>NC_132918.1:774062-1075625 GCF_047675955.1 Chlorocebus sabaeus
CAACTATAAATATTGGCTACCTATTCCCAAAAATGTCTACATATTGTTGGGCCAAACAAAATACTTCTGCCAGCCAAATCCAACCTATAAGCTGCTAGTTTGCAATTTCTCATGCATGGACATAAAGATGCTACTCTGTGGAGAACAAGTTCTTTACTAGAGGCTTCAAGGGCTGGGGAAACACAGTGAGATGGCGGTGTGAGGCAAGAGAGAAAGTCGGGAAGGTTTCTTGGAGGTGGTATTTGAGGTGAGCTTTCAAGGGCAGGTAGGATGTCTCCAGACTGGGTGAATACAAGACAGTTTGAGTGAAGGCCATTCCAGGTCACAGAACAGAATGTGAGACAAAGCTAAGGGATGAGGACCCCTCAGCTCTGCCTGCTGCTTTGGCCACTGGAGGAAAGCATGAGCAGAAAGAGTTTAGGCAAAAGATCAAAAAGGCCATCTCACCCACCTCCACAGCTGAGAGCTTGGAAGAGCAGAGCTCACAACGCCCCCACTCCCTGAGAGGCTGACGGCTCCATATTGCCCAGGTGGACCTGTATGGAGCCTGCATGAGGATCCACCTTCATCAGCTCACTAGGAAAACAATCTCAGTTAGAGCTGAGGACTGGAAACAAGCAGGAGCATTTGGTGAACATCAGGTTCCTTGGACTCTTCTTTCACAAATGCACTTGGCATTTGGTTCTTTGGTTCACGGGACGGTTGTTCTGACATCAATTTTCATTTGCCTTTGACTTAAATGTAAACTACGAGTCCCTCAGCATCCTTCTTCTGTCTAGATAATGCCATTTCTCAAGGCAATGGCTCCAGAGCAGCTCAAGTCCTTTTTGTGGTAAAGTTGTGGAGTCCATCTACACATCTCCACAGCTCAGCTCCCCGAGAGGCCAGGCCCGCTACTGAGCAGGTCACAGCCAGGCAGTTGGGGAGTGGACCAGGTTGGGATATCAGAGAGAGGCCAGCTCAGGATAATGGACAGAGTGAGCCCTGGAGGGTCATGCCATGAAAGCTAAACCTGGGTCCTCTGTGGGGCTGCAGAGAAGCCAGAGCCCTGAGGAAAGGCCCACACTGACCAATGGCACTGTGGGAGGAAGGTCAGGGGTCTCAAGGCAGAAAATGAATACCAGAAAATAGCTGATAATTTTCAGTGTTCTTCCACATATATTATATATTATTCCAGTTTATCTTTTCAGCAGCTTCCAAGGTTAAAAGCAATAGGAATTTTCCTTCGCAGTTTATTTACAATATTTACTATGCAGGAGTGCAAGATACTGTGCAGTGATCTCATTTAATCCTAAGAGCAGTGAGCTGTTGAGAGGTAGTGACTACAGTGGGTTTCTACAGAAGACATAGAAATAAGGCTGCCCTCAGAGTTAATTAAGAAACCTACAGGTAATGGGTTGCCTAGCCCCTTGAGAGAGCAAACCGAGAGCCTGCCTTTAAATGTGGGTCTACAAAGCTAGGGAACTTGCAATCTTCAGTCGAAGTGGAGATAGAATTGGAACTGATTAGATTTAAGTTGTCAGAGCTCTAATCCATTGCGTTATTCACTTGGATGTCTGGGATAAGGAGAGCCCCAGAGGTTGGAGTTCATGGAGAAATCCTGGGAGTAAAAGAATTGCATGTATTCACAAGGAATGCAGGTAAATAAAAAAGGAAAATAAAGAAAAAAATTAAAAAATAATAATTTGGGACTTCAAACGAGGCATTCCTGTTTCATTGATCAGGCAATCTCCACTAGGATAGATGAGAGCCCTTTATGCTCCCTGAGCTGACAGACGCTCACTACTACGAGAGAGAGGAAGGAGTTGAGCAGTCCCACCCCAATACTCACCAGGCAGCCATTTTCAATTTGTCCTTCCTTCACAGGCCATCTTCAGGAGGAGACTAGGCTGACTCAAGTATTGGGCTACTTGACAGTTATATTTCTCCTTTTAATAAATATATTGACACCTGCATAGTTTTAGGCAACTGATTTCTTTCTGACCCCCAGCTTCCTTATCTGTAAAGAAAGAACATTGAGTGATTAAATTATAGTGTTTGTAAAGCACTTACGGGGAGAGAGAGGAACACAGAAAGTGCTCAGTAAGTGGAAAGTGTTATTTCCACTGTTATGTATAATTAATCAGTGAACTTGGCTAATGTGAGACCTCCCTTGATAGACAACTCTGCAGGTGATGCCAACAGGCTCAGGTTTTAAGTCTGCATTATTGCTACTGACTCTCCTTTCCCTGGTGTGAACTGGCAAAGAGCTCATGGTATCATGTCTGGGCAGTCGGCTGCCTTCCCCAGACAACTCCCCTGTGTATGAAATTCTGACGTGAAAGTATTAGCATCTCCATTTTATGGATAACAGAAACCAAGACCTAAACAGACCAAGTGTCCAAGATCATCCTGCTAATAAGATGAAGACTAGGTCTTGAACTCTGATCTCTGACATAAAACTCTGTGGTTGTCTCACAGCCCTGGGCTGCCTTGTGTGCAATAAGCAGGGGATGACCTTCTTTGTTCTTGCTGCAGCCACTGTCCTGATGGTTATATCTGCCTTAAAACTTCTGACAACCCGGATTTTAACTACACCAGCTTTGATTCCTTTGCTTGGGCTTTCCTCTCACTGTTCCGCCTCATGACACAGGATTCCTGGGAACGCCTCTACCAGCAGGTACTGAGCTGCATTCTCCCACACAGACTTGGTTGGAGGTTGGTGGGTCACCTGCATGGCTGTGCTTTTCCTGGAGGAGCCTGACTTAAATTCAGGGGTCCATGTGCTATGGGTACAGGTTTATCTTCTTTCCCTTGAATCTGCAGACCCTGAGGGCTTCTGGGAAAATCTATATGATCTTTTTTGTGCTCGTAATCTTCCTGGGATCTTTCTACCTGGTCAACTTGATCTTGGCTGTAGTCACCATGGCATATGAGGAGCAGAACAAGGCAACCATTGATGAAATTGAAGCAAAGGAGAAGTTGTTCCAGGAGACCCTCGAAAAGCTCCGGAGGGAGCAGGAGGTTTGTAAGGAGTGGAAGCTTTGGGAAGAAAGTTGCAGACTTCCATTCTTGGATAGAGTTCTGGACTAGCCACTTTGATTAGGGCTGCCATTTAGGGAGCTACAGGAGGAATCATCTTGCCTCAGGGACCATATTAGCTCAGGTTTTCTGAAAGAAGAACCTAAGTGACGATTCTTGTGCCAGTGACCTATTGAGGGAGTGCTCTCAGGAGAAAGTGAGTTAAAGAAAACAGAATGGGGCAGAGGGTGGAACTAAACAAGGAGTGTTCTCAGCTAGAGACCAGCTTCAGCTTGATCCCATGGGGAACTCTGGGGCATGACCTGTACCACGGTTAGCCCTACCTTGAGGCAAGGGAGCCAGCTGCTTGTACCCTCCCCATACCTATCCTAGAAGCAGGCAGCCAAAAGAGCTTTGCTTTTTTTTTTTTTGCAGAATGCTGCAAGTATGAGTCATTAACTGCTGCCACTCAAGCAGCTCAGGATAGGTGTGCTGATCTGGTGAAAGGGATCTGGGTGGGGCACCAACAGAGTGCCCCATGAATGAGTGGGGGGTGACCCAGAGGCGTCTGTTCCTGCCATGACCTAATCCCACCACCACCCAGGTCCGAACCCTTGAGCTTCTCTGTGTCAGATATCTCACCCACCTGGCACCCCATGTCTGAGGAACACATTTATTCTAAGTCCAAGCAAATACTATTGGCTACACCTGTTGTTCTCTCTTCACAGGTGCTGGCAGCGCTGGGGATTGACACAACCTCTCTCCACTCCCACAACGGATCATCTTTAACCTCCAAAAATGCCAGTGAGAGAAGGCACAGAATGAAGTCAAGAGTGTCAGAGGGCTCCACAGAAGACAACAAATCACCCCATTCTGATCCTTACAACCAGCGCAGGATGGTAAGAGGCTCAGGTTTGTGCTCTAAAGATTACCCACCATTGCAGCTGCCGTGGACAATGGGTTGGAGTGGGAAGAGGTGTGTGGCAGAGAAAGAGCTGGAGGCACAGAGCTTAGAAGGATCCAGACACCCCTCCAAAATGCTGTCTTAAACTAGGAAAGTGTAATTATAGATGGGGAAAAGGGGTGAATTATAAGGACACTTTAGGCGAGGGGGATCCACAAGATTGGGATTGTGGACTGTGGAAAAAGGAAAGGGGAGTCCAATTTGACTCCCAGGTTTCAGGATTGGGCAATGAAATGGATGGTGATTCCAAGATGAGGACACTGGAAAAAGAACCCAGGTTTGTAGGAAAGGTGGGAAGCCCATATTGAACATGCCAATCTTAAGGTGTCTGTGGACATCAAAGGTCAGCTTCTTTCTGACGCTCTGGTCTGCAGTTCTACAGCCCAAGGTTCCCTGTCTGTGGTGTTAAGATCCTTCACACACCTTTTTTTTTTTTTTTTTCCTGATGTGTCTAGATGGTTTTTATTTTTTACTTAGTTTATTTAAAATTGACGCATCAGAATTTTACATAATTATTGGGTATAATTTCTGACCTCCTTCCTAAGGCCCTGCAATTCAAGCTGTCACCTGTTTTTAGCAGAAAAGTTCCCAGCACCCATCTCTGTGACACAATCCAGCCTGGGAATGGCTTCAGCACCTCACCTCAGACCCTGTAGCAATTCTGTTCCCACCATAATAACTTTCTGCCTCCCACTCTAAAGTTTGCACTGCAACTTTCCTTGCCATGCTTCCTCCCACCACCTTCCTGCCCCTTGAAAGTCCTTTTACCCCAAATATGCCCTTTCTGTAGGTCTGACACATAATATCGGCTGTGTGGGAGGGTGGCTCCACACTAACAGTGTGGAAAAGGGGATCAACATGGCTATTTTTATGTTTTATGCCTCTCACTTCCCTCTCAATCTCTTTTCCTGTGCTAAGCCAAAGGATGTTTTACTTTTTTGCAATACCATCTCTCCAACCCTCAGATTTATGTGTGCATATACAGACACACTCGCATGCACACCAACCTCATGACACACCCACACTTCAGCATCTATCTGCATCTGTGCCCTCCTCTTTCTTGCTTTGCCTCTTTTGAGAAGCACCTGGCATACATGGGGCACAGTTCAGACAATCACAGAACAGGATGAATCACAGCTTCCATGGAAATGTCAATGACACTGAATTGGGCTTTAATTACCCCCATTCTGTCAGCCCCACGCAGATTAGCACTTGGATGTCCAATAATTGGTATGTGTGCTTGTCTCTCCAGTGATGCTTATTTTCAAAGGGAAAAAAGAAGAGCTGCAACTTGTTCATTCAGCAGTACTAGGTGCTTGGTATAAAGAGATGACTAGAACATGTTCTTCTCCCCAAGGATTTCCATTTGGGTGGAGGAGGCAGACATAAACACAGCTATGTGTTACATAGTGTATTAGAGACACATATGTGGTGTTTTGACAATCACGGAAGAAACATCCACTCTCATGGGGCTGGATAGGTATCAGAAAAGGCCTCCTGGAGGAGGGGATAATTGGGGTCAACAATAAATAGCATGTAGGGATTCTTCCAGTAATTGAAGACTTGAGAGAATGTGAGGAGTATTTTCCTGGCAGAAAGAACAACATGTATGTGCAAAGATGAAGAGGTACCATTTGAGTACTGCTTTCATGCTGACTGATTGATTGGAGCCCAGCCAGGAAGGCATCTTCTCCCTCTTTTCCCAGGTTCATTCATCTGCTAAATAGACCTAACACAGTTTTTATATAAAGCCATTTTATAACCCACAGAAATGAAATACAGGAATATATAGGAGAGACCCAGGAGGGCTTTTGTGGAAAATCACAGACCAGTTGGTTTCCTCAGAGGATGCCTTTTAAAGCAATTCGAATGTTTTTACTCAGAAGACATTGCCCACCATTTGTCAAAAAGCTTAATTCTAAAATAACTCGTGGCCAAGGAGACACTGCTGTCAAATATGCAACCAAAATTTTCTTCTCAGTTTCTTCATTGGTTTGCTTGGTGCTCAAGTGCAAATAATGTAGTATTCCCTTCTTTAATATGGATGTGTCAATTTTTCTCATTTGCTTCAAAAATGGGAAGGATTTTTGCATTATATGGGTTCTATAGTCCTTGGGCATGTATTACAGGCAGAGAGTACTCTACTTTTTATAATACTGGGCTTTTAGTAATGGTTGCTAAACAGGATCGGGCTTCAAATTATCAAGAGAGGAAACTTCGGTTCTGTGAGATAAGGGAATTAGTAAGGAGAACCCCAGATGGCAAGATTCTCCACTTCAGTAGTTTGGTAAATAAAAGGAATTAAGGAAGGTGAGTAGAATGTCAATATGATCAGAGTTCGGTATGAGGTCAATGTTTAGATTTTGGACATACTATAGACCACCTGAGGACAGAAATGATGGTTTGCTATGATCAAGTTTCACTATGGTCATGGGAACTACCTAACCCAGCACACTAATTCTCTGAGGGCTCTGGGCTTATGAATTAGCTCTTTTCTCTGGCAACTTTAAGCCACACAGTTCCCTCAATGGAAGATGTTGATGGGAAATGTTTATTGATTTGGAGGAATGACATTATTCTTCCAGGAAATTAGGCTGCAACCCTTCCTTCAATCTCTCCATTATTGACTGTTCAAGCCTCGAGGGATCCTAGAAGCTCATTACACTGTACAGTTCTTGTCTCCTCCTGTGCAACACAAACTCTCACACTCATACAGACAGGATCTAGTGAATTGCACAACCTAATTTTCAGACAATGAAGTGCACTCGTTCATTCAACAACCACTTACCAAGTATGTTCCAGTACTGGGATGTGTAGTAGCCTCCTTAGGTCACAACTTTGCATGTGGAAAAGGGAACTTAAGACAGCTTTGTCTAGCCCTGTGGCCAAAGGTTGGCAAACAGTTGACCTATCCAGGTGACAAGGTTTCCTCTGACATGTTCCTGTCCATGATAACCTATTTGCCGAGCATCGGCACCCTGAGATCTCTCCTCTCTCCTGGTCTTTCCCCGAGTCTGTCTAGAATCTCCTTTTTTCCTTTTCCCTCACCATGCATACCTAGAATACCCCTTAGATTTGTGCCTTTACTTAGCTACTGAAAGGTCATAAAAATAGGGGCAGGGAAATGGGAGTAGGTAGAGGGCAGTGTTGGGCTCTAGATTTTCCAGAAGACCAGTTTCCAGCCTTCTTGCTCCTTTGGGGCAATGCCCAGTCTTTTCTAGGCCTCGCCTCTGGAAAACGCCAGGCTAGCCATGGCAGTGTGTTCCATTTCCGGTCCCCCGGCCGAGATCTCTCACTCCCTGAGGTAGTCACAGATGATGGAGTCTTTCCTGGAGACCATGAAAGCCATCGGGGCTCCCTGCTGCTGGGTGGGAGTGCTGGCCAGCAAGGCCCCCTCCCTAGAAGCCCTCTTCCTCAACCCAGCAACCCTGACTCCAGGCATGGAGAAGATGAACACCCACTGCCACCCACTAGTGAGCTTGCCCCTGGAGCTGTCGAAGTCTCGGTGAGTTTGTGAATGCTTCAGACTCCCCCAGGCTGTCTTCCAGCTAGAAACCTTGGGCCAAAACCCTGAGTGTCACCAATGGAAGGGATCTTTAGCCATCATCCTGTCCAATGCCTCCCCATTCTACTCCTTTTTTACAGACATAGAAGATGAGACCCAGAAAGAGAGATTGAGTTGGCCTGAGGTCAAACAGGTTTCCTGGTTTATTCTGCTGTACAGTGATGCAAATTATATTCCATTTGACCCCATATTTCTTATCAGTGTTTCTCAGTCCCCACTCAACATCACTGCCTCAGTGATAGGCCTCCTTTCTTCCTGGACAGGTATGAGAAAAACTGAAGGACCCTTCTCTTCCTGCTTATGGCTCTATGCAAACTCCTCTAGGCTGGGCAAATGGAACCCAGATAAATTCTGAGAGTTTCTTAAGACAGATCTGAATAGAAGCACAGTATTCCTTGCTTTACTCACCGAAGAAATAATTTGCCAAAATGAACAAATTAGGCAACAGTGACTAACTGGCCAGCACTCTTTAATAGAATAATAGCAGAGTGTAATGGCAAGTCAGGGATTCCTCATTGGGTTGGGAGATGTGAGTTAATTTGAGCTCTCCCCTCCAGTTTCAGTAATGATGTTTCTAGTGTTTTTCATTTGCCCTCTCTGGTTAGCCAGGGATACAGAGCAATTTGCAGACAGAATTGTAAAGAGACCAATATATGGTTCCACTGATACAGGTAAGTCTTACAGAGTTGCCTTAGCTCGGTCTCTAATTCGATGCCACGTGATTCAGGGTCTCAGCAAGAAACAGACGGACCACTCCAATGGGCTAATAGAGTTTAGTAAAGTATTTACAGAGGTGTGGGCTGGGCTTAGGGAATGAATAAGGGATGGTGAGGCACCTAGAAACTAGTAACAGGGGGAAGTTGTTACATGCCTAGGCTGAAGGGATAAAGGAAAGGACCAGAATTAGACTAAAGCAGCAGCTGCCCTCATGTGTCAGAGAGACTGTGTGGCAGAACTTGTGAGCTTAGTAGAGGATCACAGCTCTGCTACTCAGTCATAGCACAGAAGAGAAGCAGCCAGGGGAAAATACCTGACTTGTCTCTCCTTCTATCCTTGAATGTCTTGCCTATGCCTCCCATTAACCAAACCTGGCCAGAACCGGAGGGCAAGGGTAATGTGTTTTGTACAGGTCTCCCTCCCCAGGCACAGAGAGAGCAGAGAAGGTATAGAGTACGTCTCCAAGGCAAATGGAATCACCAAAACAGAGCCTTAAAGTCAAAGGTAGCCTGCAGGGCTCGCTGGAAGTGCATTAGCACTCTAGAAAATGCCTCATTGAAGGCATTTATGCCTCTCTTGTGATGGGCCCTCAGCCTCTTTTCTCTGTTTCTGAGATTATCACGTGTTTAGATATTCTGACGTTGATTCAGTCTAGTTAAATTACCAGGCTAGTGAAAGATTAACTCTTTAGGCCCTTCTGTTTAGTATGGACCTGTATCTTAGTCCCAACTGTGCCAGTTACCACCTGAGTCACCTTTAGCAAGTCCTTTAAATTATCCAAGCCTCCTTGTCTCCCCTTGTAAAAAGATTTCTAAATAGCTGGAGGGTTAAATGAAATAATAAAGTGCCAACATTTTTATATATGTCTGACAGATAACAATAAATAGTGACTACTAGTATCATTTGCTTAGTCCTCATGGTTGGAAACTTTATAAACTTTCTCTATGTTTATTAACTGTTTATACTTACAGTATTCAGCAATAACATGCTGAACAGATTTGTAGCTTAGGAGCAATAGGCCACACTATTTAGCTTAGATGTATAGAAGGCTATAGCATTTGTTTGTGTAAATACAATGTAGGATGTTCACAGAATGATGAAATCACCTAATGATGTATTTGCTGGAACATATCTCTATCATTAAGTGACATATGACTATATATGAGACTGGCCAATAGGAGGCTGAATGATCCAACTTTGCCATGAAGATGTCAGGTTAAGGGAGTGTCCTGACTCTGTTTGTGTCTCAGCAGGCATTCGATGCAGGACAAAAGAAGACTTTCTTGTCAGCAGAATACTTAGATGAACCTTTCCGAGCCCAAAGGGCAATGAGTGTTGTCAGTATCATAACCTCCGTCCTTGAGGGTAAGTGCTGCTCATTGCATTGTTCGTCCACTGTGCCATGATGAATTCGCATATCAGCAGCAGAAGCAATGTCTCTAACTCGTGTCAAAGCGTCCATCTCTGTGTACTGGAATTCTTAATACTCCTCCTTCTTATGTCTTAGGCCCCATCATCTTTTATCAATGTGATTTTTTTATATGCATCATTTTTCAAAAACATATAATTTGATGAATAAAATATCCCAGCTCATCTCTTGTTCAAATTAGTATCTGCTTTGCATGCATCACAAAACTAGATTTTAAAAAGTGATCTGGCAGGCGTTAGAGAATTTCAGGCCAGCTCTCAGGTGTGCAAGAAATTTAACCATCTTTAATTTTCCAACATGGCAAAATTATGCTTTCTGTAGTTTCAAAATTGTATCTTTCATGGTTGTAACCTACACAGTTGTAACTTAATTTCTTGTTCAAGCCCCCATTATGCTGAATATTGGAAGACAATTTAAGTCCATTAATCAGTCAATTTAACTAAGTCCTTGTTAATTCAGAATTCTACCAATCAAGTGGGAATCCACTCAGTCTCCCCAGCCATGTGTCTAGGTTTCAAGCCAAGGGCTAGTAGAGGAAGAGAGTGGCAATAGTCATGGCCACCTATCCATACATGTTGCCATAGAGGGTGATTGCGTCCCCCTAACCCTGAGCAGGAGGTCTGTTCTATTCCAGCCTTTTTTTGCCTCATGGTATGGAGAATGCAACCTTAGTCATTTCCAGTTATCTTACTCCCCTAGACAAATTAAACTGACCTGGGCTGGAGGAGTTGTAAGGGAGCTTGAGTGCCAGTGTGCTCCTGAGAAGGAGTCCTGTGTGTTTTCCTCCCAGCCCTAGGCTGAATCCTAATTTGAGGGGAAGAAGTGGTGAGCAACCAAAATGGAAAAAAACGTTTGAGGGATTTCAAAACAGAGCCAATGTGTGCCTTACTTTCTAGGTGAAGCCAAAAGTGGCAAGCCTTAGAGAGAGATTCACATGCATGGCAATTGTAGAGTAGAACTGGCCAGTAATGTACCAGATATGCAGAGATGTATCTGTTTTGCTCACAGGTGGATCTCCATTACCTAGAAGAGCAGTGCATGCACAAAGGTGATATCTGGGTGGTGATGCTAATTTATAGTGATGTAAACTGATAAAAAGGAAGAAAATAAGGAATAGTCAGAGATCTTGGGGTAGGATAAACTTCCACTCAAGGAAGATACTGTGAGAGTGGAGTAAGAAAGGCAGGAGAAACAATGATGTTTTCAAGAAAATCTGGGGAAAAGTAACCTTAGCTTAGGTCAACCTTAGGTTAGAGAAGGCCTGAAGCAGCCTCAGAGAGAGTCCTGTGGCTCTAGAATGGCAGAGAGGAACTGGGTGATGACTTAGACCCCAATGAAGGCTGTGGAAAAAGATGAGTGAGACCCACAGAGGGAATCTAGAAAGAGAAGAGCTATCTTCACGGATTCTCCCACCAGGGACCAGATGGAAACTACAACTCAGGCAAAATACGCTTTGCAATGACAAAGGACCTGTTCAACTCTCCACCAGGTTTGAGCCCTATAAAACTCAGACACAGACTCAGATATTGAAATAGTACCCAGCATTGACTTAATAAAAGACAATTCCCATGGTGAGGACTTGAAGCATAAATTGAATTCAACTAAGTTACATTTCTTGCATACCTGAGTTTGTGCTTTGAGAAATGTGCACCCATTTCTCAACAACAACGTGTACAGACTCCCTTATATTATTTTTTCTCATTGATAATTATTTAGTATCACTGTTCATTGTAATACAGTCTGCACTTCTAACATTTTTCATGGCATGGAACTTGACCAAGTTGCTATTCCCACAATTTTTTCTTAACCAGATAGATTTCTTTGTTTTTGTTTGTTTGTTTTGGTTTTTGTTTTGCTATTAGTCATCAAACAGCAAACATTGAATACAAACAAACAGTTTGTTTTTTCATTTATTCTCAAAAACTGTTAAGCTTCCTCCTTCTCTCTTCTTTCATTTATTCTCTTATCAACAAGCATTTGTTGAGCCCCTTTTGTGTGTGGCATTGCTCCAGGTGCTGGGATTCAGCGGTGAACTGATACAAGCTTGAGCTCATGGAATCTACATCCTAGCAGGGAAGGGGACACGAAAGATGAACATGAATATTCATATATAAGCAGTAGGAGAAAACATAAAGTAGGGAAGGAGATGGAGAGTTCTCTCCAAGAAGAACATAAATTTGAATTAAATAAAGGAATCAGCTATGTAAGAAACTGAGGAGAAAGTTCGCAGATGTGAACAGCAAGTACAATGCATTTTGCAAGAATGAGATAGGAATGAGCAAAATGCATATCCCAAACACATCCCAATGTAAGTAAGACCAAAGAAGGTCATGGAATGAATGAGAGGCAACAGAGGGTAGTAGTTAGAACACTGCTCTGGAGCCCGGCTGCCTGGGTTTACATCGTACCTCTGCCACTTATGGTATACAGTGTGACCTTGGAGCTTCAGTAACTTTTCTGTGTCTCAGATTTTTAGCCTGTAAAATAGTGAGACTATACTTATCTTGTAGAGTTTTGTGAGGATTAAATGAATCAGGTCAAGCAAAATGCTTAGAACCGTGACTGGCATGTAGTAAGTACTCATCACATTTGGCTAGTATTATTATTCACTAGGTTGTAAAATCTATGAGGGCAGAGATGTTCCTGTTTTGCTCACAGCCTGATCTCCATTACCTAGAAGACAAGTGCATGCACAAAGGTGATATTTGGGTGGTGCGGGTGGGGAGGGGAGTGATGCTAATTTATAACAGTGTGAACTGATTAAAAGGAAGAAAATAAGTAATAGTCAAATATGTTGGGGTAGGGCAGACTTCCCCTTAAGGAAGATGCTGTGAGAATAGAGAGAAAGCCAGAGAAACAATGACTCTTTAAAGAAAATCTGGGGAGAGGAAACCTTAGGTTAAATCAAAGAAGTCAAAGTTTTCTGAGCATAGGGCATATCGTCTTCTCTGGTTGAATGTTATATTCATTACACACATGAGATACCTGAAGGATGCTTCATGCTGCCAGAGTCGTAATAGGATTTACAAAGGCCACCTCTTTAAGAGGGATTGTGCTTAAGAAAGTTTGACCCAAACCAATAGGAGCTTGACAACTCACTGAACTCAAAGCATGTGAACCATCTATGCTTGGCATGCAAGCTGAGATTTCACAGTTGTCCAAACCAGAATTCAATAAGCTGAGTCACAGCAGTGAGCACACCTGAGTCTCTGCCCTCATGTTTAGTGGGGGGTAGGAGGATATGAAACAAGTTGTGACTGGAGTGGTGAGTGCCTTAAAGAGTAAGTGCAGGATACTGAGTGAAATATGGTAAAGTTAGCCTGGAGTCAGGGAATTATTCCAGGCTGAAAGGACTGCAAAGCAGAAGAGAGAATAACATTTGAAGGAATGAAAAAGCCTAGTGTAGCTGTAACCTAGAGAACCGGGAGAACTCAAAATCAGGCTAGAGGGATGAGTTGGGACCAGATCCCAAGAACCTCCCAGACCACATTAAGGATATGGGACTTCATGCTAAGAGGAGTGAGGTGCTATTAGAGGACTGGAGGCAGGGAAGTTACCTTTGCATTTTATAAAAGTTACTCTGGATATGTATAGATAATGAAATTAAGAGGTGAAGTATGTTGGGAAAGATGAAAGGAGAAGATCATGAGTTGAGTCTGGGATATATTGGGTTTCAGGTGCCCTTGGAACATCTTCATCCCCAGTGAAGCCCCCTTCTCCCCCTAAAATGCTCCCGTTATGAGTTATTGTATCAGCATATCTTAAGGTGCTTATACCAGAACCATATGCATCATCAAGTCCTGAATCTTATGCCCCTTAGATAGTGCTCATATCCTTCCATTTCCCATCAGCCCCACTGTCACTACCCCAGAGTTCAAGTACTGCCATCTTGTACTTGGTTTCCTCCTAACTGGTTTCTCTGCCAACATACTTCACCTTTCATATATATGTATATATATGAAAGCAGTTTGAATATAGGTGGTAATTTTAAGAAGATGCAAGTGGATGAGTTAACACAGAAGGGTTGAAGTAAGAAGAGAAGAAGGACTAGGACACAGTTCTAACAAACTAAGTGTTTAATGATTAAGCAGAAGGGACAGACCCAGCAAAGGAGACTGAGAAGGAAGGTACAGAAATAAGAGACAAGCTAGAAGAATACAATGCAGAGCCAAGAGTAAAATTTCTTCAGGAAGAGTAGAAAGGCCAACAGAGGCAATGCTGTGGAAAGGTCAGGTAAGATGAAATATGAAAAGGTGTAGGGGTTTTAGTCACATGGATGTCTTTGGTGATTTAAGCAAAAGAGGATTAATGGAGTAAAAGGGTAGGCAGAGGCCACATTGAAGGGGCTTAAAGAACAAGTGAGAGGTGAAGAAATGGAGATATTGTGTACAGACCATTTTTTTCCAGAATTTTGTCTGTGAGAGAGAGGAGACAGTAAGATGACATTAGAGAGTAAGTAGAATTGAAAGAAGACTCTTTGGTTTTTGTGTTTGGGGGAGTGTTTGTTTGTTTGTTTGTTTGTTTTGAGCATATTTGCATGCTAATGGGAAGGATCTGGAACAGTAGGAGAGACTGAAGAGTAAGGGAAGAGAAGGAGTATTCAACAGACTCCTGCAGTGGCAGGAGAGGAGGCACAGTGGAGACATTCGTGTTACAGGAGCAGGGGGACCTCTTTAAGCGTAACAGGATGAAGGGAGAAAAGTTCTTTCTGTATCAGTTTTACATAGCAGATCCTTTTGAGGGGGGCCATGGTCATGTTTTAAGCCGGCAAGTAGGTACTTTTAGCTTCTCTGTCTCTGCAATCAATCAAGTTCAGCAATGTCAAGGCTGTTTACAAAGCTGCTTCTCTTTTCCCATCATGCCTCACAGGTGGCTGCTTCCTGCCAAAATGGCACATCTAAAGTGTCCTCACTCATCACCACTTCCTGTGCTTCATCTTAGTGCCAAAATCGGTCCAGGGAAGTTCTTGCTTTTGTTCCAAACGGAGATTGTTGATTTTGGTCCAGGATGTGCCAGCTTCTTTAGAGAACTACGCTTTGCCAGTTTTGACATCTGTAGTTTCTAAAATCCACAGTCAGTGATTAAAACAGCAGGATGGAGAAAATAAATAGTCTGATCTGTGAAAGAGAAATGGACATGTGTATATGAAAACACATGAACATAGATGTTAATAACATGACAAAAATGACATTTCAAATCTTAGGAAAGTGAAAAATTATTCAATAAGTAATGTTATTATAAATAACCAGAGACAGGAAAAAATAAACCACATCAATATCTTACTCTTTACCCAAATAAACTTCAAATGCACCAAAGTTTTAAGTGGAAAGAGTGAAACTACAAAAGAAAGAAAAAAACATGGAGAAGGTGTTTTCCAAGCCTTGCAGTGAGAAAAGCTTCATATGCAAGGCATACATGCAAGAAAACAAATAAAAATACTACTGATAAATCTTGACTACATACACATTTTTAAATTATCTATCAGGAAAAAGCACTGTTAGCAAAATTTAGGGGCACACAATTATTTCTCTAAACTCATTTTTCAAGTGCATATAGTAAAAAAAAAAAAAAAGTAAACACTGCAAATGTATATGCAATGACAGTTATGTCTCCTTCCCACTATAGACCCTTCTTGTTCCCCAGACTCCTGGTGCACGCCCCACCCCCACCACAATCCAGTTTATCTTATGTTCTTCAAGCAATGTTCTATGCATATATAAGCACATGCATGCACATACACACATTAAACATATATATTTTTCTACATCACTACAAATAAATCTGCTCATCCTTTTTCATAATGTATTATGCTTTATCAGTTGTTTTCTATTGTGATTGTAAACAATGGACATCATCTTTCTTTGCCCACATAGGCTGATATCTGTTTAAGATGCATGTCTTGCCACAGAATTTATAGATAAACCTAAAGCTAAGAAATTGCCCTCCATCGAGGTGGCCACAGTTACAGATCCACATGGAGATTTAATGGAGGCAGGTAGAGAGATGAGCCTAGTGTTCAGGAAGGGATCAGAAATTGGATGCATAATTTCATGGAAATCAGCATAGAGATGGTTTTTTAGGGCTATGAGGTTCAAAAACACAGAGAGGCTAAAGTGAGAATGCTTGAGTTCTCCAACATTTACAAGCAGGAAAGGAAGATGGAGACAAAAACAGAAAGTGAAAAGAAGTGGAGAAATATGGGAGAAAAAGCAAGAGATAGTGCAGTCCCCAGAGCCAAATGAATACTGGTTTCAAAGAGAACAATACAAATTCTGTCAAATGCTATAAGAGTAAGATGAGAACTGGAAATCAATTATTTGAATTTGGAAGCAGTAAAAGTTGGATTCCAGGGGCTGCAGAGAAAAAAAGAGGTAAGGAGGTGCAGAAGGTTAAGTGTAGAAAACTCTTAGGAGGAATTTTGCTGTTAAGGAAGCAGTAATGAAAGAGAGCATGGGGTCCAGGGAGACTTTTTCAAAGCTGCAAGGTAATTAAAGCATGTTTACCTACTCATGGGAATGGTCTGGAAGGAAGAGGACTATGGATGATGAAGGCCTTGAATAGGTAGAATAGGAAAGGGCCTGGCACAAGTGGGAGGGGTAGAGCGACCCATGCATTATGTGGGCCACGAAGACAGAATACCGGGTGGACTTGCAGATATGCCAGAGGTTTAGTGGTAGGAAAAAGGGGAAGTTCTTTTGTGAGCTATTCTACATTCTGAGTGAAATAAAAGGGAGCTCATCAACAGAGAGTGAGGAGCAGAAAGAAGGCTGGAGGTTAGAGGGGGGAAGAGGAAGTGAGAAACAGTCATCTGGAAGACTGAAGGAGTGGAATATAACATAGAAACACAGCCAGATTTCTGGGCAGGGCAAGGCTGGGGCTCACAGATCTCTAGGAGGGCCAGTAAGCATAGTTATGTATTTTTTTTCCAGCCAGGTCCAGCTGGTTGGGTGCAAGTACAGAGTAGTCTACAAATTAGGGCTATTCAGAGTTCAGGTTTTGCCAGGCAAGTACAATGAAGGAGGAGAGGGGCAAAGGAATTGAGGGTGTCTGCAAGGGAGGAGTTAGAGAGATGGATGTGAAATCTAAGCTGGGTAAACTGAGAAGTAAGGACATGATATAGGTGATGGGCAGTAAAAATGTGTATTGTCAGTGGTTCGAAGGACTGGATGGGGCAGAGATTAATTGGAGTTGCAGGACTAAAGGAGTTCAAAATATAGGAAATGAACACCAGAGACAGAGAGATGGCTGAAGTCCGACTGTTGGAGGTGGCAGTTATTAGTAACAACAAGGCCTAGAGGATGACCGCAGAATTGGGGTCCAAGGTGGCACATGGCTGACAGCTGTCATTGACCACACCTGTAATGCAGAGCTCGAGGAGTCTGAACAGAAGTGCCCACCCTGCTTGACCAGCTTGGCTCAGAAGTATCTGATCTGGGATTGCTGCCCCATGTGGGTGAAGCTCAAGACAATTCTCTTTGGGCTTGTGACGGACCCCTTTGCAGAGCTCACCATCACTTTGTGCATCGTGGTGAACACCATCTTCATGGCCATGGAGCATCATGGCATGAGCCCTACCTTCGAAGCCATGCTTCAGATAGGCAACATTGTGAGTGCTCTGGCTGGTGCTGCCCTCACTGGCATGGCCGGGGCGGGGGTGGGGGCGGTGACAGGGTGCGGTTCAGGTGGGGTGGGGCATGCCCTTGTTGGTTAGTGTGTTGAGCCCATTAGCTGAGAGCAGAGCAGCAGTGCAGGAGGCATGTGGACACTGAGTGGGTTCAGGAGGTCAAGTGTGGGAGGACCCAGGCTGAGCCAGTGGGAATGGCTTTGGGATGAAAAAGCACAGGAAAGTGAACCAAGAGGGCCTGGAGCCAGAGGCAGCTAGTTGCCCTTTATAAAACACAGGACAACCACTTGAATTCTCTGAATCTCAGTTGCCTCTACCTTGAAATGAGGATAAATGTCACTTTTTATCTAAAGACAATCTTTGGACTTGTCCATTTCCTTCCAATGTAATTACTTTTATGACTGCAATTAGCAGTAGCCACGATCTTCAATGCTCTCACTTAAGGAGAAAAAGAGTTAGGGAGGGAAGGGGAAGACAGTGGAAGGGAGGAAACATGGAAACACGGTTGCTGTTGTAGCAAAAGTATCAGGAAGTCGGAACTTTTCTTTGGTGTCTAGTTTAGATATGATGCTACTTTAAATTTTTCTCCATCATTTGTTAGTGTTATTTACTCTTAACAAGATACAGTCCTTACTGGATTTCACTATATACTGAATAAAGTATCTGACTCAGAGGGAGAGTAACTGCTCCAACCTTGCCCCACCCACAGGAATAGTAATAATACTCAGATGCTTCTCACGGATTATCTCATTTTATTTTCACAACAACCCTATATGGTAGGTACTATTATTATTCCCTTTCCCAGATGGAAAATGGAGATACAGAAGGTTAAATAATCTTCCCAAGATCATAAAGTTGAGTTAGTGGCCACATCAGAATTGGAACCCAGATAGACTGGCTCCCAAGCCCACACTTTTCTTAACCCCTGAATTAAGCCACCTCACAGGACCTGCTAGTGTGTGTGTGTTCAAACACATGCACACATGATAGGCAGAAACTAGAAAGGGTCGGTGTCCTGCCTTCATGTCTGCAGCAGGGTCCACCACTCTGGACATGACCTACTGGATTCACCAGAACTGTCCAGCTTTGGGATCCAGCTTCTTACAGGCTGCAGACTTAGGTGGAGGGGAAGGCCCAGAGGTAATGTAACTATTCGTTCCTAGAAACCACTCCCTCCCGCATAATCCAGGGCTGTGAAAGGGGCTGCAGTAGGTTCTGGAACATGGTGGAATCAACGTGCCTCATGTTTTGGCAGCACCTAGGCTGAGGTCACATCCCAAAGTTGACATGAAAAGGAAAAATGGAAAGAGAAGAGAATGATTATTCCCAAGAAGTCAGCCTAGGACCACAGAGGGCTTTATGGAATAGACATTTGAGCCCACACCCTCATTCTACAGTTAGAAAAGTGGATGCAAGAGAGAGAAAAGGCCTTTTCCACAGTGTCAGAGCAAAGTGCCATTTTTTTAAAGCAAGCAAGTCATGTGTTTGGTGCCTGCAATGAGTCAGGTGCTTTATGAATGTTATCTCAATGTCACAACAACATTATGAGGTTATCATCACCCTCACATGACAAAAGGAAGCACTAAGACTCAGAGAGGTTAAGTATCCTGCCCAAGATTGTATAGCTGGTGAGGGTGGAGCCAGGGTGGACCAGGTCTCTGGAAGACACAAGACCTCAACCCCACCCCCACTATACCACACTGACTTGCCTACAAGGGGCACTCAATAGATGCTCTTTGAATTACACAGGGACAATGTTGTGGCATGAGATAGTCACTTAAACTCTCCTGTTTTCTTCTCCATAACAGGGATGCATTGTCCGTTTTTCAGGCTGGTGAGGGGCTCAGATGAAAAGATATGAAGGAAAAGCACCTGACCCTGGCCTTTGCTTTCCTCCTTCTCTGTCTCCCTTCCCTGCTGGTTGTTGCGTGACCCGAGCCTGGTTCTGACCTCTCTCAGCGTCAGAATTCTGTCCTATTTAAGACAATCAGAGACGCATAGAGCCTAAAAGAATCTTAGAGACAATGAATCATTGTTCTCACTAGTCACTATTATTTATGAATAATGACTAGTATATGATTATTTATGAATAATGGATTACTGTCTGCCAGGCCCTTTGCTAAGAATTGCACATGCATTGGCTCATTTTATGCCCATTATACAGATGAGGAAATTGAGGTACAGGAAGGATGTGTTACTTGTCCAAGCTTACATAAGCTAGAAAATGTCTGAGTTGGGATTTTAATCCAGGTCTGTGATGTCCCACAACCCACACTTTTTAACTACCGAACCAGACTGACTCTTCACTGACATAATGATATTATAATAATGATCTTAAAGACTTACTCCACTCCCACCACCATTCGCATGGAAAAACTGCAGCATGCACAGCCCCTGAGAATGGTGCAGAAATGTCTCCATTCTGTCCCGTTGACTGTTTCCCTGGCCAATACTCAGGAGCCCACAGATAACATAGCAACTGAACAAAACAAGAGGATTTTCTATTTTGTAAATAAGACATTTTCTTGCTGCCATTTTTGTCATTGTCTCCGACCCCACAGATCCCACTGTGATAAAACTTGTTTCCACTCCTAGGTCTTTACCATATTTTTTACTGCTGAAATGGTCTTCAAAATCATTGCCTTCGACCCATACTATTATTTCCAGAAGAAGTGGAATATCTTTGACTGCATCATCGTTACTGTGAGTCTGCTAGAGCTGGGCGTGGCCAAGAAGGGAAGCCTGTCTGTGCTGCGGAGCTTCCGCTTGGTAATGTTTTTCTCTTGACGGCTTGGGGGAACTCCCACCCAGACTCAGGGAAGACACTGTGCTCTGGGGACTGCACCAGCCAGCTCCCCCTTCCTCTCCTGTCCTTGTGGGAGGGAGCAGGGTATGACTCCTGGGCGACTGGAGACTTAGGTCTGTGGTCCCAGCTTTTCGGTGACTCAGAGTGGGGACTTACCTTCTCCTCTCTGGGCCTTGGCTCCCTCATCTGCACCAAGAGGGGACTTCCAAGCACTGTCCTCGTCTCTTATCAAATAACAATAACAGCGATAATCATAGCAGCTAATACTTACTGAGCACTTCCAATGTGTCAGGCATAGCACTGGACACTTGATAAAATGTACCTCATTTTATGCTCACGACAACCCTGAAGGATAGTTGTTTTTAAGATCTTCATGAGTGGAGGAGGAAAAAGAAGGGTTCCATGATGACCCCAAAGTCTCCCATCTGCCAAGCAAGGGAATATGCCACAGACCTGGATCTCAAATCCAGGTTGTCTGACTCCAGAGCCCCAGCTCCTTCCAGCCTCAAGGAGGTCATTCTCCAATTCCCTGGTGCCCGAAGTCACAGCCCCAATGTGTCAAGCACCCTCAAACTGCCTCCTATTAGCCTCACTCACATGCAGTGACGACTCTTCTCCAAACTCAGCTCCAGGACGCCCTCTACAGGAGAAGTGCCACAAGCCACCCACTTTTATCAGAGCCATGTTTGTCAGCCAAACTTGTCAGATTCCCAGGAGAGTCGGGTCACTAGGTTCTTCCAAGTCTCCAGGCCATCCGGAGGAAGCTTGGCATCTCGTTGACTCTTGGGAATAGGAAAGAGGCCTGAAGAAATGTCATGGCTTGTTAGCGCAGGCCACCTGCTCTCAGGAATCTCTCAGTGTTAACTGGGAGCCCTGCATCTAGCCTTGGAGAGAGGTGACAAAACAAAGGGGAGTGTCCAGCAATCTCCCCAAGGTCCTGACAAGTGTTGGGCATCCAGAGATTGAAGGGGTGCCTGGTTCAGGGGGCAGTGAGACACTAGGACAGATCTGCCTGGAACCCTATCACGGAGGCCAGTGAGACAGTGTTGAGCCCCTGAACTTGGTGTACCTGGATTAGGGGTGGCAAACTCAAATGCCCATGTGTAGTGACATAGAGTCAGCCATGGAAGAGATTTGGGCACTGGATATTTGCCTCGGGTAGACAGGCAAAGATGACTTCATTTCACCTAGGCAGACCCAAAGCAGTGCACAACTCCAGGGAGGGAGGTTTACATAGAAATCAACGTGACCATCTCAGGCCGGGTGCAGTGGCTCACACCTGTAATCCTAGTACTTTGGGAGGCCAAGGCAGGCAGATCGCTTGAGCCCAGGAGTTCAAGAGCAACATGGTGAAACCCTGTCTCTACAAAAAAATGAAAAAATTAGCCAGGCATGGTGGTGCGCGTCTGTTGTCCCAACTACTCAGAAGGCTGAGGTGGGAGGATCACCTGAGACCAGGGAGGTGGAGGCTGCAGTGCGCCATGATCATGCCACCGCACTCCAGCCTGGGTGACAGAATGAGACCCTGTCTCAAAAAAGAAAGGAGACAGAGAGAGAGAGAGAAATAAAGATAGAAAAAGAGAGAGAAAGACAGATGAAAGAAAGAGAGAAAAAAAGAAAGAAAAGAGAGAAAGAAAGAAAAAGAAAAGAAAGAGAAGGAAAGAAAGAAAGAAAGAAAGAAAGAAAGAAAGAAAGAAAGAAAGAAAGAAAGAAAGAAAGAAAGAAAGAAAGAGAGAGAGAGAGAGAGAAAGAAAGAAAGAAAAGAAAGAAGAAATCGAGAGAGGAAGGAAGGAAGGGAGGGAGGGACTATGGCCTGGAAGGAAAGAAGGAAGGAAGGAAGGAAGGGAGGGAGGGAGGGAGGGAGGGAGGGAGGGACTATGGCCTGTCCGTTATTGTCAGAGTTACTAATTTTCCATAAAAAGTCAAAAATTCAGATTTTTGTGCAAATGTCTTTAATACTGGCCACTAAACCAATTTTTAAAAACACTCTAAAGACCAAATAAAGCATGTCTTGAGACACAGCTGTGCCATGAAACGCTGGTTGATGGCATCTGCCTAAGCTGATGGTGCTGTAACCATCCCAGGGAGGAAAAGGGTAGAGTAGGCCTGTAGGACTCTTTATCCACAACCCAAAAATCTTAGAAGGTCAGAATTAAATCACATTTGTAGAAGGACAGATTTCTCTCAGTATCTAGAAATTGATGACAAGAGGCAGGCCCCTAAACTGATGGTCAATATAAGGCACCTATGCACAATCGTTAAGAGAGCGAGATATCATACCCCCATGCCCTGGCAGGCCCACAGGGAGTTTTCTAATAAAATACGAACGTTTCTATACATTTGGGGAAGCAGAAGCTTAGTGTTTTAAGGTCTATATGCTACTTTTGTTGTGATCCCACAGTCTAAAGTCTCAAACAACCCAAAATAGGCAAGTTTACTTCACAATCTGCCCCTATAGGATTCTCCAGGGGAATGCTGCCCTGTCCCCACCTCGCTGATTTTAACATGCTGATCAAGGCACAATTCCCTAACCACACCCACCAACTACACACTTTCTTGGAGTCTATTCCACCTCCCTCATGACCTGCCTTAGATTTCACAGCCCACCAATATTATTATGCCCTTGAAAATAAACTCAATCACCTTTCCCCTCTGCCTCTTTGCATTTTTGTGTTTGGCAAAACCTCACTGGAGAGTCTAAGTCAAATATTTCTCTCCACCTTGCCTGCACCTGAGCTGTGAGAAATGCTGGAGAAAAATCACCGCCAGCTGGTCAGCTTCATGGTTTTAACTAATAGACTTTATTTTCAGGACAGTTTTCAGTTTTCAGAAAACTGGAGCAGATTGAACAGAGAGCTTTCATATACCATCAATCCCACCACACACACACACACACACACACACACACACAGAGTTTCCCTATTACCAACATTTTATGTTGGTAATACATTTGTTACAAGTAACTTCACTGGTTTCCCATTGCTCTGAGAATAAAATCCAGACTCCTCATGATGGTGTACAAAGTTCTACATAATCAGGACCTGCCAGTTCACCAGTCTCTGTCTTGCCCACTTTACTTCAGGCAGAAAGGCCTCTTCTCTCTTCTTCACACATAACAGAGATCTTCTTGGCTTTGGGCCTTCGAAGTTGTTTTCACTGTGCCTGGAATGCTTTCCTTTAGTCTTCACTTAGCTCACTTATTCTCATCCTCTGAGTGCCATGCACTTTTTACCATGCTATCTAAAATTGGATTCCCTCGTCAAATTAACCTGGCATTTACAATTGTCCTGCTATCCCATGAGGCAAAAACCAGAGTTTGTTGTCTACCATTTTACCCCAAGGGCCGTTGATTGATTGAAGGAAGGAAAGAAAAGAGAAGGGAGGAGGGGAAAAGGAAGAAATAAAAATTCTGTCTTCCGTCTCTCCCAAAATAGTATTGCTTCTCCTCCCATCATTTAAAGCCTTGCTCCATTTGCTCCGTTAGTCCATTGGTCTATCCTGGTACCAATATCAGTCTTAATTATGGCAGCTTCAAATTTATCTGTGTCTGTAAATCAAGTAATCCACCTAATTTACTGCAAGAATATCTTGGCCTGCACACTTTCATATTCATTTTAGAATTAGCTTGCCAAGTTGCACTCCCCTCCACACACAAAGCTGTTATTGTTTTTCCCATTAGGGACTGCTATAATCGATAGGTCAATATGGGAAGACATATAATCTTTACAAAATGCAGTCTTCTGATCTATGAAGATAGTATACTCTCTATACCAGTCTTTCAATATAGTTTAAAAATGTTTCCATGATGTTTTTGCAATTTTCTCCATAGGATCTTGCATATCTTTTTAAATGTTCTTTTCTAGCATTTTTGGCTAGCATTTTGACATTTAACATTTTTGTATCCAGAAACGTCTCTTATTAATTCTAATGATTTATCTATACAATGTTTTAAATTTTCTAACACAATCACATCATGTGAAAATAATGAGTTTAATTTCTTCTTTTCTAATCCTTGTGCCGTTAGGTTCTTTTTACTAGATCACTGTGCTAGTTAGGACATCCAGTACACTGTTGAAAACAAGTGTTAATAACAGGCATCTTTGTCAACTTCCTGATCCCAAAGAGAATCCTTTCAATATTTCACCACCCATAACAGTTGCGGCAGGCTTTTTTAAAGATAAGAAACCTTTATCAGTTTAGGAAGTTCTCTTTTATCAAGGATATTTATCATGAATGGATGTTTAATTTTATCGGACAATTGTTCTACATGTATTGAGATAATCATGTATTTTCTCCTTTAATCTGTTAAAGTGGTGAATTATATTAATTGACTTTCTAATGTTAAATCAACTTTACATTCCCAGCTTAAACCTAGCTTGATCATGATGCATTTTTTAATACATTGGAAGATTTCGTTTGCTAAAAATTTGCTTAAGATTTTTTTATCCATATCAATGAGTAATATTTGATCTATAATTTTCCTGATTTTCATTTTCCTTGCCAGGTTTTGGTATCAGGGTTCCAAAGTTATGCCAATCTTTTTTTTTAAGCCAAGGGAGTCAGTGGGGTGGCTCACACCTGTAATCCCAGAATTTTGGGAGGCCGAGGTGGGAGGACTGCTTGAGGACAGGAGTTGGAGACCAGCCTGGCCAACAGGAGGAACCCTATCTCTACTAAAAATACAAAAATTAGCTGGGTGTGGTGGCACATGCCTGTCATCCCAGTTATTCAGGAGGGTGAGGCACGAGAATTACTTGAATCCCAGAGGCAGAGGTTGCAGTTAGCCAAGATCATGCCACTGCACTCCAGCTTGGGCAACAGAGTGAGACTCCGTCTCATTAAAAAAAAATAAAAAGAAGGCCAGGTGCATTGGCTAATGTCTGTAATCCCAGCATTTTGGGAGGCGCAGACAGGTGGATCACCTGAGGTCGGGAGTTCGAGACCCACCTGCCCAACATGGAGAAGTCCCATCTCTAGCAAAAATTCAAAATTAGCCGGGTGTGGTGGTGCATGCCTGTGATCCCAGCTACTTGGGAGGCTGAGGCTTGAGAATTGCTTGAACCTGGGAGGTGGAGGTTGCGGTGAGCTGAGATCGCACCATTGCACTCCAGCCTGGGCAACAAGAGCAAAACTCGGTCTCAAAAGTTAATTAATTAATTAATTTAATTAAAAATTTTTTTAAAAGAAATGTAAAAAAAAGTAGCTGGACATGATAGCGCACGTCTGTAGTCTCAGCTATTTGGTAGGATAAGGTGGGAGGATGACTTGAGCCCAGGAGGTTGAGGCTGCAGACATTACAGCATAAATTAACTCCCCATTAGTTAATTTAATCAAAGCCAAAAGTTAGCTTAAATCGGTAACCTTCCTCCCAATTTTTCATTCCAGATACCCTTCCCCAATTTATTGTAATGATAAGTATTTTAATTTTATCTTGTTTATAAAAAGTTTTATTAATCAATGAAAAATAAAGCTATTATACAGACAATCCCTAAAACTGAGTAACTTACCCCAATAAAGGTTTATTTCTCACTCATATCATAGCCTAATGCAAGCCAGACAGCTCTAGGTGGGACGCCAAGAAGTGACTTTGCCATACCTGTAGGAGGTCAGTATAACCTTCAAAGTTTGCCTCCTGCTTGTGGAAAGATGGAAAACCAAGGTTTGTTTTAAGGTTTAAATAGTGAAAGGCTTTTTCAGTCAGGGATTATGGTTTATTTCACAATACCATTACTTCAAAAACTTAGATGGCTTCAGACCTCTCATTTGCCACACAAAATGCTTTCTTTGGCAAAGTTCTCAATTGCTCTTCATTTCTTTGCTCTCCTTTCCCCATGCCTTTCTCTTGCACGAGAAACGGTGGCTACACCTTTACTACACATTTTGTTAAGACTTGTTTCATTTAATTGGAAAATTTAACTAGGCTTCAACATTGGAAGACTTAATCCCATTGCTCACTGTCTGGAATCTAGAAGCAGTACAGTTCCCTAAATTGTCAAGGCTCTAAATTTCTGGATTATATTTCCTTTTATTTCTTATAAACCAGTTAAACCTTTCCTGAGCTAATCTCTTTCTTGTACTGTCTTGACCAACATAGCCAGTTACAACTGACCCACAATACTAAGGTTTAATAAACCCTTCCCCCAGGGTTGCTGGTTCATGAGGCTTATGGTCTGCCTCAAAATTTTTGCAGGCAATATTTTGTCACTGAATAGCATGGATTGACTTTCCAAGCCTTCTCCTATCAGCTTCCTTGTTGCCCACCACATGATCATTAAGCCAGTGCCACAGATTGATGCTTTTGAAAAGGCAATACCTTTTTTCAATGAACCAATTTCTCCATTACTCAAGATAAGTACAACTAATTGCAGAGATACCCTCTAAATCTGTGAGTTAACATAATAGAGATGTATCTCTCACAGCACGTTCAGTGCTTGTTGGGAAGCTCTCCTGGGAGTTTCTACTTCAAGTAGCGACTCGAGGATCTAGGATTATCCCATATTATGATGTCACCATCTTCAATTAGTGACCTTTTTGGTGAACATGAAAGGGAAAGAAAAAGTGCAGGGGGTTTAAGGCTATGCCTAAAAGCCATGTGTATTACTTCTGTCTCCATCTCCATTCCACCAGACAGAACCCACTAATGTGACCCCAACTATTTGCAAGCAAAACTGGAAAACAGTCTTCCGTTGTATCTGGGAGCAGAAAAGTGAATGGAGACCATATGACCAGTCTCTTCCACATCTCACAAGATATTGCTGTTGTGTCCACTCAATGTTTATTTAGATTCACTCTCATACTTAGCACTTTCCTGCTCTTTATGCCTTTGTTATAGAGCCAGGGGGGTCTCGCTGCCCAATGCACTAGAAACCAATACTATGACGTTGGAAGCCAAGACTATGACACCAGGTTTTTGAGAAAAGAAAAGCTTAATATTGCAAGCTGGCTGGCAAGAAGACAGGAAGTCAAGCCTCAGATCTGTCTCCCCACTGCGCTGTCTTCAAGGCAGTATTTTTATTAGAAAATATTTAGTGAGTGGATACCGAGATTTGCAGGTGATTGGTGGAAGGAAAGGGGAGGTTTGGAGAGTCCCTGGGCCTACACAGTTATCTCTTCATGCTAACTTGTGGGTTGCATATGCAAATCTTGGGGGAGTTAGTATCCAATATGAAGTGGAAATTCAGTCCATGATGTCAGTAAGTTCATTCTGCACAAACTCCAGTCGGCCATCCTGGTTCCAACTGATTTCAGCCACTTTTTTCTTCATCTGACAAGAGGAGGGAGTTTCAGTGTCACAGCATGTTGTTTCTTTACCTATCTGCTGTCCTAAAAACGCAAGAACTTTTGTAAGTTACTGATTTCTTACTCTTTGGAACACAGTTTGAGTTTCGGATTTTCAGTGAGTAGTTTCTTATTTGGTATCCTGTAAGCCTAAAAATTTAGTTTTGATTTATTTAACCCTTTGGGATACAGTTTCGCGTTCTTGTATATTACACATTACATGTTACTTCTGGGATCACTTTCTATCTACCTGAAGTACCTCCTTTAGGATTTCTTTTAGTAAGTGCCTTCTGGCAATAACCTCTCTGTTTATCTGAAATTTGCTCTTCAGTTTGCCCCTGTCTTAGAGAGACATTTCTTATGAATGTAAAATTCTAGTTGATACTTATTTTATCTTCCTTCAGTGAAGATATTATTCCAACAATTAGCCTCCATTGTTGCTAATGAGCAGTCAGCTTTCAATTTAACTGTTTTTCCTTTCTTTCTGGATGCTTTTTAAATCTTCTCTCCGTCTTTGCTGTTCTGCAATTTCACTGTAATATGTCTAGGTGTGGATTTCTTTTCATTTATAATGCTTAAGATTCATTGACTTCTTGAATCTTTAGATTTGTAATTTTCTTCAATTCTGGAAAGTTCCCAGACATTATGTGGGCAATTATAGCCTCCACTCCATTCTATTTTTTCTCCTTCTGGACTTTGGTTAGATAGATATTAAACTATCTCGTTCTATCCTCTGTGTCTTTTACGCTATTTTGATATTTTTCATCTTATGTCTCTCTGGGTTACATTCTGAATAATTTATTCTGACATATCCTCAGTTCACTAATTCTCTCCAAAATTGTGTCAAATCTGATGCAAACTTTCTTCATAGTATTTTTAATTTTAAGTATTATACTTCTCATTTCTAAGAGTGTATTTGTTTTTCACAACTTGTTATCTATAGTTTTTTTATTCTCTACACATTTTTTCAAGTTATTATTTTATTTCTTTAACGTATTATTCCTAATTATACCATTATCTCTGACTAATAATTATATCATCTGAAGAAATGGAATGACTGTTTCCACATCTGTGGTTTCTCCTGGATCTCATTCACTCCTGGTGACTCATTCCTTCTGTTTTTGTTTGGTATTTTACTGCAACTCTTAAACAGTTTTTGAGGGAATACTATGAAACCTGGGATGAAGGCAGGTTCTTCCAGAGAGTATTTGCATTTAATTCTGCAGAGCACTTTGTAGAATTGCTCTAAATTAAATTCTCAACTTAAAATACCTAGGTAGTGTGAATTCTAGCTAAAATCCTATATGATCACCACCACTTTGTTGTTCCAAATGCTCAGAGTCAATTTTCCTCCTGTAGCTGGTAGCTAGCACCAGCCACTCAATTTTTCTTGCATTCTCCTGGACTTGTTTATGGTTCATCTTTCCATGAAGGGTAAAGCTCTTTGGGATCTTGTCTTAAAGCGAGGAGAAATTCCTGCTAAGCTCACAACCTTTGGCAGGCCATGGACTGCGTTTCCTGCTGCCCATACTAGTTACTAATGCTCAGTTTTTATTTGTGTTTATCAGCTGCCTCTGTGACCAGTCCACAGAGTTGTTGTTTTAAGCTCTGCTTCCCATATGAGGAGAGTAATTTCCAGATTAGGTCTAAGGTGAATGTGGACCCCCTCTCCCCTATCACATAAAGAGGTGTATACAGTAGTTACTGTGTAAGAGGATGAAACCTCCTCCCATGAGATCTACTCACTGATATGAGTGATAAAATTGTTGCTGCACTGTTCTGTTCAGCATTGCATCCTAGCACCTAAGCCACAGGCTGGCTCCTAGTAGGTGCTCCATAAACACACCTTGACTGACAGACTGACAGTTGATCGTGGTTGTTTTTTTCTGAACAAATTAGAGAACCACACAAATATATTTTAAAACATTTATACATTCTTATGCTTGTTGCTTTTGCTGTCTGTGGGACTTAGCATATTTGAGTTTACAATGAAGATTTTTTGAGACTTCATCTTTTCTCAGTAACTGAACAATTAGTTCCATGAGAGCAAGAGCCCACACACCTCTCTTCATATACCTCACAGGCTAGCACAGTGCCGTGCACCTGCATGGCTGGTGCTCCGGGGGGCAGATTGGTTGGTCAATTAAATGAACGTATGAATGCTGAGTCCATGAAATCATAGACATTTGCAGTTTCAAAGCTGGTGGGAGCAACAGATGTTGTCCACTTCCCCAAGATGAGAAATGCCCTAAGATGTTTTGCCAATACCTATCGAATGCAGTGGGTCATCCCCTACCCGAAGGAGGCTGGTCTCTCTTCAGGTCAAAATAAGCTTGTTCTCACTTATTTGTGAGCCCCATGACACCCACGCCACCTCCACAGAAGAGGCCCATATTCAGGAGGGATCAGGCCTGTGGCTATAGAACAGAGTACAGATCACAAGGCCACCACCCCAGTACAAGACCCTGACTCAGCCACAGTCAATGAAACACATGGATACTTAGGAACCATAGAAGGCTGATCATATTTTTGAGTAATTTATAGCATAGGAAGAAAGGTCTCTGAAAGCAGCTTCCAGAAAATGCCCTGGTTTAATGGGATGAGAGGCCTTGTGTTTTTCCAGATCTTTGGTTTCTAGCCAAAACTTTAGATGAAAGGTAATGAGCACAGCTACCAAAGCCTGACAGTCTCTGTTCTCTGCAGCTGCGCGTCTTCAAGCTGGCCAAGTCCTGGCCCACCTTAAACACGCTCATCAAGATCATCGGAAACTCAGTGGGGGCACTGGGGAACCTCACCATCATCCTGGCCATCATTGTCTTTGTCTTTGCTCTGGTTGGCAAGCAGCTCCTAGGGGAAAACTACCGTAATAACCGAAAAAATATCTCCGCGCCCCATGAAGACTGGCCCCGCTGGCACATGCACGACTTCTTCCACTCTTTCCTCATTGTCTTCCGTATCCTCTGTGGAGAGTGGATTGAGAACATGTGGGCCTGCATGGAAGTCGGCCAGAAATCCATATGCCTCATCCTTTTCTTGACGGTGATGGTGCTGGGGAACCTGGTGGTGAGTGGTGAGCCCTGCTGGGGGCACTGTCTTCTGGGGAAAGGAGGAGGCTTCTGGGTTATCTGAAAAAGCTTTGATCTGCATTTTTATGCCCAGATTGTACTTCTCTGGTTGAAAAGTCTTCAAACTTTTCAAATTCATCTGGGATTCATTACAAAAAGTGTGCTTTGGGAGGCAGCCTGACTTGCAGGAATGAGAACATATGATTGAAAAAGAGAGACCTGGTGTAGAATCCCAGCTCCACCATTTACTAGGTGGGTGAACCCAGGCAAGAGACTTAATCTTCTCAAGCTCTAATTTCCTTAAAATCAAGAAAATAGTGCTTACTCATGGGTTTACTGGGAGAATTAAATGACAGGAGATGACATATGCAAATTGCCTAATGCAATGTCTGGGCCGAGGCAGGAACTCAATAAATGGTGGCTATTAGCTGTTAAAAGAAAAATGTGTTTCCCCACTCTAAGAGGGCTCAGAAACCATTTGTATTCAGGGAAGTAAGAGCTGACTGATTTCTCCGAGCTGCACAGGTCCTAGCTAGGAGCAGGGGGAGAGGCCACAGGGAGAAGGCACAACAGGTCACAGACAACATCCAAGGCCATGGAGATAATAACAAAATCGACTCCATGTTTGGAGGAAGCCCCTCTGGAGACTTACTTGCCAATGAGCACCAGTACCCCTTCTCTGCCCCAGCCTGGCCCCCTGCCCTCAGCTTGTCTCCACCCAGTCTGGTCATGGGGGGTCGTTGCCCTCCTGGGACTGGCTGGTTGTGTGGGACGATGCAGTCTTCCAGAAGCCCCTTTCTTATTGCCCTGGACATCAACCAACTTGGGTTCTTTCCTCATGAAAGTTTTATAGGCAGAAGAAAGCTAAACCAAGAGAAGGGAAGCAACAACAAATCCAGACTCTTTAGTCTTTTCCACCCTGGCTTCTGAGCCAGAGATGCCTCTGCCTGCATCCCAGAAGCTCTGTTCTTCCGGGCTGAGCCCACCATCTCTGCAGAGCCACAGATGCCCCTCACCCTCAGACAGGAAGTTTACCCCTCTGAGCACTTTTACATTTCTCATATCATTTTGTCTTCACATCCACTCTTCACCTGCTCTCAAGTGAAGAACAGGAAGCAGCAAGATGTGCCCAGGATTCCAGAGTTGGGAATAGAACCCAGGACTTTGGCACATGAGGGTGGTCGAAGGAAGGGCCAGTGCCTTCTCTCTGTTGTCCCTAAACGTCCCTTTGCTCAGCAGGGGGCTCCTCCTTTATGGCAGAAAATATGCTTCCACGCCTCATCCACTGAGGCAGGTCACTCCAGGACATCCCCAAACCTTCCCTCAACTGCTCTCAGAATGTCTATTCCCCTAAAAGAGACAGAATCCCAGGTTGGCAGGAAGAGGCCCAGGCCATGGCTGTCCTGCCAGCCAGCTGCTAACCCAGTAGGACAATGTGGGGCTCAGCTTAGAGATTGATCAATCTTCCCTTCCATTCCCTCTCTTCAGGTGCTTAACCTGTTCATCGCCCTGCTATTGAACTCTTTCAGTGCTGACAACCTCACAGCTCCGGAGGATGATGGAGAGGTGAACAACCTGCAGGTGGCCCTGGCACGGATCCAGGTCTTTGGCCATCGTATCAAGCAGGCTCTTTGCAGCTTCTTCAGCAGGCCCTGCCCATTCCCCCGGCCCAAGGCAGAGCCGGAGCTGGTGGTGAAACTCCCACTCTCCAGCTCCAAAGCTGAGAACCACATTGCTGCCAACACTGCTGGGGGGAGCTCTGGAGGGCTCCAAGCTCCCAGAGACCCCAGAGATGAGCACAGTGACTTCATCGCTAATCCTACTGTGTGGGTCTCTGTGCCCATTGCTGAGGGCGAATCCGATCTTGATGACTTGGAGGATGATGGTGAGGAAGATGCTCAGAGCGCCCAACAAGAAGTGATCCCCAAAGGACAGGTAAGAGTTATCCCCATGGGACAGCCATAGGCAGTGGGGAGGGGCCTCAGGGCTTGAGTGACAAAGGGCAAAAGGGAAATGCAGAGGAGACCTTGACATAAAGAAATGTAAACCATGCCAAGCTTTCCAGGGGAGGTGGCGTTTGAGCAGGGCCTGGAAGAAAAAGTCAGAATTCCCCAGGCAGGCAAACAGGGAGTGGGGGGCAGCAGGTGAGCAACAGGCCACCTTGAGGTGCTTAGGGATTGTCTTTCACACAGTTATCCCATGTGCTCTGCCCAACCCAGGTTCTGTGCATGAGATGCTAATGAGATTTCTCTAAGAACAGGATGTTGTCCAAGAGCAAGGCTCATCTAAGCTTCACCAGCATCCTCAGAAGTCCTGATTCTTATGTGACACATTAGCCAGCTTTTCCCCACGAGTGATATAATAGGGAAATGACACACTCCTTTTGGCACCAACAAATTTAAAGCACATTTAAGCCATTTGATAATATGTATTTTTAAATACTTGGCACTATTCCTTACTACCTTAAGCTGGTATATCAACCCTCGCTAACCTCTTCTCAGTAACTCAGGGCATTCACCTCTGCCCAACGTGGGAAGGCAGGGATCCCTGTGGGGCCTCAGGAACATGCAGGGCTGCTGGTCAGGTCACTAAGTGGTCCAGAAAAATTGTGCTTTGAGTCTGTAGCTTTCCCATAGCCTTCTTCCCTGCAGTCGTCACTTGTGTTCCAGCAGCTGCTGTTATCAGCTGCCATATTTTACATGCCTTTGTCTGGGTGACAGCAGAGGGCAGGGCATCACCATCCCCAGAGTAAAGGACATGAACTCCGTAACGGCTGTCTGCCACTCAGAAGCATTTTCAGTTACTTTGGGGCTCTTAGGGAGCTCCAGACGGCCAAGTTCCCTACAATTCTGACCTCTGGACAAAAAACGATTGTCAAGGCTGACATCTACTGAGCCAAGCACTCCGTGCAAAGTGTTCTACAAGCACTAACATATTTCGTCACCAAAACAGCTGAATGATGCAGATCTAGCCTTTTGAATTTTGAAGATGGGAAAAACAAAGATTAGAGAGGTTAAACAATTTGCCTAAGGTCACACATCTTATAATTAATGGAGCCCAAGGATAAAACACAGGTCTATCTAGCTATAGTCTTCATGCTCACTTCACACTGTGTATGTATGTATATGTATGTACGTGAGTTGCATATATGAAACCCTTGGCTCTGGCAGCCTGTGATGTGCAAGATTCCTTCAAATTTAGAACCGGTCATCTAAAGGTGGGGCCAGGCACCCAGCTGGGACCCTCTCTCACTGGCAGGAGCAGCTGCAGCAAGTTGAGAGGTGTGAGGACCACCTGACACTCAGGAGCCCAGGCACTGGAACATCTTCTGAGGACCTGGCTCCATACCTGAGTGAGACGTGGAAAGATGAGTCTGTTCCTCAGGCCCCTGCAGAGGTAGGTATGTGAGCTTCCTGGAGAGGTTGGACAGCCAGCCAGACGCTGACCAGAGGGCTGGTAGAGGCTGGAGGGTGGGGGTGAGGATGAGGTATTCCAGACTGCGTTCAACCACATAACCTCATTTCTCATCCTGGGAATTTTTGAAGTCCCTCCCAACCTCCAGCTAATCTGCACAATTTCAACTTTCATCATATACCATTGCCGCAATGGTATCTCACTCCAGGGTGGCTGTGGGGAAACAAAGAAAGAGTGAGACTCTGCAAGCTGTGGGACCTAAGATCGGCTCCTAAACCTCTCTGAGCCTCCATTTCTTCATCTATGAAACTGCATGGTAATGCCTACTTGGTAGGATGATTTTGAGGCTTAAATGATATGCTCTTGTCAAATGTGTAGCTCCTGCCTGAGACAAAATAAGCACCCAGAAAACGGCAGCCAAGAGAAAAGGAAACAAAAGACAATGCACAAAGAAAGTCAAATGTCTTTCAGAGCCAGCAAGTAAGAGTCGGAGGTGCTCACAAATGAGGAAGTTTTCCCTTGATTCTCCCCCGCTTGCTTTTGTCCACGTCATTTTCTTTAGACAAAAACAGCCTGGGGCTGGGGAGGGGCTCTCTATAGGTGAGTAGTGAAGTGACAGCCTCGCAGAGACTGAGCTGGAAGGTCTGAGGTTTAGGATTGCCTTACACAAGGTAAAAATAAATGTTGTGGTCGCCCTCACAAATCTTGAAGGAAACAAGCTATAGGGAAAGAAGTGTCTATGAAAGTTTAGCATCTTTAATAACACTGCCTTCAATTCAGGAATTTAATTTGACACCTAGCCGCTGAGTGCTGACTATGTGACAGGCACTGGGCTCAATAGAGATAAGGAAGACATCATTCATCCCCAAAGTTATCAAGCCCTTCAGCTTGAAGAATGTCAGCTACTGGCTGTGTGCCCTAGGCAAGACTGACCACAGCAGGGTAAGATAAGAGGGAGGGCTGAGACGGCATGTGGGGGCTGTGGGTGAACAGAAGCCGCTGGTTCCCACTGGGTGAGAGCTGTCACATTGTGCACGTGGATGTCATGCTTCTTCCCAAATGTTCCAAGGACACCCCTGGCTAGTTGTCCCTGCTCAGTGTCTTCAGTACACAACTTCTGGGTGTTGGTTTTTTGTTTTTGTTTTCTTGTCCATGACCCTGGCTAGGCAGGAGGGGCCTGACAGCGACAGATGGGGACCCGCCCCACCATTTGGGTCCATTAGCCAAGCTATCAGGTTTACTAATATGAGAGCAGCTTCAACTCCTAATTGAATTCATCTGGAGACATTATAGGGCTAGAGCTGCCAGGAGGGCAGCAGGCCCCTGCAGCATCACTCCATGATTAAATATTCAAGCCCAGTGAACGCTGAGAGTCGTTATGGGTGTAATTACGGTGTCTCGGGCCATTGCCAGCACTCCATCAGGGGCCCAAAGGTTTACAGTCTCACACGGCTAAGCCTCTGGGGCTCCAAGGAGAACAGCAGTGTTCCAGGCCTCAGCTGGTGAGGCACCAAACACGGGTGCAGTTGAACCTGCAGTGACCGCGTGCAATTCCCCGAGTCCCCGCGGAGAGACGAGTTCACTGCCCTGGGCTTCTCCCCTGCAGGGAGTGGACAACACAAGCTCCTCCGAGGGCAGCACGGTGGACTGCCCAGATCCTGAGGAGATCCTGAGGAAGATCCCTGAGCTGGCGGATGACCTAGAAGAGCCAGATGACTGCTTCACAGAAGGTAAAGGGACAGCCACAGGCTCCCTCACACGGATGTTAATCAGGGCCAGAATCCAGTTGAGCAAACACTCACCTGGGCGCCTCCGGGTCCAGGGCCCTGGCCTGGTGTCCACAGAAGACAAACACGCTGTGCCCACTTGCTGCCTCACTCCCAGGCCTGAGGGCGCCAGCATCAGACACACATGCCCCAGCTGGCAGCAGCCTGGCCATGGCATCTGCATCTCATGCACTATCAGACACCATGTTGAGATGTGGGCCTTCCTCGTTACCCTCAAAAACCCCTCCCTCAGTTCTAAACCAGCCCTCTTGAGTTGAAAGGGGGAAAGGTAGTCACCACCATAAACACCACTGAAAACTCTTGATTTGGATGATGAAGGACCCAGAAGAGGGCCGTGATGTATCTGCTTCCCTCAATCTTTTGTTTAGCTCTCAAAAGCAGAACCAGTGTCTCAGTCATCTTTCTTCTCAGTGTTTAGAACAGTGAGACACGTTACATTCTCGATAAACATTTGTGCAATGAATGAATCAAGAGTCCATTCTATGAAGGGAATTGTGGCCTCAATGCTTTCTAAAAATACATAGAAAAAATGTTTTAAACACTTGAGTTTCTGTTAATAGTTTTATTTGACCCTGGGCTGGGCTGGGCTGGACTGGACTGGGCCTAATCCCCATCCCAGCTATGTTGTGGCCCTCGGTTCAGCTTGGGCTCGGAACATATCCCCCTCAGGCACCTCCAGGCTCATATCCTGTAGCTTGTCTGTTTTCCAGGTATAGGTGGGCAGAAGAACAGGGACCACTGGTGTCATCTGTAAGAAGGATATGGCTAGGAAAAATATCAGAGTGGGCAAGACTGATGATGGAGAGGAGCACCTGCAGGTCTGGATTGTGGGACTGCCTGGAAGGGACCCCTCTTCTCCCATATTCCAGGAAATAATTCTTTTCCAAGGGGATGACAAGTGGGTTTCCTAGCAGAAAGCTTTCTCTGCAGCAGGAGCAGAAATGATCCCCTTTGCCCAGTGGCCATCACCCACCATCAGTCACCTCTCCCCACAGGATGCATTCGCCACTGTCCCTGCTGCAAAGTGGATACCACCAAGAGTCCATGGGACATGGGCTGGCAGGTGCGCAAGACTTGCTACCGTATTGTGGAGCACAGCTGGTTTGAGAGCTTCATCATCTTCATGATCCTGCTCAGCAGTGGATCTCTGGTAAGGGGAGGCACAGTCCCTGCCTCCAAATCCTCCAGATAGGAATCTTGTACAATCCAAAGGCCCTGGAGCTGCATCCGTGGGTTCTCCTGACTACTGAGCTGAAAGTCCCCAGCCTGTCACTAGAAGGAGAGCTGCAGCCCAGGGCGAGGGTCCCTCTTAGCAGTAGGGCATGGGAGGTGTTCAAGGTGCCCATGCCATGGCCTGCCACACCTGGCTGCAAGCATTTGAGTGAGTGAGTGTATGCATCCCACTGTATAGTGGGGAAACTGACACTCAAAATGGTTAAGACTTGTCCAAGGTCACCCAACTCGTCAGCAGCAAACCCCACCTTTTCCCTTACTTCATCCCAAAGCCCCTGGCTTCTCATCCTCTGACCTCCCCAACCCAAAAAGGACTATATTTCCTTATCAAACCACTTTCAAATGCTACTAATCACTCCTTTAAAGCTCACAGAAAATCATTACAATAGCACTTCTCAAAATTTAATCTCCCAGGAGCTTGTTCAAATGCAGATTCTCATTCCATAGATCTATGGCAGGGCCTGAGAATTTGCATTTCCAACAAGCTCCCAAGTGATGCTTGCACTGCCCTCAGTGACCCATGCTTTGAATAACGAGACCTTATGGGAATAGAGATTCAGAGTTGGGACACATCTCTAAGGCCCTGGCTGAATACTGGGCTTTGTAGAGCAAAGAAGGAAGGTTCTCTCTGTACTGTGGCTTAGGCTCCTTATACAATCTCAACTACTCCGCCAATAGACCAAGGTAGACATAGACACAGGAAGAGACAACATCCTCAGTTGTTTGCATTTTCTAGATGAGGAAGTTGAAGCCCAAAGGCATGAGGGGCTTCAGGTAATGAGTTGAAGGGCTGGGAATAGAGTCCAGGGTCGCAGCTAATTCGTTGAAGGGCTAGGACTACAGCCCCACTCTTCTGATTCACGGGTGCGTGTTTTCACTCATCTTGCGCCTCGTGTCATTTACTCTCTAAAAACAACCTACTAAATATCTGGGCCTCAATCTAAATGCCAGATTGCCCAGGAAGGGTGACAAAACTGCTCGGTGCATGGCCTCAGCCTTAGGGAGGAGCACAGGTGTGGGACAAGGCAGGATCTGAGAGGTGGGAGGAAAACTAGGGTGGCAATGACGCAAAGCCAAGGGAGAAGAGAGTTTTGGGGCAGGAACTGGTCTGCCATCTTGGGTGCAGGGGGGAGAGTGTGACAGCAGCTGCAGGTGCCCAGTGCCCTGGCACAGGGTGATGATTGTCCACACGGACCTCAGCACAGTGTAGAGGCCAAATTGTAGGGGCAAGAGGGGGCTGGGCAGTGCTTTCTCCACACCTACACTCCTTTCCTTCCAGTCCTCCTGGATTAAAATAATAACCACATGTGCTGTTGGCCAGGTGCTCTCCTCACTACCTCATTGGCTTGTGGGCCTTCTCTCCTCATTTCACTTCTCTGTTCTCCCTTGCTCCCTCCCTTCTCTCTCTAACCCCCTTCTCCTCACACCTCGGTCCACCCCCAACATTCCCAGGAGGAAGCTCAGACCTGCAACATTGCTCCAGCCCAGCCCGCCCCCCTGCAGCTCTCCCTTCCCTCCCATCTTCTTCCCCATAGGACTGAACAGGCTGGCACCAAATTTAGCCCTCTTTAGGCTTTCACTTTGAGTACCTTTTAAAAATAACATGCATTTTCATCTGACAAAGTAAAGTACCAAAAAAATACTTGGAAATTATAGAAAAAGGTAAAGAAAAAAAATCATCCATTTCCCCATCACTCAAAGAGAAGCTCACTTTGAAAACATGCTGGTATACCTCCTTCTCATCTTGCTTATGCATAAAATATACACATATTACAAAAATAAAACCACATATATGCATGCTAAAACCTCAGTAAATTTTCTCAGTAAATATTCTCATATTATCTCATTCAATTGGCTACAACATATTCCTTTATAATTTATTCAATCAATCCCTATGTTTATTTCTAATACACATTGAATGTTCCCTATGTGTACTCCCTCAGAGACATTGGATAATCTCCTGTCTTAGTCCTGGTCCTAGACACAGAATCAGAAGCTAAGAAAAGATACGGGTTCAGTTGAAATCCAGCTTCAGCTGATCCCATGGAAAGCGCTGAAGCACAAAGGGCACCACAGAGCTGTCCCACCTTGAGGCAAAGGAGACAGCCTTGTAAACCCCCGTCAGTGTCCCTGGCTGAGGGCTGCCCCAGCAGGGAGGATAAGCATTTCCCAAGGTGGACAGTTCCCTCCAGCTCAGCGAAGCCATCAGGAAAAGGGGGTGTCTGCATCCATGAAGTATTAGCAGCCAACATTCCCAGCAGATGAAGGATGGGGCACTGGCCCCTTAAAGAGGACCTGGGTGGGCGCCAACAGCCTCCAGTGTCCTTAGGATTAGTGCTTGAAGGAGGAATTGCTCGGTTCCTGAAACCTTTGAGTCACATTGCCTCTTTGGCTTCACACAGAACTGGTCAGGTTTTCACTCCCGCCAGTCACTTGTAAGAGTGGCAGCTCCCCACAGCCACAGCATCCTAGGCTTTCCCCCGTTCTTTTCCATCTCCACCAGTCTGATAAAAGAAAAACAGCATCTTCTTTTAATTTGAATTTCCTTGATTACCAGTGAGATAGAACATTCTTTTTCAGAGGTGTGTTGGCGATTCTTACTTTCATTTTGTAAACTGCCTGTGAACATCCGTTGATGCTCTTATTTTTAAACAAAGTCACTGTTAGCATCCCTTTGGTTCACTTCCAAAATCCAATTTGAGAAGGTTTTCTTTCTCCCTTGCATTCAGCATCCCTGCAAGTATCAGCAGGGCTGTGTGTCCCCGTTGGCCCTGAAGAAGTCATGCTTTATATCTCACAGTACCTCCTCCACTATCCCACTTTACCTCCCCACAGCAAATAAAATGCTACCGCCAAGCTGACTACCAAATCCCCTTCCAGGGACTGTGGTCAGGGCTGGCTGGGTCCTACCCTATCAGTCTGGGTGCCAGTTCTGTGGGTTCAGGCAGACTGCCATTCTGCATCCTTTCTTCCTTCCAGGCCTTTGAAGACTATTACCTGGACCAGAAGCCCACGGTGAAAGCTTTGCTGGAATACACTGACAGGGTCTTCACCTTTATCTTTGTGTTCGAGATGCTGCTTAAGTGGGTGGCCTATGGCTTCAAAAAGTACTTCACCAATGCCTGGTGCTGGCTGGACTTCCTCATTGTGAATGTGAGTGGTTCAGTGGGAACATGTGGGGTTTGGGGTCCTGCCCTCTGACTCCTGGCTACAGCTAGTGCAAAGGAAGTTCAGAGACCTGGCCCTCAAGGGCTACTCCAAAGAAAAGCTTTGAGCAATCTAGTGAGGAGTCTGAGAATAGCCCCGACACCCATGAGTGGTAAAGTCCAGGCAATACATGACTGTGATACAATCGTGACTGTTAGGTGAGTTATTAGGTCTCCATTCAGAAAGATCCCTGCAATCCTCTGCATTTTTACCTCCAAAGTGAGATGGCACATGCAGCTCTCAGAGGTCTTATGGCCCTGCATCCACAGATGGGGCTTCTGGACCTCAGGGAGCCATGAACTGTGAGCACAGAGGATCTTCCCACCTGCTGCTCTGTGGTCCTCACACCTGGCTGCTCTTTAGAATCCCTGAGGAGCTCTGAAATATGCAGTGACCGAACACCACTACCCCAGAGATTCTGATCTTATTGGTCTTGGGTGGGGCCCAGGCATCTGTATTTTATAAATGCTCCCAGGCATTTCCAAGGTGTAGCCATGGCTAAGAACCACTGAGCTTATACTGCTGCCTCCTCCCCAGTGGGACTGAAAAGGACAGAGGGCCCTTTTGTAGAGGTAATGAGCTGGAGTTCATGTGTTCACACTCATAGTAACCTGTGGCCAGTAGCCCGTGCATTAGGGAATTGACTGTGTGCTTCTCACACATCACACATGTGATTCCTCAACATCATCTCTTCCTCATCTTAACCACTTCATTGCTGTATCACTGACTAGGCCCCTACCTTCTTTGCTTTGCTGCATGGTTACCTAAGTTATGTGTTCACTGCCGCATAGCTGAGGGTTACTGCAAGCAGGGTGAGGCATGTGCTGAGTTGGTCTCTGCCTGCCCCACTCCAGCAGCTGCCAGCAGCAAGGTCTGCCCAGCAGAGGTGTCAGGAAATGTGTCTGTATTTGGTGCTTGCCTCCTGAAGCTGGATGAAGTCCAGCACGGAACATTCTGTCCAGCCTCCTGTACTGGCAGGTCCTCCACAGCAGGCCTGTGCATTCAATTCTCTTCTTCCCTGATGCACTAGCAGCTTCAGGCCACTGTACTACAAGGATTAGTTGTGAGACCTGAAATCTCAGTCATGGATGATAATTCTGCGCATATAAAATAATTATTCATAAATGAAAGGCAAATTATTTATTCCTGTGTCCCACCCCTTTAGGGGCACAGTCACTCCTGCTTATGTTGATGTCACCAGTCTCAGTCCTAATCACCTTAAATGGTCACGCACTCATTTTATCCATCTTCCTACTGATTATTCCTTCCAACCATCCATCCTTCCTTCCATACATTTCTCCTTTCGTATCCAACCATTCAGTCTTCCTTTTTCCTTCCTCTCAAACATCCACCCATCTTTTTTTTTTTTTTTTTTGAGACAGAGTCTCACTCTGTCACCCAGGCTGGAGTGCAGTGGCTGGATCTCAGCTCAGTGCAAGCTCCACCTCCCGGTTTTATGCCATTCATCTGCCTCAGCCTCCTGAGTAGCTGGGACTACAGGCGCCCGCCACCTCGCCTGGCTAGTTTTTTGTATTTTTTAGTAGAGACGGGGTTTCACCATGTTAGCCAGGATGGTCTCGATCTCCTGACCTCGTGATCTGCCCATCTCGGCCTCCCAAAGTGCTGGGATTACAGGCTTGAGCCACCGCGCCCGGCCATCCATCCATCTTTATTCCTTCCAGCTGTACATCTCCATCAGTCCTCCCCTTCCATTCATCCATTCCCATTCTTCTTTCCCTCTTCTCTTCTGCCCAATTATTTATTCTAAACTTCCTTCCATCTATTCATCATCCTTAACCCTTATATCTTTCTATCTTTTAATTAATTCTTCTATACAACTGTCCAATCATCTAACATTCTGTTCACTCATTCATGCATCTTCCATCCAAGCATCCTTCTACTCACTCATCCTTCTATCCACTCATTCTTCCATCTTTCCATTCTTGCTTCAACCTATCCATCTATTCTTCCTTTCTTCCACTTATCTGTTCCCTTTCACTTCCATTCATCATCCATTCATCCATCCTATCAACCTTCCAGTCATTCACTAATTTATTTCATTCATCTATTCTGTCCAACTCCCCATCTTTCCATTTATGCATCAGTCATTTTACCCAGCCATCCATCCTTCTCTTATCCACCTATCTCATCTATCCATTCACTATTCCCTGCTTTCATAATTTTTCCTGTCTTCTTTGTTTCTTCTATCCTTCCATTCAACTATCTATCCTATCCATCTTTTTGTATCTGTTATCTTTTAAAAAATTTTTTAATACATTTTATTGTATGTATTTGTATTAGTCTATTTTCATGCTGCTGATAAAGACATACCTAAGACTGGGCAATTTATAAAAGAAAGAGGTTTAATTGGACTTACAGCTTCATGTGGCTGGGGAAGCCTCACAATCATGGTGGAAGGCAAGGAGGTGCAAGTCATGTCTTACGTGGATGGCAGCAGGCAAAGAGAGAGGTTGGGCAGGGAAACTCCCTCTTATAATACCGTCACTCTCATGAAACTTATTCGCTATCATGAGAACAGCATGGGAAAGACCTGCTCCCATGATTCACTTACCTCCCACTGAGTCCCTCCCCTCCCACAACACGTGGGAATTCAAGATAAGATTTGGGTGGGGACACAGCCACACCATATCAATATTTAAGGGATACAAAATGATGTTATAAGATATATATATAGTAAAATGGTTACTATAGTGGAACATATTAACGTATCCATCATCTCACATAGTTACCCATTTCTCCCCCTGTGGCAAGAGCAGCTATAATTACTCAGTAAGCAAAAATACTGAAAACAATATGCTATTATTAACTATAGTATTCATGTTATACATTAAATCTATCCTATTTATCATTGTATCCTTTAATTCATCCCTCTGTGCAATTACCCTTCAACTTTTCATCCAGCTGTACTTCCTTCTTTCCTTCCTTCTAGCCATCCCAATGCTCCTATTTTTCTTCCATTTGTCAAACGTCCATTTATAACTATTGAATACAGGATTGCCTTATGAAGTGCTCTGGAAGAAACAGAAGCACAGAATAAGTACTCACTATCTCCAGGATGTTACACTTTAGTCTTTCAGCAGACAAGACACACACATGGAAATAAATGTATTATAAGGGTGAATGTGTTGAGCACTGCTGGGGGCAATTAGTATCTTGGAGACACAGAGACATGAGCCTTCTTCCACTCTTGGGGTGGGGTGGTTGAGAAGGCTTCCTATGGGAGGTGGCATTAGATGTGGGGCATAGAAACGAGCAGGAGCACGAAGCTGCGAGAGGACTGGGGAAGGCCCGTCTTAGCTAAAACCTGACCCTGAACAAAGGCACAGACACAAGTATGCTCATGGAACAATTTGATTTGAGTAGAATGTGTGGTTGAAATATGACTGGAAAAGTAGGTTGTGACCATATGACACAGGCTACAGAGTATGGAGCTTATCCTGAGGGTGATAAAGTGCTAGTGAAGTTTGAGAGTTAGAGAAAGACATGATCATAATCAGATTTGCAGTGGAGAATAGATGCATGGATGCAGTACTAGGGCCTGGAGACCACTTGGGAGGCTAGTGGGTTGAGCAGTGAGAATGGAGGTGGGCTTGGGTGGACGGACTTTGCTAGAGAGGCACCAGCACCTGTCTGCCCCAGCTGCAGATTATCCATGTGAGGCAGACTTCCCAGGGGGCTGAGCAAAAGACTGAATAGGGTTCAACATGGAACTGGCCCCAAACCTCCCTGCCCTCAGGCACCCAGGCAGCTGGGTTTCACCTGCTGGTGTCTGGAGCCTTACATGAATGAAGGAAGGAGGTCCCTTCCATTCCAGTTACTTGTCCTGGTGGAATAACCCATTCATCCAAAGAATGGGCATTGCTTGGGGCCCTGTCACTCAAGTATAAAGCCCTTCTTTTCTGAAGCCCCTGTGTGCATCCCACCTAACTGCCAGGATAAGCTGAGTCTGAATTCAGCCCACCATCCGTGGCGTGGCTAAGATCTCACAGCATGGGGTCATAGCCCGTATCTATGACATCTCCCTGGCACCTTCAAAGTTCCTAGCAGGGGAACTTTTTTCATGTAATTTTCTGTCCTTTGCAGTCTTTGGACCACCACTTAAAGAAAACTGACAGACCAAAAGGGATTCACAAGTCAGTCATTATATCTCAGATATCTATTGAAGCTAGATCTCATGGATCCATACCAGAAACTTTTTGAAGAACTACAGAGCTATCAGAACTTTGGAACTCTCTTAGTCTGACTTTTTCATTTTACAAAGGGTGAAAGTATCCTGGACTAGCCGGGCACTAACCCAAGGTCACAAAAAATCAGGAGTCAAGAGGGAATTAGACCCCACCCAAGCCACTATTCTTTCCACCCCACTTCTCTGAGCAAATATAATTGAGACTACTATATTCCTCAGAGTAGACTCTCAGCATAGCCCCTAGGAGGGAACATCATGTCTCCAAGTCTCTGAAAATCAGTTTCAAAGTTGTTGAGGCCTGACTGCTGCCCCTAGAGGGAAAAGGAAGAGTTGATTTAATACACTGGAAGCTTGGCCACCTACATACCAGAGATTGGTGATGTTTGAGACTGAGTTTTTCCTGCCCAGATTGTTTAAGAGAGTGGTGAATAAAATTTTTAATAAAAGGGGAAAGACAGAACTCTTTCCAGACCTCTCATTGGAGTTCCAAATAAGGTGGGAGCTAGGATGATGGCTTAGATGTGTAGGGATGGGAGGCTGGGCAGGGAGTTCCTGTCTTCTTCCACCAGGACTGCCCTTCTGCAAACCTAGAGTGATGTTTCTGCCCTCTGCTGCACTCAGATCTCACTGACAAGTCTCACAGCGAAGATTCTGGAATATTCTGAAGTGGCTCCCATCAAAGCCCTTCGAACCCTTCGTGCTCTGCGGCCACTGCGGGCTCTGTCTCGATTTGAAGGCATGCGGGTAAGTCCAATCTCAAAACTGCTCTCATCTGGCCAGGTGCGGTGGCTCATGCCTGTAATCCCAGCACTTTGGGAGGCTGAGGTGGGCGGATCACCTGAGGTTAGGAGTTCAAAACCACGCTGGCCAACATGGTGAAACCCCGTCTCTACTAAAAGTACAAAAATTAGCCGGGCATGGTAGTGTGTGCCTGTAATCCCAGCTACTCAGGAGCCTGAGGCAGGAAAATCGCTTGAACCCGGGAGGCAGAGGTTGCAGTGAGCCGAGATTGTGCCATTGCACTCCAGCCTGGGTGACAGAGTGAGACTCCATCTCCAAAAACAAACAAACAAAAAACTTCTCTGATCTGCAGCTTTTGGTAACCCTCCCCCTTTATGCCCTCCGTCCCACCAACCCTGAGCTCCGGGGCCCCACGTCCAAAGGTAGGCTCTGAGTCTTCAGTTCCTGCTCTGACTTTGCTGGTGCTGCATGTCCTAACTCTCGTAGTGCTCTTTCAAGTCCTTTTGTGGGCCCCTCTTCCCTTGTCACCCATAAATATCACAGCCACCAGGACCCAGACCTCACCCCCTCTCCTCTTAGTGAAATGATCCTGAATCATTGCTCCACAAGCATCTATTCTCTCAGTCACTCAACTCTGCCTCTTATTGCCAACATCTCCAGAACATCCCAAGTTCTCCATCTTTCCGTGACAAATGAATCTTTCCTCAAATACTCCATTTAAACGTAGTGACATCCTCAGCTCAGCACCTAAGCTTCCACCCCCGGAATGCTGCTTCTCTCCAACTTAATGCAATCATCAGGTCCTGTGGATTTTCCCCTTCCATCCACCCCTTTCTTTATCCACCTTGGTCAGCCTCCACTTTGCCCTAATTGCCTCCATCAGGACGGAATGCTCACAGCCTGAGCCTTGTTTTAGAGGCTGCTGATTGACAGCCACCTCGTCCTCGTAATTACAAAAGGCTCCCCAGCAGAAAGTAAGGTTTTGCTTTGCTCCACTATCATTGGCTGAAAGTAGTCATCACAGCTTCAAAAACAAAAGTGGGCTTTTGAAATTAACTTGTGCCTTTACAAACAGCAGGACCTGAAGATTGAAATAGTTTGAAATTTATTTTATTTTGTGTCTAACAGATCCTCGTTTGCTTATTTACAAATGAGCTATTTTGTGAATATGGATTTAGGTTTTCACTAGTTCTTGACCAAAGCATACTTTAAATTGTATTTAAATTGTGTTTGTGTTTTATGTGTGGTATTTAAAGAGAATAAATCAAGGTTCTAGAAGTCTGTATGTGCAAGTACAATACACACATACTCACACTTCTAAATGAGTGGAGTATGCTTGTAAACTCATCCATCTTCTCACTGCAACCAACCCTGAATGACGTTAAGGGAAGAAGGTCTAAATCCATCTTCAGCTGCCCAGTGTCTCTCAGTCTTCTGAGTCTGAATTATTGCACTAATTAACCCACTTCTCTTGCTGCTTCCACAGGCCACTGGCTCATGAAGCAGCCTGAATGAGAATAGAAAGAGATAGAATCCAGCAGAGGGGGTGGGGCATTGGGGGTTCTAGATCCTTCTCTATCTCCCACCAGGTGGTGGTGGATGCCCTGGTGGGCGCCATCCCATCCATCATGAACGTCCTCCTCGTCTGCCTCATCTTCTGGCTCATCTTCAGCATCATGGGTGTGAACCTCTTCGCAGGGAAGTTTTGGAGGTGCATCAACTACACCGATGGAGAGTTTTCTCTTGTACCTTTGTCGATTGTGAATAACAAGTCTGACTGCAAGATTCAAAACTCCACCGGCAGCTTCTTCTGGGTCAATGTGAAAGTCAACTTTGATAATGTTGCAATGGGTTACCTTGCACTTCTGCAGGTGGTGAGTCAACCATGAGATCAACCATATCTCTTGCTTTGGCTGCTCAATAAAATGGAGAGTCTGAGTTCCCAGAAGATGCTATGTGGGGATTTTGCAAGGAGTAGAACTCAGGGTGAACTGAGGTCATTCTCTATTCCTACAGACTACACCATGAGACTAGAGGGCCTTCCTAGTGAATATGATCTCACAGTGGTGCAATTACACAAGTGTGGGCTGGTAGAATAGTATAAAGGGATGGGCCTGCCATGGGATTGTATCAGGTGGTGACTTAAAACACAGTACCTGTACAAAATAGACAGGGCATAGCCATATGTTCAGTCTTCACATCATTTCCTAAATGGTAATAAATTATGTCTAATTAGGTCTATCGTAATGATAGATAATGTTGGTGATAATGACAGTCAAACACATTCACCGTGTCTTTCTTTCTTTCATCATCCATTCAATCGTTCATTTCTTGCCTTCATCCACCTGTTCATTCAGACCTCTGTTCATTCAAGTGTTAATACAGTTACTCATACATTTGTCATGCAGTTACTCTTGAGTGTCTACATTCCACCATTGGTTCTTGCATTTATTCAACCAATAATCTCTGAGTATCTCTGGTATGCCAGGCATGGTACTACTCAGCCCTGGGAGATACAGTCAGAACTGGCCTTGGACACTGATGCTGTATGAGAGAAACAGACTAATACGTGAATCAAAACAGCTCATCAAGTGCTGTAACAGGCCTAGGAGTGTAAGACCTAAGATGTCTCGCACACTCTGAACATGCTGGAAGGCACACCCAGTTTCTCGACCTCAAGAATGCTAAAGCTGAAGGCAGGAATGTGGAGGTCTTCTATTCTCAACTTCTCCATCTGAAAGATGTACCATTCTTACATCATGTGCATATGGTGGGAAAGTGGTTGAGAAAATGGCAGCCCTGAGAGGGGAGACCTTAGGCAAGTGCACAGAGCAGCATTGTAGCAGTTGGCACTAGAACCAGACACCTAGACACTCAGTCCTCAGTCCATACTACATTCTGAAAGCCTCTGTGTCTTTAATGCTACTCTATTCTTAAACAGCCACATGTGGAATTACTTTAAATCGTCGTATGAGATTAGTCAAGTAACCCAAAGGAACCTTTCCTTTCATTCTTTCTGCCCAAGCCCTTTCCAACTCAGGACTCTGCCCTCTCTCACTGGGCCACCATGGCTTGGGAAAGGTCCAGTGTAAATGGATGGGCAGACACTGAGTGGCCTCTGCTCCTTGTCTCCAGGCAACCTTTAAAGGCTGGATGGACATTATGTATGCAGCTGTCGATTCCCGGGAGGTGAGTCTCAGCCCACTGTCCCTACAGCCTTCCCCTCTGTGAGTCCTACCCATATCAGTTCAGTCTGCTTTTGAAATGAAATGAAGATGACCCTGGTACTGGAAGAGGTGATCACCAAGCAACCTCACACTGTCCCTCCTTGAAGCAGTGTCCAGCTGGCTCTCTGTTGGGTGTTTCAGCCACTGAGCCTATCCCCTTTTCATCTACACTCCTGAGGCTTCTCGAGGTCTTCCTCTGCTCACCTTTGAGGAAAGCATCAGATAACCTCTAAGAGAGAGTTCATGTGAACCACTCCCTGGCCAGGGGTAGGAGCAAAGCAAGGGTAGTGGCTATAATCAAGGGACATTGGGAGGAATGAGGTAGAATCTCAGAAACTATCATAAAATCCAGGCTGGGTTCAGCACAGTGGCGCATGCCGGTAATCCTAGCACTTTGGGAGGCCGAGGTGGGCAGATTGGCTGAGCTCAGGGGACCAGCCTGGGCAACACGGTGAAACCCCGTCTCTACTAAAATATGAAAGAAATTAACTGGGCACCCAACTGCTCGGGAGGCTGAGGCAGGAGAATCTCTTGAACCCAGGAGGCAGAGGTTGCAGTGAACCGAGATCGCTTCACTGCACTCCAGCCTGGGTGAGAGAGCGAGACTCCATCTCAAAAACAAAAATAAAGCCAGGCTGGGGAGACACTGTTGGGGAATGACCCCGTCCTGCTATGGCAGGTACTGTCAATTCCCTGCCACCTTTTCCTTTAGCCCACTTCTGATTTCACCTGCAGGCTGCACTTCTGATTCTGTTTGAAGACTTCAGGGCTTAGGAGCTTGTTCAGCAACTCCTCCCCCAAGGACCAGGGATTTAATGTTCCCAGGGGCAACACTTACCAATAAGTTTTGGGAGTCTCAGGATAAATACTCCAGCTTCCCTGTCCCTTGGTGATACAATCCTGCATGTGCTCTACACAGTTACTCAGAGGACCCCAGTAGGATTGCTCTCCAGTTGCCCACAATGATGCCCTGCTTAACAACATCCTCTTCACAGGCTCTTCTCCTGTTCCCACTTATTCTCCCCTACTCCCTCATTCCTGCTTCCTTGGATCACCTCCCAAATAAATCACCTGCACCCAGGTCCCTGTCTCAGGCTTGGCTTTCAGACCGAACCTGAACTAAGACACCCACCCTCCTTCCCACTCTCCCTTGTCTGGTCACAGGTCAACATGCAACCCAAGTGGGAGGACAACGTGTACATGTATTTGTACTTTGTCATCTTCATCATTTTTGGAGGCTTCTTCACACTGAATCTCTTTGTTGGGGTCATAATTGACAACTTCAATCAACAGAAAAAAAAGATAAGTGGGGCTCAGGGGTTTCTGGTTTCTGCTGTAGTGGTAAGCTTTATATTTCCTGTTCCCTGGTCAGCTCTGGCCTCCTGACAAAAGCCACACCTACTCACAGCCCATCACTTTAATATCAGTGCTAACCCTTGCCCTGTGATTGCTGTTGCTGGAAGAGCTGCATTTCTCTCTGTCAGCAATGCCCCCCTGACATCCTCACTCAGGGTTCACATCCCAAAGGGACCTTGGTCTTCCCAACTGGAACCGGATGTATTAGATGTCTTCCAGGTGAGCCCTGGGAGAATACAAGCAGGGAAAGAAAGGGATTCAGAACTTGCTGACCTGTTGGGGGATCTGATCCCCACAAAGGACTGAGTCAGGGCACCTCAGGAAAGGCCATGGCCAAGCACTGGCAGAATCCCAACCCTCCTTGGGATGGGGAGGAAGGCTTGTGCCTCCAAGGGTACCGACTCTGATTAATAGGAATCAAATCTCAGATAACCTCTGATGTTTATAAGAAAATATCAAGGCAATAAAGGTATAAAGTTCTTTCCTATTATCCTTTCATTTAATGCCCTCCATACCCCTGAGGTAGATAGGCACTGTCCTAGATTTGCGTGACTGAGATCCAGAGAGAAAAGGGGCTACATAGATAAGTCACAGAGCACATACAAACCTGGGTTTGCATTCCTGACTCAACTACTTGTGGATGGCTCATGCTGGCAATATTTTAAACCTCTCTGAGTCTCAGTTTTTTTCATTCATTCAATGGGGCTGATAACACCTACTCTCTGGATTGTGGTGAGGGGTAAACAAAACCCTGAACGAAGAGCACTGAGGTTAGGACTGAGCATAAGATATCTTTAGTGGTGCAGTTTCCAGCACTGTAACAGCAGAGGGCAGTGTGACTGGCAGGGCCTCAAGAGCACCAGATGCTCTTACTATTAACAATTTAAAATACATGCATAGTGGGGCAGGCACCCCACTTACAGGAAATCCTTGCTCAGGGTTCTGGGCATAAGAAGAGGGTAGGATAGGTCTGGGACAAGACAGTGTTGATCAGTGTGATCAGCACCCTGGGGAGGTTTAAGATTATTCAGCAGTTGTTTCTCCCATTTTACAGATGAGAAAACTGAGGCCAAGAGACAGATTACAGAGGGAGACATTGGGTAATGGAGGGAGATGAGCCAGTGATCAGGCTGGGGTCACTGAGAAACTGCATCTACTGAATCCTTGGTCAGAGTTCTCAGCATGACTTCACCCGGAGCTCACCTACCCACTGCTCTTGCCCTTTCCTTCTCTCACCCCATAAAGATGGTCCTCCCAGGAAGCCCTTTGTGTCCACAGATCTTCTCAGATCTCCTCTCAAATTCCACAGATCTCAGCCCACTTTCCCAGCATTTGCAGGGACTGACTTCCACAAACATGTTATTAAAATGGGTGGCTTTCAAATTATGTCAGGAAGTTAAAGGTGAGAACTTGAATGAAGGAAATCCAAAGGGCCACTAAAGAAAAACTAATACCCAATTCTAAGCGTGGAGGACATCTTTGGTGGTACGGTTTCTGGCACTATAACAGCAGAGGGCAGTGTGACTGGCAGGGCCTCAAGAGAACCAGAGGTCCCTCTGAGACCAAGGACCCAACGATAAGGCAGTAACTGTCCTCATCTCCTCCTCTTCAGAAAAGATTTCACGGCTTCTGTCCCAGAGTCTTTGCTTCAAGGTCCTCAGGAAATCTCTTGCCCACTGGGAGAGACTGTGACTCTAGAAGACCAAAGAATTTTACTGGAATGAACAGGCTAGATCCAAGACTCAGATTTGAACCAACATGTACTGTCTCATTGAGTCCTGTTTCCCAACCCTCCCCACCCTCTATCCAGGCAGTATCTCTGGATCCCTGGAGAACAGAAACTGGCTTTGCTTTAGAGACCCAGGCAGGGAGTCGGCAATGGAACTGACTCCCACTGTTCTGACACTGGTTGTGGCAAGACACTCCTTCATGCTGAGCTTGGTGTGTCTATTTGCAGAGGAGGGGAGAAGGTTGATATGATCCTTTCTCGCCTGCCTGTTCTGATTTTGGTATCCGTCGGGAGTTCCTCTTGCTTTAGTAACAGTGTGGCCCTCTCTGCACTTAGGGGGCCAGGACATCTTCATGACAGAGGAGCAGAAGAAGTACTACAATGCCATGAAGAAGCTGGGCTCCAAGAAGCCCCAGAAGCCCATCCCACGGCCCCTGGTAAGCCCCAGAGTTTTCCTGTAGCACAGCCTGTCTGTGACTCCAACATGACAGTCTATGCCTGTGTCAGGCAGGGGCTTGAGGGAGTGCTGTTTATGGAGGAGAGGATCTGGGTTGCCGTTGGGATGAGGGTGATGAGGGTTCCTAGGCCCAAGGAATGAGAAGTCCAAAAGAAGCAACTCTGGTCTTCTGAAGTAAACGTACCTTTTATAGCTATTTGAAATGAATCTGTTTGGGGGAGCACTGAGTTTCTCCAACAGTTTTAGAGTTCAAGCATAGGATTGGAGGCAGATTAAGCTAAGTGACAGTTAGGGTAGTTATAACCCAGGGATTAAACTTGTGTGGTTATGTATCATGGTCTAGGTCACAGTGGATCTCCAGGTATCACCCTGTATTCTACCCCATGCCTATAAGTATAGAGAGGAAATGACCACAACTCAACTCCCCCGCCAGGATCCAAGATGCAGACATGGTCATGGTCGAGTGGCCCAATAGGAACCAAAAGTTATCCGACTTGAGTTAAGGGCCAGACTCTAGTTTCACTCCTTTTTTCATAAAGATCTCAAGATCTCCATTAAACACACTACCCATACCACACATGATATCACCTAAGTTCTTCTCAGCCCTCTACCAGAAGATAGAAAACATCAAGCCTCTGAGAGGCCCCAAGAGAGCACTTTTTTGGGAATGGATGAACAGGTTTGTGGGTGAAGATGTTGATGTGTCAGAAACTTTTGCTGATCCTCTTCAAAGAATTTCCAAGCCATCCACTCCAGTGAATGGAATTGGCCCCGTGTCCCTTTACATACTTTCTGTGGCTAAGATGCAGCATTTGTGAAGAAAATCACAGGTACTGCTCATGGCACAATTTCATTAGCCCTTCCCCACACAATGGCAAAGTCCAAAGGGCCTTTAACAAAGGAACAAGCCTTTCGCTAAATGAATTATAGAGACTTGCATTCTGTTAGCCAAGGTATTAGATTTTTTAAAATCAAGGTATAAGATTTGCATAATTTACTTCAAATTTTGTCAGAACAAAGTCAGAAACATTTACAAGAGAAAAAAAATGATGACTTTTGACACTTTATTTTGAAATAGTGGTCATGAATTTATTACTAGTCTAGATTCTGATAAGAAGTGTTCCAGTGGGGAATGGGGAGTGATAGGAGGTTCAGACCTCTGTAGGGACAGAGCTTTCTTCCTAAACCCCCCATATGATCAAGATAACTGGATCTCAGTGAGCCTGAGCAAAAGTCCTTAGGCTCATTGAGTATCCCTCCATCAACAAGTTCAATGGAGAGGAGCAGGCTCAAAATTAAAATTAGGTGAAAGGCTGAGTCCCAACTACATTCAAGTCATGGGTAATGGGAGGAGGACCCTAAGACTTACTGAGAAGAAAGCAGCTGAGTCCACACTGGCCTTTACTGGTGGCTGGAGTAAGGTTGAATCCACATTTGAACCAGATGCCAAGGAAGTGTATGCTAGGGGCAACCCTTGGCAAAATCATAAAGGTTTTTGGCACCTTCCCCCACATACTACTCAATCTCTCTTTGACATCCCTGCTTCTTCCCTGTCATCACCCAACCCCATAGGCTGCCAAAGAAAGCTTCCTCCCCTCAAGGAAGACAACATTCTTTGGACAAGATAAATCATATTTTAAAAAGGGACCCTGGAGAGGCATCTACCTACAAAGGCAGGACTCTAATGTTGAAATTCCAGGCAGTAAATAAGAGTGGGAGACGGAGTTGATGGTCAGCCAGGAATACCTGCAACAAAATCACCATTTCTGCTAATTAAGCTGCAACCAGGATCCTCCCAGGATGGCAATGGGGGAGTTCTCCACATGTGGAGGGAAAGTGAAACCTCATAACCAACTCTGTTCCTGAGATTTTCCATCCTTTGAATGGAAGGGGAGTAGATTACAATTCACTCTCAACCTTATGCTAGCCTTAGTGGAGGAACGTGGCTCTCCCCTTAATATTCTGACCCAAGCAAGGTAAACACTTTTTCCTTTGTTCCCTAATTTAGCATAGCTGAGGCAAGGTTAGAACATTTAAACAAAACTTTGAAGTCACAGGGATGCCAACAGAGAAACCAGCATGAAGCAGAGTCCAAGCACCAACTGCAGATGGCTGCTCTCCAGGACCCATATGTCTTGGACAATCCTAGCTCCTGATCAACATCCATATGACAGGCAACATCTTTGACACCCACATGCCCAGTGGCACAAGCCTGATCATCTTCCCTCTTCAAAGTCTAGAACCAAGAAAGAAATCCAAGGAAAAAGGAAATTCCCACTCCTAACTAAGACCCTTCTTCCCAGGCCCAGCTTGCTTTTGGCCAGATTATTGGCCCTGGAATGTCCACCTTCTCCCCTTAGGAGCTCCAAAGCTCAAGCTGGTCATACTAGCAAAGCACTGACACAGGACTTCTTCCCCATCAGTGCATGGGTGCCATTTCATGACAGAGCTTACCTGGGACCACACAGGAGCCCCACACACCTCCTCTCACCTCTGATGATGCTCAGGCTCTAAATCTTGTTTCTTCCATGGCAAAAGCTAAGGATTCAACAAGACTGGAAAATTTTATTCTTTAACATTCCCTGCTACAGAAATCAATAAAAGCAAGTCTCACATACTCCGCTTTATAGAAATATAATAGGTTCTAGAGATTATCACATCATCAATCACCTACTTCATCATCTCTGAGAGCACCAAGGGTTGCAAAGGTATGATCCCTGACTATGGGCTAAGCCAAGAGCAGCTAGCAAGTCACAATATCCAGGGCAAACTTCACACCCAGCCACTTAGCAATGCTGTTGTCTGTTGTGTTTAATTAGAAGTCATGTGACCATGAATGGGCCTGTATTCTTTCACCATTTTCAGTGATGAAATGGAAGGGATTAGTGGCTCAGCAATCCCCCTCCCACCCCGGGAAAGATGTGAGCCAGCAGTTCTGCCCTGAGCCAAGGCCACTTGGGTCTGGTACTTTGCTCTAACCCAACAGGAAAGGAGCCCATCCCCACCGTGAAGCAGAAGGCAAGGACCAGCCTCATCATAGCACTTCCTCCTCTGCCTGCTGTGCAGCTCCTGTGGGCTCCCTGGCAGGGATCAGACAGGTTCTTCTTTTCCTCCCTCATAGCCACTCATGCAGAGGCCACATATCCTATACATTCAGTATGTACCCTTGGTACAGAATTGAATTTAGTCAAATAAAGGGTGATTTTAAATTTTTATTTGAGCTATGGTAACTCAGAGCTGCCCATTCTGTCTTCCACTCATTTACCAATTTGTAGAGCATCTATTGCAGCCAGGCACTATGGAGACACCAGGGTTAGAGCAGTGAGCAAGACAGGCAAAGTTCCTACTCTTATGGAGATTACAGTCCAGTGACAGAGGCAAACAATTGGCCAAATTTGCACATATATATAAACTCCTGGCTGAAGAAATTGTCAAGGGAGAAAAAATGGGGTGAAGAGCAAAGGATGCTCAAGACTGAGCCTTGAAGAGCTCTGATGTCTAAAAGTTGGGTCAAGTAGACTATAAAAGAGCATCTCAAATGGCAAGAAAAGAAGCAGAAATGTAAGCCATGGTGGAAACCAAGAAAGCGACATTTCAAGGTAGAGAGTGTACTAGGCAATGTCAGACAAGTGTCCTTGGATCTAATATTATGGGAAGTCATTCATGATCTTAGTGAGAACCATCTCAATGTCAGGATAGAGGCAAAAGCTCTGTTGACGTGGGCTGAGGAGTAAATGAGGGACAGTGATTGTCACAACTCTTTCAAGAAATTTTGCTTTGAAGGTGGGCAGAGATCTAAGATGGTAGCTGGAGGGAGATGTAAGTTTCTGGAAGATTCTGCTTTAAGTTAGGAGAAACTAGGTAATTAGAGATTTGTGCAATAAACTAAGAGACAAACAGTAATGCACATGGACATTAATGTTGCCTAGGATAATAGCCAAGAGTGGGCAAATGTGGCCAAGAGTGGGCAAATATGGCCAAGAGCCTCCTCACCCATCAGTAATGAGGCAGAGGGACCAAGAGGTTGGTAAGTGGCAGTAATGAGGAGGTGACAAAGCTAGGTGGCAAAGCTACAAAGCAAGAAGGGGTTTTACAAGACACAGGAAGAACAATGGTATGGAAGGGTCAGTGGTGAACAAGGAGAACCCCAGACCCAACCCCTGAGGTACATGGCGTAGGGGAGAATGGCAGCCTTTGAATAGGGGGAGATACGTGCAGATCAAGGCAGATGAGCTCCATAGAGGTCAGGGGAAGGTTTGGGAGGTCAAAAAGAGTGGGGAATGGGGTTGAGATCAAGGACTCACAGAGCAGTAAGATGTTCACAGCACTAAAAAAAGAGAGGATCACACTAAGAACTTTTTAAAGACACCATAAAAATAACCAGATGTAAATGATCTCTTGGTTTTCCAGGCCACTCTGGATATTCCTTCCAAGATGCAAACAACCAACACTTGACCCCATGCCCTATACCTGTATTTGCTTAGGCATTTGCATAGCACCAGAAGTAGAGGGAACATTTCCAAGAATAAGTTTCCCCTTTGCACTTGACTTTACTCTCAGCAAAGTAGCTCAAACTAATATTTCAAGCAGCTCTTGAACTCTTACAATGTGCAGGGCACTACAGGGAAACAAAGTTAAGGAAGGTATAGCCCTTGTCCTCAAAGAGCTCATTGTCTAGTAAAGAAGAAGAGATGCAGATATGAAATACTAGAACTCAAGGCTGACTGAAAAGTGGGAGCCCCAAAGGGACAGGGCAGTGTGGTGTCATGTGACTAAGGGAAGCTCCATGCAGTAAATAGAGCTTAAAACAGATGAATTACTCAAGACTGTTGGAATTTAGACAACCAAGAGAGGGGACTGGGAGGGCATTGCAAATAGAGGCAAGGGCACAGACCAGGACAAAGGAAGGGCCTGGTGACATCAAAGGGCCAGGAGAGGTATTAAGGACTTGAACTGGGGCAATGAGGTAGAGTCAACTAAAAGTGAAATTTTGGAAGAGGTAAGGATAGTATTTGGCTTCTGTTCAGAGGTGGAGTGTGATGGAGACAAAACTCATCTATGGATAATACAGATGCCTGGTTTGTGTTGGCCCAAAGGCCCTGATGCCACTATCTCCTGTTTTCTCAGAACAAGTTCCAGGGTTTTGTCTTTGACATCGTGACCAGACAAGCTTTTGACATCACCATCATGGTCCTCATCTGCCTCAACATGATCACCATGATGGTGGAGACTGATGACCAGAGTGAAGAAAAGACGAAAATTCTGGGCAAAATCAACCAGTTCTTTGTGGCCGTCTTCATGGGTGAATGTGTCATGAAGATGTTCGCTTTGAGGCAGTACTACTTCACCAATGGCTGGAATGTGTTTGACTTCATTGTCGTGGTTCTCTCCATTGCGAGTAAGTGGGCAGTCAGGTGGTGGGGAAGCCCCACCTCTGCTTAGGGGTCTTTGGGATACTCTTCTAAAACCAAGGAAATAACCAATGAACTTTTTGAAATACATGTTTATGTTAGAAGAACCCTGTATTTGCGGCTTTCCAAGAGCAGAAAGTTTTAAATGCCTTGGGCTACTGTCTCAGTGAAATGAAGAGGTTCTATTGGTCTTCTCCATGCTCACATGAAGTGTTTTCAGGTGCCTACTGTGTGCACAGCCCATGGCCAGAACCTCAGGGGCTGACAGGGAATAATCATTCCTCCTGAGAACCTCAGACTGTAAGATGATGGAGCCTCCAGCAGACCTTGCTTTTATGGTCTTGAAAGCAGGGGGCGGGTGATGTAATGTGAGGTGAGTCTTAAAATACGTTCTGGAAAAGGAGGTGGGTTGCCATCAAAGTGAGGAAAGACTGGGAGGAGGTTGTTCAAAGCAGATTCTCAAGTCTAGGGTCTGGAATTAAGTCTCTACACAACTGTTCTATTAGGGAACATCAGTGATAGAAAAGTCAAGATATCAATGCCAACAAATTAAAACCCTTAAGGCCCAGTCTGGGTGTTGTTGAATGACAGGTCCAGTATTTTGGGCCCAATGGTGTTCAGAGAATATTACTAGAGTTAGAGGCTAACACGGGGAATGGAACTGCCATGATTGAATACTTACGAAGTTCTGAACGCTGAGCTGGGCTCCGTGAATGTTCGCAGCCTCCCTGTTAAGCAGGTGTTATTATCCTCATTTTATACATTTAAAATTGAGATTCAGAGATCAAGAATATTATGCAGGGTCACAGAGTTTCCAAGAGGTGAAGCTGAATTTAGACCAGGTTCTGATCTTCTAATGAACTTGCTGCCTGTCACCAACTGCCAAGAGACTGTCCCTGGACTTATGGTTTAGGTGAAGTTTGACCCTATAAAGGCCAAATCACAGCTCACCAGCTTCACCTGGCATTATCAATGTATATTGATTGGTTATATCCTGACCTGCTTACTTTTCATGTTGGGGCATAGCTGTAGATTTAATTTCCCACTGATTTACTACCAAGAGCTGAGAGTATCTAAATACAACTTGGCAGCATTCATCAACCCCCCCACCTTGGTGCTGAAACACAGCCTTTGGTTGCATGTATTTCTGGGGATTTCAGTTTGTTTTTGTTCCTGTTTTATTCTGATATTGCTGCTCTATTTTCTAATACTTTATTGAAGTATGATCCACATGTAAAAAGCTGTACATGTTTAATGTACACAACTTTATGAGTTTGGATATAAGTATACACCCATGAAACCATCACCACCATCAATGCCAGAAACATGTCCATAACCTCCAAATATTTCCTCCTGCGTATTTATTTATTTATTGAGTGCTAGGAACACTTAAGATTTATTCTCTCAGCAAATTTTTAAGTAGACAACACGGTATTGCTAACTACAGGCACTATGCTATAAGTAGAGCTCTAGGATTTATTCATGTCACATAACTGAAAGTTTGTACACTTTGACAAGTACCTCCCCAATTTCCCCTCCTCCCAGCTCCTGGAAACCACCATTCTATTCTCTGCTCCCATGAGTTTGACTATTTTAGATTCCTTATATAAATGCAATCATGTCGTTTTTGTCCTTCTGTGTCTGGCTTATCTCACTTAGCATAATAGGAGTTTTTGTTGGTTGGTTGGTTAGTTGTTTTCATTTTTGTTTTGTTTTGTTTGTCTTCCAAAGTGAAAGATTCCAAAGGCTATTTTGATTTTATATTAAAGAAGGGAGCTTGTTTATGTATCAGAAATATAGAAATAAAACATAGCCAAGTACTTAGTTCTGTGATGGGGATATCTGAACTACCAGTTCCTGTGACTTACAGGGTAGCACCATCCGCTGGGGCAGGAATCCCTTATAGAGCTGGAAAATAAGCAGAAAAACCCACTATATCAATCTTTCTGCCTTCTCTCCTTACCTCCCTTTCTTCCTTCTCACCGGCAAGAGGCAATTGGATATCTAACTGTTACAAGTACAAGCACTCATTCTCCCTTAAAATAAGATTCTGGAGCAAATTTAAATATGCTGTAGACCAGTTGTCTGGCAGAAAATTTTACCAGAGTATATAGACAAATAATGTACCCTACACTATGGGAACATGTCCTAATTAAACTGGAATTTCACAAAAGGTCTTCCACAAAGATTTTATAATCCAAAATTATAATTATTTCCCAAGTCCCATTATACTTTCTTCCTCTTTCCAACACAATATTGTGACCCATGTGCACAACGACAAAGGGCAGGTTAGGGGAGAGGGCCCAAGGAACCCGGCAAGGAGCAAGAGCTTGCTGCTACATCCCTCACCATTTTTCCTGTGAGATGTTGAACTTCTCTTACCTAAAGGCCTTGCCTCATCTTTGGTGGAGGCCTTTGGTACAAATAGGGTTCCCCAGGTCCCCAAGACTAAGCTTCAAACATCTTCAAATTAGACATCACATAGAGGCACATATACATTTTTTATATTTCCAACTTTGTTCTTAGTTGGAGTTGGGGGCAGTAACCGACCCCCAAAAAAAACCTATCTCCAGGCCCTATCATAAAGTTCAAACACAGCTGGAACCAAAAACAAAAACAAAAACAAATTAAGCCATTGTGCAGACAGCTGGCCATTCAAAGCCATTCTACTTTAGCTGTCAGCCAATTGCCCGACTCCTCAGGCCCCCTTGTAATTAACACCAGACTCCATACAATTAGCCATGGGACCAGGTGCCAGAAACAGAGTCAATCTTCACAGTAGGAGGTAGGGAGAGGAATCACAGGGGGTCCTGGCCTTCACAGAGCACAGGACCAGAGAGGAGGAAAGGGCATGACCCAAAGGCTGCAGTATCAGGGAAGAGCAGAGTCTGTGTCATAGGCAAAAACAGGCCAAAGACTGTGGGCCTGTGGAATAAACTGCAATCACTTCCGGCTGAACTTGGCTGCAGAAGATAAGTTTTTGACTCTGGAGGTTGACCAAGAGGATGTTCTGGGTGGAGGCAAGATAACATGGTAGGAAGGGTAAGACTGATGAGGAAGAGAGGACTTATGCAATGGGCGTTTACTGAGCCGCTACTTTGTGCTACCTACTGTGCCAGGCTCCGAGGGCCCAGAGTCCTCAAATATGGATGCCCAAGTGGCAGTCCATGCCAAGCAAAGCAGAGTGCCATCACAGCCAACTTTGTCAGGTCTCACAGCTGGAGATACTAATTAGATAATTTCCCCCTTCTTTTAAAGGCCTGGTTTTTTCTGCAATTCTTAAGTCACTTCAAAATTACTTCTCCCCAACGCTCTTCCGAGTCATCCGCCTGGCCCGAATCGGCCGCATCCTCAGACTGATCCGAGCGGCCAAGGGGATCCGCACACTGCTCTTTGCCCTCATGATGTCCCTGCCTGCCCTCTTCAACATCGGGCTACTGCTCTTCCTTGTCATGTTCATCTACTCCATCTTCGGCATGTCCAGCTTTCCTCATGTGAGGTGGGAGGCTGGCATCGACGACATGTTCAACTTCCAGACCTTCGCCAACAGCATGCTGTGCCTCTTCCAGATCACCACATCAGCCGGCTGGGATGGCCTCCTTAGCCCCATCCTCAACACAGGGCCCCCCTACTGTGACCCCAATCTGCCCAACAGCAATGGCACCAAAGGGGACTGTGGGAGCCCAGCTGTGGGCATCATCTTCTTCACCACTTACATCATTATCTCCTTCCTCATCGTGGTCAACATGTATATTGCAGTGATTCTGGAGAACTTCAACGTGGCCACAGAGGAGAGCACCGAGCCCCTGAGTGAGGACGACTTTGACATGTTCTATGAGACCTGGGAGAAGTTTGACCCAGAGGCCACTCAGTTTATTACCTTTTCTGCTCTCTCAGACTTTGCAGACACTCTCTCTGGTCCCCTGAGAATCCCAAAACCCAATCGAAATATACTGATCCAGATGGACCTGCCTTTGGTCCCTGGAGATAAGATCCACTGCTTGGACATCCTTTTTGCTTTCACCAAGAATGTCCTAGGAGAGTCTGGGGAGTTGGATTCTCTGAAGGCAAATATGGAGGAGAAGTTTATGGCAACTAATCTTTCAAAGTCATCCTATGAACCAATAGCAACCACTCTCCGATGGAAGCAAGAAGACATTTCAGCCACTGTCATTCAAAAGGCCTATCGGAGCTATGTGCTGCACCGCTCCATGGCACTATCCAACACCCCACATGTGCCCAGAGCTGAGGAGGAGGCCGCATCACTCCCAGATGAAGGCTTTGTTGCATTCACAGCAAATGAAAATTGTGTACTCCCAGACAAATCTGAAACTGCATCTGCCACATCTTTCCCACCATCCTATGAGAGTGTCACTAGAGGCCTTAGTGATAGAGTCAACATAAGGACATCTAGCTCAATACAAAATGAAGATGAAGCCACCAGTACAGAGATGACTGCCCCTGGGCCCTAGTGAGGACACTGCAGCCTGAATATGTTCAGTTATGATGTGTCCTTCTGCTCTGTGTTAACTCTTTGCCGCTACAGATCACACCCATCTACAGCCTCGGCAATGCATGCCACTGGTCACAATGTCAAAACTGGGCAGGGAATGCAGCTGGTAACCACCTTTGAAAAAGCCCTCATACACAAAAAGGAGTCAGAAGCCAAGAGTACTTCCACTGTGATTTCCCTTCTGAATTTCAATATCAGATCATGGGTTCTCTTACTCTCCAGAAAATATCCCTGGTCCTTTTATTTTGATTGTAATCAGATTATATTTACTGAGACAAACTTCTCAGGACCAGAACTTTCAAAGATATAGAACAAGAACATTACTGAAGGTGCAAGGTAGTCCTCTGTGAAGCACCACATAGAGATTGGTGATGTTATTTAGGATTTTGCATGACTGCATGTGAGAGCTGTTGGACAACTGCTCTGACCCAGGGTAACACCTGTGGCCTATGTCTTGAAAAACCTTTGAGATATCCATTAAAATTATTATTTTTAAAGGTATGTCCACACCAGTGTTATCTTAAAGCATCATTTTATTTTTCTTATTTCTGTGATACTGACGTGTATCATGAGTCACTTACCCCTCACTTTCTAGGATCTTGATATTTTTCAGCTTGAGATTGAGGCTGGGTGGAGCAGGAAAGAGCACTGTCCTGGGATCTGGAAATGCCAGTTGGAATCCTAACTTTGCCACTGATTGCCTGGCTGACCAGGGCTAAAGACTTTCTCCTCTGAACTTCAATTTCCTCACTTGTAAAATTGGTGGGAAGGGAAGAAAATGAATGCTTTCTATAGCCTTCACGTCTCATGTTGTAGAACTCAATGGTGCGTGCCCATTTATATGGGAAAAACACTCTTCTCTGAGGCTGAAATGGCTGGACCTTTCTGTTGTGTAGCTAAAGAGGCAGCTTCTGAATACATTCCAGAGTCTGTTCCCATCTCATAATCAGACGTTAAGGAGGAGAGTTTTTACATTACCCGGCGGCCAGGACTCCATAGTTACTATAATCAGAAGAAAAAGAATAATCATGAGAATGATGATCCAGTATATAAAAGGTATGGCCAGTAGTTTCTTTCATTCATCCTGCAAATGTTATTAATTACCTAGTATATGATGGGCACTGCTCTAAGAACAAGAGATATAATAGGAGTTAAGCCCCCAAAAGATTAATTGTGTGAACCGAATGGAGTGAGAATTGTCAGAGGAGTTTATTTAGGCCAAAGGCGTGTTGCAGATTTTGAGATGAAGGAAAGCAGACTCCCTATGACAACAGAAGACATAGGGATTGTAATGACGATCATGATCTTCATTAACTCTTGGGCCATTCCCAGCCACAATCACAAAGTTCAGGCCAATTCATTGGATATATATTTGATCATTTCATAAGATTTTCCATTTGCATAATTACAAAGCACAGTGGCTGATACATATCACATGCCTCAAGGATACAGATTTGCTGAGGCCTTGCTGTCCCTTCTCTGTCATTATTAGCCCATCAGAAGTCAAAGAGGCTTTCAAGGTGCTTATTGGGAGTTGGCAGCATCCACAGATGCAGTTAATAAGATGATGATGGGATAGCAGAGGGCCCAAGGCATCTCACCACAAATCAGCTATTCTCTGAATGCCTAATTTATTCTAAAAGATGAGTTCAACCAAATAGCTCTTCCTTTCTTGTAACACTGAACCAGGGAGCACAGAGACTGACTGTGCAGCTTCTTCAACATCTAAATCCCATGTGGATTTACTAGCCCAAGTGTTTATAAGACAGCTAAGTGGACAGAGAGTTTGGGCACAGGTTTATTTTTACAATGATATGTGAAAGAATTAAGTGTGCCCAACCATCAGACTGATTCTGTTAAAGTAGACGATACTGTTCTCAGAAGTATTCTTACTTTGAGTTGAATTATGTTCCCTAAACATAGGAACATAATTCAACTTTATGTTGAATTATGCTTTGGGTTGAATAATGTTCCCTAAAAGGGTATGTTGAAATCCTAATCCATAGTACCTGTGATTGTGACCTTATTTGACATTAAGGTCTTTGCAGACATAAACAAATTCAGATGAAGGTGAGCCCCAATCCAATGACTGGTGTCATTAAAATATGAGGGAAATTTGAACGGAGACACACAGAGAGGAGAATACCATGGGAAGATGCAGAAAAAGCACACACAGAGTAAAGACAGCTGTATGAAGACATAGGAAGAAATCGGAGAGATACATCTGCAGGCCAAGGAATGGCAAGGATTGCTGAAGCTAGGAGGAGGCACGGAAGGCAAGGGTTCTCCCTTGCAGGCTTCAGAGGGAACACGGCCCTGCCAATTCCTTGATTTTAGACATCTAGCCTCAGATATGTAAGAGAATAAATTTCTATTATTGTGATCTACCTAGTTTCTGGTAATTTATTACAGCATCCCAGGGAAACTAATACATTTCTCATTTTTTCTACACAAATGCATTTCCCAAATTGTAATGGGAACCATTGGAAAAGGGATGCAATATATACATCTTGCATGACACGGAGTTTTTGGAAATGTAGCCAAACGCAAGATTATCTTTTGAAAATTTCGCTAGATCCAGTTTCCAAGTTCACCTGGTGGTACAACTGCAAGGTAGGAACTAGATTTCTATGTGAGCCAACCTGAGAGCTAGTGCTACCTTCTGAACCCCACCCACAAGAGATAATACTAAAATCTCTCTGGACCAGAATATGTGAGGATACCTTAGCGCTGAAGGGAGATAAGAGACAGGACAATGATGCTGGCTATACAAATATCTGAAACCTGCAAGTTCTCAAAAATATGCCTCCACCATAAACACCACCCTAACTTTTTATACCATTAAACTGCATAATACATAGACACAGATGGCAAATTCAGAACATCCAGTTAACACAGAATAGTAGGTATAGGCAGAGCCCTGGTGTGCTGGAGTATTTGCCTAAGACAAAAGTGAAGTCACTTCTCTAAGTGCTAGGGATGCAAAATAAGATAGAGCTTCAGTCTGGAGTTGAAGACAGGCTGAAGGCTTACAAATACATTAAGAAGACAACTCTTTTGTTTTTTTCTTTTTTAAAAATTATACTTTAAGTTCTAGGGTACATGTCACAATGTGCAGGTTTGTTACATAGGTACACATGTGCCATATTGGTTTGCTGCACCCATCAACCCGTCATCTACATTAGGTATTTCTCCTAATGCTATCCCTCCCCCATCTCCCCACCCCCGACAGGCCCCGGTGTGTGATGTTCCCCGCAGTGTGTCCATATGTTCTCGTTGTTCAACTCCCACCTGTGAGTGAGAACATGCGGTGTTTGGTTTTCTGTCCTTGTTATAGTTTGCTTAGAATGATGGCTTCCAGCTTCATCCATGTCCCTGCAAAGGACATGAACTTATCCTTTTTTATGGCTGTGCAGCATTCCATGGTCCATTTTCTTAATCTAGTCTATCATTGATGGACATTTGGGTTGGTTCCAAATCTTTGCTATTGTGAATAGTGCTGTAATAGACATACGTGTGCATGTGTCTTTATAGTAGCATGGTTTATAATCCTTTGGGTATATACCCAGCAATGGGATCACTGGGCCAAATGGTATTTCTAGTTCTAGGTCAGAAAACCGCTTAAATTTACCCATGACTCAGGTTTTTCATTCTTGGGTATGAAATCTAGAGAAATCCATGCACGCATATTCCAGGAGATATTTACAAGACGATTTCTTATCAATATTGTTCGTGATGGACCCAAATTAGAAACAACCCAATGTCCTTCAATAGTAGGATAATTTAATAAATTGTGGTATTTTTAAATGTAATTTTATGTAATAATGAAAATGGATGATATACAGCCTCAAACAAGTCTAAAAAGGAACCTTATTAAATGAAAGAAGCCAGACACAAAACTATATCTACTCTATGATTATATGAGTGTCAAAAACAGGCAACATTAAACTATATCGTTTAGGAACGTATAAAGAAAAGCAAGGGCTGGTGACCACAAAAGTCAAGGTTACTGGTAGATGGACGATAGCGCTTGTGACAGATTGGCAATGTTCTAATTACTCATGTAGGCCGGGCACAGTGGCTCACGCCTGTAATCCCAACACTTTGGGAGGCCGAGGCGGGTGGATCACAAGGTCAGAAGATTGAGACCATCCTGACCAACATGGTGAAACCCTGTCTTTACTAAAAAATACAAAAATTGGCTGGACATGGTGGCACGTGCTTGTAGTCCCAGTTACTCAGAAGGCTGAGGCAGGAGAATCACTTAACCCAGGGAGGCAGAGGTTGCAGTGAGCCAAGATTACGCCACTGCACTCCTGCCTGGTGACAGAGACTCTGTCTCAAAAAAAAAAAAAAAAAAAAAAAAAAAAAAAATTACTCACCTACATGGTTCTCTTAACGACTATTGTCTTTATGTCCATGCATTAAGCTAAACATGTTTATCTCATGCATTTTCTGTGTATGCTCTATCCCATGATTTTAAGAGGAAAAGAGAAATTTTAAATGGTTCAGCTTTGATACTCTATCTCATGATTTTAAGGAAAAAAAAAAGGGAAATTTTAAATGGTTCAGCTTTGATACTCCTACCTTTTCACAGAAGTAGTTACTATTTGCTACTCTCAGTGGTGACATTTTATGTCTGGGACTTGGATTATCAGAGCTGAGTTGTAAAAGGTGGCGTAGGAGTCCAACAGTGGGTAATAAAAAATAAAATTCTTGGAAAAAGGAATAAAAACTGCAAAAGACACTGAAGATGTGCATGTGGATGAAGAGTTTGAGGAAAGGTAACCAAGCTATTGTAATACAAGCATATCAAGGAGTGTGAGAGTGAGGAGAATATGCTCACAATGGGCACAAAGTTTTGTATCCCCTGAATTATTTTGGATGGTACTATGGGTGACATTAAAACTTTTCACAATCTGCCTGGCACCAACCAATTAGCAGGAACTGACCATATTGTTGAAGCAGGCCCCCTGCTGTGTCAGTTATTAACCCTTTCATTGTTGGATTGTGGGGAAGTCTGGAGAGAGAGGTCCCAAAGAAGGGATCAGGATAGCTGGCGGGGTAGGGAGCCCTTGGAAGACTTGAGGCAGCCGCTATTTCCGAGTCAATATAGCAATATCTCATTATACCTCTGTATACTGACCAGATATTATCCCATGTTGCAAGTGATAGAAATCCCACCTAGATTAGTTCCTGGGAAAAAGGAGAAAGAAAAGAAGACATTTTCATCTAAACAGAAAACGCTGAGATGCAGCTGAATCTGGGCTTAGCTGGATTCAGGAGCTCACACAATGCCATCAGGATATCATCTCTCCCTCTTGACTCTGGTTTCTTCTGTGTTGGCTCCATTATCAGGCAGACTCTTTCCATGGGGTAGCCAAGATCACCTGCAAATTGCGTATCTGTGATCGCAGAGGGGAAGCTCAACTCCTACCCAGTGATTCCAGCAAAAATCCAGGAAGGCATGGCATTGGCCCTGATTGTATTACATCCCTTTTCCTAAGCAAACATTGTGTCCAGAACATGCAGCCTGCAGGCCATTCCTGGATCATGTGCTCAGTCAGAATCAGAAGCTGGGTGGAGAGTAGTTCCCATATAGAGGAGCTCTGTGGCCACAACAAGAAGGAATAGATGATGAACAACAGCTGCTCACCACGTTCCACCTCATGGCTGCCCAGTGTCGGCAAACTTCCTTCTTTCCAGACATGCAATAACAAGAATAACTTCCTAACATGATGTAACTTTCTCACATAAAACTATACACTCCCAAGCCTTGTCCAATTATTGCATTCAGTTTCAAGTCAAGCATATTTCAATAATAGATATCAGCAACTACTGTCAACTCTGCTTTCAAAATTCCAGCAGGTGCTGTGTCCAGGATTTGACCATTTCTTTTTTTCTTTCTTTCTTTTTTTTTTTTTTTTTTTTTTTTTTGAGACGGAGTTTTGCTCTGTCACCCAGGCTGGAGTGCAGTGGCGCAATCTCGGCTCACTGTAAGCTCCACCTCCCGGGTTCACACCATTCTCCTGCCTCAGCTTCCCAAGTAGCTGGGACTACAGGCGCCCGCCACCATGCCTGGCTAAATTTTTTTTTTTTTTTTTTTTTTTTTTGTATTTTTAGTAGAGATGGGGTTTCACCATGTTAGCCAGGATGGTCTTGATCTCCTGACCTCATGATCCACGTGCCTCGGCCTCCCAAAGTGCTGGGATTACAGGCGTGAGCCACCGCGCCTGGCCGATTTGACCATTTCTTACCACCTTAACTTTCAACTTTATCCAAGTAGCCATCATTTTTCACAAGTTTTATTTCAATTTCTACTCTTACCCTCAACAGTCAATTCTCAAACCACAGCCAGAGCTCAAATCTACCCATGCTCCAGGGTGCTCTGAGTAGATGTCATTACAACCGTTTCACATCATCGGGCCCTCACTCCTCCCTGACCTCATCTCCCCTCCACTCACTCCCTGTGCTTCGGCCCTGCTGTCCTCCTTGCTGTTCCTTAAACACACCAGGCATGCTCTTGCCTCAATGTCAAGTCCATGGAACTTGCTTTCCCTCAGTCAGTATAACCATAACACTCAGCCCTGCACTTTCTTCAGTTCTGCTCCCACCAGCCTATCTAATCACGAGCCACATCCACAGCACTTAACACCCTCTGGGGTCTCATGCATGAACTTGGCTATGGCCTGTCTTCTCCACTAGAATGTAAGCTCTGTGACGGCAAAGACTCTACTTTACTCATTGATGTATTCCTAGCCACCAGAACACTATCAAAGTAAATTCAAAGATATTTGTCAAATGAGTGAAATGCTTTCTTCCTGATCAGTTTAGAGGTAGCTCCTCATGGCCCAGTACCCAAATGCTAACTATGTGATCGATAGTATAGGATAAACATGTTAGCTTCCATTTAGAAAGCACTATTTAGAAAAAGAGAAACCACATCCTGAAGTACCAATCCACAGTGTACCCTAAAGCATGTGCTCCTTGACCTGAGAGTGGAGAGTTTTCTTGGTTTTGATCACTGGAAGAATTCCTCATCCACTGTCCTACTTCCTCATGAGACAAGAGCACTGGGAAGAGATTCCCTCTTGGGAATAGGCAGCTTATTGCACTTTATGTTGGCACCAATGGGCCCTAGAAATTGCCTTCAGGTTTGAGCAATCACAAGCCATTTCTTATCTGGACTGAAGTTTCTCTGGCAATGCAACTCACTCAAAACCCCAGTCTCAAAATATAGGAGATTTTTTCCTTTATATTTTACCAACTTGTGAGATCTAGTGGGTTATGCCCCTTCAATCTAGACTTAGACCTGTATGTTACTGTCTTTTAACAATAGACCTCTTGCCCTCCCTCCCTCCAGCTCTCAGCTGAGTAGCCTTCATCATGGCTTTAGCCAGCCACTGTATAAAGATACTGCTGAAAAAACATAGGCTTGGGTTTGGGGGCACAGTTTACTTCCCCATTACCCCAGTCTGTATCCCACTGGACAGCTCTTTAAATTGGGATAAAGTCTCCCTTGCCTTACAGAGAGTGCTGGAGAGGGGAGGAGGTGTCAGGCTTCTCCCAGCTCCTATTCTTACCCCATCTCAATGTATCCAACCAGTGGTGTGCTGGTAAGTGTTTAAAAAATCAGCTCTTTAGGAGAAAAAAAAAACTGATATGTAGCATTTTCTGCCTTGTCTAGCGTAAACATGTCCACCATGGCCCACGTGAAACTACTAATGTGACCACCTTGAAGATAGAATTGGGAAGAGATGTACAGAGTCGACTTGAGCCAATATGAGCTGGCTCTGGCATACTACCATTTCCAACCCCACTGCCTTCTCTCCACCATTATTAGCCTGGGACACAAATTTGTTTTCTCTACTTTTCCATGCATAAGCCTATAAGATCTAGGGTTCTTGCCATAAAGAGAAAACGCTTCCCCTTCTGCTTTAATATGGGCCAACTTAGGCAAAGTAAGTGTGTCTTTATTTGTATGACTTTGCTAAGGCTACAGAAAGTAGCCCACACCCTTCCAGATCCTAGAATTTTTCCATCAAGGCCCTAAAACTCCTACTGCAAGAGGCAGGTGGCCTGAGTCTCCAGATACAACAGGCTACAGCTAATGGTATAATAGAGATTTCCAGATTTGGATCTGGGGACAGGAAAGTCTCAGTGTTCTACGTTCAAACCTCAGTTTGGCCAATGACACACTTTAGAATCTGTTAACAGTAACAGTCATTTCCAGGTATCAATTTCTGCATCAGAATTATTCAGTTGCAAGCATAGAAAGAATCTACTAGAAGGCTATGGGAAGCTCAAAGAATGAAAGAAAATGCTGAAGAACCAGGGAGGATGCATCCCAGGCTAGGTAAGTTTCTGGGCAGTAGGCACTAATAAAAAGTCTCTTCAGAGGCCAAGACCAAGGAGTTCCAGATTTTTTCCCTTGTGAATCTTCCAGTTAGGATTCAAATTTCAGGTAGAGAGCACCTGATCAGCCCAGCTCCAGTAGAGGAAGACAGGGGCGTTTAGACTGGTAGTTCCAACAAGACCATGTGCAATCACCTCCTCTCTCCAACCCCTCCCCCTCCCCCAATAAAAACGGAAGGTACTGTTATCGAAAGGATGAAGGAGGCTGGTGTGCAAAAATTCCCCATAAGTATTACAAGTTACAGGCTGCATTCCTGTTTTGTAAAGACCCGTCTGGCCACAATTACAAATTACATAAAAGCTGAGCTTAGGTGCAGGGAGATTAGGTAGGAGGTTGTGTCCAGTGCTCAACAAAACTAACTAAAAGTCACTAAGCCTGCTCAGATAGGATGCCAAGGACATGGACTAGGCTCCCCTTTCCCATCTTCATCTAAGGGGAGATGGCCAAGTACTTTTCGTCTGGATAAATGCTCCCTAGGCCCCAAACATTGGCAGTGAACTCTGGCTCCAGAAAGTCATTCAAAGATTCCTTGAAATGGAAATATGTTTGAAATGTGTCCTCCTGAGGAGACCCAGATAAATCATCATTCACCTGAGTTCGGGGAGAAAAAGGCAGGATCTGCTGGGGGCATCAAATATACACCAAGGAAATTCCTGTCTACCGCTGACCCTTTAAATACCAGTTCTGACAACAGAACCAACAACAAAACGTGGTCCATATGCACACCGCACAAAGATAAATTCTAAAGGAAGGTACATGAGGAAGACTCATTTTTTTTCCTTACCAGAACTGAGTTAATTGATTGTTAGAAATGTAGCTGTTCCTACTTCCAGCTTACAGATTTAATTGCATTATAAGGCAATATAAAGATGTGTGTGTGTGTGTATGTACTTGTTGAATAATTATGTTTCTTGAAGCTAGAACAAAGAGCCTCAGAAACACTTGGAGGCTGAAGATATCTGGAAATGATCCACGCAGAAGCATTCAAACTCATCTGCTAAGCGGTATGGCGCTCCAGACAGAGGTCTGCATAAGAGGGCAGATGGTCCCAGTTTGATTCCAGGCCTTCTGTTGCTCATGTCACAAATTCCTTGAGCAAATTTTCTCGTCTACACAACTGGAGGGAAGATTACTGCCCTCTCAAACCCAGCAAAGAAGTTGAATGGGGATGAAAATGCTTCGTAAGGTTTGAAAGAGAAAAACAGCTTTGGGAGGGGTTGTTATGGCGAGACCATTGTGAAATTCTGCAGCAGATAAGGAACGTGCAAGGGAGTGCTTAACTCCCAGCGCTTCCTCCTAATGAAGTACTATGGCAGAGCCTCCAAAACACCGGGCCCTTAAGAGGAAAGAGGGCTTGAGTCCTTCCTACAACACTCCCTCCTCTGAAAACATTCTCTTTCTTTCACTTTCTTTCCCTTTCTCTCTCTGAACACCTCTTCCTCTGGCCATCTTTAAATATCAGTGCTGGCCAGGTATAGTGGCTCATGCTTATAATCCTAGCACTTTGGGTAGGCCAAGGCAGGAGGATCACCAGGAGCTCAAGAACAGCCTGGACAATATAGCAAGATGCCAATCTCTACAAAAAATTTTTTTAATTAGCTGGGTGTGGTGGTTTGCACCTATAGTTCCAACACTTTGGGAGGCTAACGTGAGAGGATCACTAGAGCCCAGGAGTTTGAGGATACAGCAGATATGGAATGTGCAAGGGAGTGCTTAACTCCCAGAGCTTCCTCCTAATGAAGTAGAGCTATGATTGCACCACTGCACTCCAGCCTGGGTGTCAGAGTGAGGCACTGTCTCTAAAGAAGAAAAATGTGAGTGCTCCCTAGAGTTCAAAGTCACCCTTCCTCAACTGGCTCCAGCACCTCCTGGTCATGTCCACCTGAATGTTCTCAGATCACTCCAACTCACACCTCTTTTCTCATAACAAGTCTCCAGTGCCCCCTGCCCTTTTCAAGATACCACTCACCTCCCAATCCACCCAGTTTGGACACTCAGAGCTAGCCATGCTTGCTGCCTTTCCACACACTCTGTCAGCTAAGTTCTGGGGTCTCTACGTCAAATCTCTACCTCTCACCATCCGTTATTTTTACTCCTCTAACTCAGGGTCTTGCCTTCTCTCTAGAACAGTATGATTACTTCCCCCAAACTCTTTGAAATATTAAATTTACTGCCTAGAAATGTATTGAGCCTCAAAACCTTCACCTCAGTCCAGTGCTGTAACTCCCATCATTCTGGCCCCGACACACAGTGACTGAAAAGTCATGCCCACTCCACCCATGACCAAGTTTGCTTCTAGCTGACCCTAAACTGCTCTGAAGCAGAGGATGATGCTGGCGCTTCTTTGCTGCCCACTTAGGGTTGCCTTGCAGCCAGCCATAGCCCCATTTTGCCCTTCTCTTTTATGTTAAGTCGCTAAGTCCCATTGACCCCTACCCTGTATTCTTTAGGGAGGAGCACCTACAGGCCAACCATTTATTGACGTTGGCATAACTTCTAAACATTCTCATGCTAAGAGATGCCTTCCACTCCTGCCCAGAAGAAAGAAGCAGAAAGACAAAAGGGGAGGAAATTAGAGAGTCCATCCTGCCACACTGTGCCCCTCCCCAGGGGCAATGCTGCTGTCCCTGCCCCATTGAGTAGAGGGATGTTGGGTGTGACACTGTGCTCACACACAAAGGAGCATCTCACCACATTGCAGGGTCCTCCTTGAACATGCCCAGCACTTGGGTCATCAAAATAGAGGGCAGCTCCTCTAGAGCCCACTGTGGGAGGCTGTGCTCAAATTCCACCATGTCAACCCTGTAGCATCCACTGTTGGGGCTCTGTACCACATCCCTTGCCTCATCTGACTTGGGATGAAACTCTGCAGCTCTTCTGCCTCGGGGCCTTCTCCAAAGTCACTGGGCTTTTCTCCACTGGTATTTTCCAGGCACATGCAGCCCAGATGCACGAGGGTGGCGAGGCGAGTACATGGGGATGTTGACACTCTTGAGGCCGACCCTCTACCCATGGAGGACAAGAGTTGGAAGATAAATATCCTAATCTCCTTGGAGAGACAGTTCTGAGCCAAATTCCTCAGAGAATCCACAGCAAGCCTAGGCTCTCGTGTAGGGCTAGGTTTTCATGAACCTGAGAGTGAGTGCCTCCTTAACTTCTACACCCCAGGCCATTTTCTCAACTCGCCTTAGTCCCTGCCCTGCCCTCTTACCCAGGGCATTAACCAGCTTTTCTTGGAATTTCTTCCTTCATGGCTAACTCTCCCTGCTCCTTTACTTTTACTTCCTGGAATAGCCACCCAAATAAACTATCTGTCCCCAGATTCTTGTCTCAGCTCCTGTTTGGGGGAAAGCACAAATTAACACAAACCCTCAGACATCCTGCTGCTCAGAATTGGGAAGTCACTCTCCCATGCCATCCACATGCCCTTGCACCCATCTCCAGGCTTGCTACAGATGGCTTCTGGAGAAAGGAAATCACTTCCTCTAGCTTATGTGAGGTGTTGAAGGGTCCTACCCAAAAATAACAATGTCATCTCCATCTCCCCACCCATCACCCATCACGCATCTGCTTCTGACCATTGTCATCTCCAGCTCCCCACCTATCACCCATCGCCCATCTGCTTCTGACCAAGGAGGCGGGTGAAACTCCTCTCTACACCTTCTCAAAGCACTATTGAAAGCTTTGATTTTGGTGGTAACTGCTTTGGGACCAAGTAGATCCTCACCTCCCTTCTCAATTGTTCTGTGAGAAAGAAAAGGTTAATTATAAGCCCAAGTTCTAGCTTCTCACTGCCTCTTGTAAACCGACAAGACTCCCAACAAGTCTATAACCACCTATGGCCCCTTTTTCCATGAGTTTATTGTACTGAACTACTTTGGAAGTCACAGTTTGCAACAAGACTCTCGAAACTGGGACTGTACCCAGAAGCTGTCACGGTTCCTTTTCCTGGCACACAACATCAGGCTAAGTTGCTGTGGCTTACTGTTTATAAGCAGCTTAGCTATTGCTGCTCAGAGCAACAGAAGACTGTGGGAGAAACTCTTTGGCTTCCCCTTGTTGTTCACTTCATAAAATAAGTCAGGGGGCAGCCAAGGCTCTCTCCTAAACGTGGAGAAATAAGGGCTCCTACTGGTGGCTTCACTCCAGTGGCATCGTATGTATGGACTATGAGGTCCACCTACCCCACTCACTGTCCTTGTTTTGGACAGAGCCTCTACGATATCTTACTAAGCTCTAAAGTCTTTCTAAATAGGGATCTCCCTGAGGATGATGGAGCACATTTCAGATATATTTATCCTGCCAGCTTGAACACTTCCTATAGTTCTCAAAATCCCTCCCTGAATCGCTTCCATACGGAGTCTATAGGACCAAGATGAACTGCTCCCGCAATGTGTTGCCATGGTGGGAAGAGCACCTCTGTGTCAATCTTGGTCCTCCAAGAGCCAGTCTCTCAAGTCAGAATTATATTGCAAGAGATTCATGGAGGGGGACATTTATAAAGAATAAAAGGGAGGGGAGCAGGAATCAGCAGGAAAAACCTCCAATGTGATGCAGGTCTGATATCTATAAAAGGAGAGAAGGAAGGAAGTAGGATTAGATTGGAAAAGCCTCGGTCTGCAGTGCAGCCAGCAGTGGAAAGGTCTCTAACAGGCTAGTGAGGAGTCTTAGAATAAAGAGTGGCCAGCAGAGGGGTCTTCAATGGGCAAGAATGGCCTAGTTCTAGAACCCCCACTCTCTTTAGTCATTGATGGAGGCAGCACGGGAAGAACACGGCTTCTGCATGAACATTATACAGTAGAGTAGATTCTGAAGGTATCACAGATGGAGGCCTTCAGAGCAGATGTTCAGCAGTATGTCATCTGAGCTCCCGTAGTCATCTTGGACCAGAAAAGCTGCTTTCCAATTAGATCTAGCAACAACCCTTCCCCTCCCTGAGTGCCCACAGTCATCATGGATTGCCCTCAGCACTGTGAAGCAGTGTTTCTGAAGCAGAGCCCCCATTCAAGAAGCTCCCATGCAGTAATTTTGACATCCTCAAATCCGTACCTCAAGTCTAGGCTTCCCCTTACCACCTGCAGGGATTGTGCTTTCTCCTCTAGTACTGCCCATCAAGGTGGGACCAGAATGAGGCAAGCATGGTGCCCTGGACACAGGATTGAAGGAGGCACTCACTCTCAAGTGCTGATCCTGCAGTTGCATGAGCCTGAGAGTTGGTGTCTCCTTAAATTTTGCTCCCTGGCACATTGCTTGCCTCTTACTTCTGCATTCAACGATGCAACTTCATTTTTGTCACTCACTGCCCCCTTAAATTTCATTCAGAATGGAAATTGTAACACTTCTGAATTAAATCTTGATTGTCCCTTGCCTCTTCTGATTATGTTTATGTAACAAGAAGTCCACTGATCACTTTTGGTCACAAAATAAAGTCCCACTTTGGTACTTAGAATGCCAGCCCTATGTAATAACCAAGTTTTCAACTTCATTCAAAGTTCCAGTTCCTGGAAAGGGGTGTTGCTTGTTTCCTCTCACTTGCCTTCTCCATCTTCTAGCTGCTGTATCTGACCCTTATGAGATTTGGGTGTTAGAAAGGAAAGGGAACTGGAAAATTCTTTCCAGCTGTCACTGTTGTGAGTTGACCTCCGGTTCTCTGAGCCTCACCAATGTTTAAATATGACTCTGTGGGAGATTTCATGGGTTTACCTCAAGCTCTCATTCCTGGAGCTCTCCCACTTGTAGTTTCTTCCTTTGGAGTAAGATGCTCTCCTCTAGCTCATCTGTCGCCTCCCCCTACTTCCATCCACAGCCCTGAGAAGCCCTGAGGTAGTCCCCTACAGATTTTTTTCTGCTGAGATCCCTTGGTTCTTCTGGGCATCCTGTTAGATGACAAATTGTAGGAAGGCTTATCTATCCCAACACAGCCACCCTGCATTCGGCCTCTATGCCAACAGTTAGCTAGCCCGTCTTCAGATGCATCACATACCAGGCATGAGAAACACCAGCCACTGCCCATCCTCAAATCAGTGCTTCAGGAATAGGTTGGTGGTCAGCACTAGAGGGGAGGGAAAGCACCCTCAGGGGTCACAAAGTTGGCATGTTGAAATGCTCCTCACAAGGCTCAGATACAAGCCAGGCAGTCCACCCACAAACACCACACATCCAGGTTCTACCCACTGTGAGACCTTGGATCAGTTATCTAGCCTTTTGGTGCCTCACCTTCCTCTTCTGCAAAAAGGGATAGTGTATTGTTATGAATGTTAAGTGACTGAATCCAAGCCTTGAATCTGTGCCTGGAGTATTGTAACATCTTAAGAAATGCTGTCAATCACATTTGTTTCAGATCTCTTCCTTTATTCTTGAAAGAATTCAAACATTAAAGAGTTGAGATATCCCTTGTATCCCTTCCCAGTCTGATTCTCTTTCCTTCCATCCTAGAGACAACCACTGTCATGAATTTAGAGCACAGTTTTTTGCAGGATTTTTATCTTTATATTATATAAAAAATGTTTTGTGTTTATATTATGCAAATTTGTTTAATGAGTAATATATGATATTTTGGGTATTTTATACACTTTTCATAAACAGCATAATATTTCCTGTATCTTTCAATAATTTACTTTTTTACTCAACATTTTTTAGCTCATCATTCATTTTAAGTTTTAATTATTTTTCATTTTTTGAACACACCACAATTAAACCATTTCCAACTGATGAATATTTTTACATTGTTTGAAATTTTTGCTACTCAAAACAGTGCTGATCAGAGCAATCTTATAAGCAATTACTTGTGCATATTTATAAAAATTGCTCTAGGGTACCTACTTCAAGGTTTTCTGGGGTACATTCTGCACCTCAAGGACTGTATGTACTCCAAAGTGGTCAAACCAAATTATGCCAATAGTGTGGAAAGCTCCCACTTACCCATGTCATTATCCATACTAGATGTCAGAAACTTTTATTTTAAATTAATTTTAATTAAATTTCATCAATTTTAAATATGATGAAATGACAAATCATTGGCATTTTAGTGATACTTTCCTGGTTCCTTCTTTTCTCTTATCACTTAGAATTTTTATTTTGTACTTATTGAAATAGCTCTGGGCCGGGCACGGTGGCTCACGCCTGTAATCCCAGGACTTTGGGAGGCTGAGGCACGTGGATCATGAGGTCAGGAGATCGAGACCATCCTGGCTAACGTGGTGAAACCCCGTCTCTACTAAAAATACAAAAAAAACTAGCTGGGCGTGGTGGTGGGCGCCTGTAGTCCCAGCTACTAGGGAGGCTGAGGCAGGAGAATGGCGTGAACCCAGGAGGTGGAGCTTGCAGTGAGCCGAGATTGCGCCACTGCATTCCAGCCTGGGCGACAGAACGAGACTCAGTCTCAAAAAAAGAAAAAAGAAAAAAAGAAATAGTTCTTTTATATTATTTAGATATAGATTATCTATTATTTCTATGTGTATATGTGAAAGAGTATATAAGCAAAACTAAAAATTTAAGGGATTCCTAAAACTTCTTCACAGAGTCTCAGTAACTTAAAAACAAACAAACAAACACCCTTGCACTCATTTGTGTGAGTGTGCCTGTGGGTATATTTTGTTCTATGAAGTTTTGTCACATATAGATTCATGTCACCAACACAGTGAAGATACAGAACAAAGATCCCTTGTGCTACCCTTTTACAGGTACAGTCACCCACCTCCTTTTTCCACCCCTAACCTCTGGCAATCACTCATCTGTTCTCCATTTCTATAATTTTTCCATCTCAGTAATATCAAATAAATAGAATCATACAGTATGTAAGCTTTGAGATTGGATTTTTTTTTCACTCAGCATAATTCCCTAAAGATCCCTCCAAGTTGTTGTGTGTATTCATAGTTCATTCTTTTTTCATTGCTGAATAACATCTCATGGTATAGATGTATCACAGTTTGTTTAACCACTTACCCATTGAAAGACATCTTGGTTATTTTAAATCTTCATTAAGCATAATGCTACTATGAGTGTTCATGTACAGATTTTATGTGAACATAAGTTTTCATTCCTTTGAAATAAATGCTCAGGAGTGCCATTACTGGTTCATACGGTAAGTGCATGTTTACTTTTGTAAGAAATTGCCAAGCTATCCTCAAGTGGCAGTACTATTTTACGTTCCCACCAGCAATGTATGGTTTCTGTACATCCTACTCAGCATCTGGTGTTATCACTATTTTGTATTTTAGACATTCTGATAGGTGCATAGTGATATCTCATTATGGTTTTAATTTGCACTTCCCTAATAGTTAATGATGTTGAACATCTTTTCATGTGTTTGTTTGCAACCTATAAATCCTCTTCAGCCAAATGTCTGTTTATGTATTTTGCTCATTTTCCCATTTGGTTGTTTGAGACATTTTTATTGTTGAGATTTGAAAATTCTGTATGTATTCTAGATAATAGTTTTCCATTGTATATGTGATTTTCTCCCTATCTGTAGCTCATCTTTTCAACCCCTTAATGGTCTTTCACAGAACAAAAGTTTTTAATTTTGATGAGGTGCAATTTATCAACTTTTTTGTTATGGATAATCTTTTTGGCATCAAGTCTAAGTCCAAATGTCTTGAAAGTTTTTACCTAAATATTTTTCTTAAAGTTCTTTTAGTTTTACATTTTACACTTAAATGTGTGATCTATTAGAGTTTATTTTGAGGTTGCGGTTCATGCTTGTTTTTTGTTTTGTTTTGTTTTGTTTTTTAGACAAAGTCACATTCTTGTCCCCCAGGCTGGAGTGCAATGGCACGATCTTAGCTCACTGCAACCTCTGTCTCCTGGGTTCAAGCAATTCTCCTGCCTCAGCCTCCCAAGTAACTGGGATTACAGGTGCCTGCCACCAGACCTGGCTAATTTTTGTATTTTAAGTAGAGACGGGGTTTCACCATGTTGGCTAGTCTCGAACTCCTGAACTCAGGTGATCTGCCCCCCTTGGCCTCCCAAAGTGCTGGGATTACAGGCTTGAGCTACTGCACCTGGCCATGGTTCGTGTTTTTGCCCGTGGATGTCTAATCACTCCAGCACCATTTGTTTAAAAGGATATCTTTCTCCATCGAATTCTTTTGATGCTTTTGTCAAAAATCAGCATGTCATAAGGCCGGGCACAGTGGCTCACGCCGGTAATCCCAGCACTTTAGGAGGCCAAGGCAGGTGGATCACCTGAGGCCAGGGGTTCAAGACCAGCCTGGCCAACATGGTGAAACCTCATCTCTACTAAAAATACAACAGTTAGCCGGGCATGGTGGTGGACGCCTGTAATCCCAGCTACTCAGGAGGCTGAGGCAGGAGAATCACTTGAGCCTAGGAGACAGAGGTTGCAGTGAGCTGAAATCATGCCACTGCACTCCAGCCTGGGCAACACAGCAAGATCTTGTCTAGAAAAAAAAATCAGTTGGACATATATGTATATCTTATTTCTGAATTCTCTATTCCACTCCATTGACATATATGTTTATCTCTCCACCAGTGCTACACTATCTTAATTACTGTAACTATGTAATAAACCTTAACATTGAATAGAGTGATTTATTCCACTGTTTCTATTTTTCAAAATTATTTTAGCTATTCTACGTCCTGTGTATTTTTATGTACTACTTAGAATAAGCTTGTCAGTGTCTACAAAAACTGCTGCTGACATTTTTATAGAAGTTGCATTAAATCTATAGATTAATTTGAAGAGAACTGACATCGTTACTATATTAAATTTTCCAATCCATGAATATGGTATATCTCCCCATTTATTTAGCTCTCATTTGTGCACCCACATTTTGTAATTTTCAGAATGTAGAACCTACACATGTTTCATTACAGTATTTCATTTTCTTTTAAATGAATACAATAATGATATTGTGGGGTTTTTTTCACCAATTGGTATTGCGTGTTTAATTTCAGTTTTTATACACTCATTGTTAGTATATAGAATGTGATGAAATTTTGTGTGTTGATCGTGTATCCTGCATCTTGCTAAACCCACGTATTAGTTCTAGGAGTTTTCTTGTTTGTTTTTGTAGTTATTTTCTACTAGACAATTATGTCACCTGCAAATAGTAATTATTTTATTTCTTCTTTTTTGAATGCTTTTATTTCTTTTTATTGCTTTATGGCACTATCTAGAACTTCCAGTAGTAGTATGTTGCATAAGAACAGTGAGAATAGACATTTTTTCCTCATTCTCAATCTTAGGAGGAAAGCATGCAATATTTCACCATTAAGTATGATGTTAGCCATAGGTTTTTCATAGATGCTTTTCATCAAGTTGAGGAAATTTCTCTCTATTTCTAACTTGCTGAGAGTTTTTATCATGAATGAGTGTTGGATTTTTACAATACTTTTTTTCTCTATCAATTAATACAATCATAGGATTTTCAGCCTGTTGATATGGTGATCATATTAATTGATTTTCCAAATCGTTTTCAAATCAGCCTTAAATACTTACAATAAATCCCACTTCATCATAGTGTATAATAATTGTTAAGTGTTGCTGGATTCAGTTTATTAATATTTTGGTGAAGATTTTTGTGGCTAAGTTCATGAGAGACACTGATCTCTTTTTTTCTTTTTTGTACTTTCTACGTATGGTTTTGGTATCAGGGTAATAGTCGTTTCTTAAAATGAGTTCGGAAGTTCTCTCTCCTCTTCTGTTTTCTAGACTATTGTGTGAATGTGACTACTCTTAAAAACATTTTTTGGTTCTGTATTTTTTCTTCTATGTACTGCCTGTTTGTACTTGTTGTTCACTTGTCTATTGCATCAGTTGTCTTTTTCTTACACACTTTCGGGTATTCTTTGCATATATCTTTACCTGCTATAAATTGAAAATATCTTCTCCCAGCCTATCGTCTGTCTTTCTAGTCCATTTAGAAATCAATAAGGAGCAGCATAAAGTTGTGGTCAAGTGTGTAACCTCCAGCACTTGATTGCCAAGGTTCAAACCCCTTTCTACTACTTATTAGCCCTGTGACCTTGGGCAAAGTATATGAACTCTCTGTGTCTTAATTTCCTCATTGTCAAAATGGAGATGGTAATAGCATACACCTCAGAGCACTGTTTTGACCATGAATATGTAATCACTGAAAAGAAATTTAGAAGAGTCACTTGCAAAGAATAAGCCTTCATCATATATAGTTACTATTGCTTTATTTCAATGATTGTTATAAAAAGAGGATTTTAATATAAATATAGTCATATTTGTCAATCTTTTCCCTCTTTTGGTCTATATAAGAAATCATTCCTTATATAATTGAAATTTTAAATATATTCTCTTTTTCTTCTAAAAATTTCAAATTTTGTGTTTTGTTTTGCCTTTTTTAATTCACCTTGAATTTTATAGTTTAATACACAAGGTATGTATTTATGTTAGTTAGGATATAGCCTTGGCTATTGTAACAAAGAGACCCCAAATCACAGAGGCTTAAACAGTTAGAGGTGCATTGCTTTGTCATATGAAAATCCAAGTGGGAAGTATAGGACTGAAGGCTCCACAGCCACCATGAACCAAAGACTCCTTTTACCATGCTGCTCTGACATCTACATCATGAAGCTTTCATCTCAAGTCCCAGAAGGGCTGTTCTGGACCCCACTATTATATCCACTTTTCAGCCAATGGGAAATGGAAAAGTGGAGGGCACATTTTCTCCCTTTAAAGGTATGATTGGAAGTCACCCACATTTCTTCTCTCATAGTCTCCCTTATAGCTAGGTGCTGCCACCTGACTAAGCTCTGGCAAGAACACATTCCCTTCCAGGTTCTAGTCTTTCACTCTGTCTATTTAGCACAGAGGACCAGCTCTGGCTGCACCCTCAGGCAATGACATACCATCCACAATGGAAAGTGACTTCTACAGAACAGGCTTGGCCTGCCCATTTATTATGCCAATGGCGGGCCACTTGTAAAGACTAGCTCCTGTCCACACTCTGTGGCAAATTTCTTCACTACCAGTAGGCTGTGTTCCTGTGGTGGCCACACCATTTTCAAAGAGGTATTAATCTCAGCCTTGGGTCTGAGTCTGTGCCCAACGGAAAATATATTAATTTATGAAAACAGGAGAAGGATAATGGATATTAGAAGACAACAAATCATCTTCAACACAGAATCCAATATTTTTCCATATTAATAGTGATTTGTTCCAACACCATTTTGTAGAGAGCCATCCATTCCCTAAAATTTGAAATATCACCTCTGACACATGTAATATCAAGTTCCCATCCATGCTTGGGCCTGTTTATAGACACTCTGCTCAATCTCACTAATATACCTCTCTGCCTTTTTACAGGAAAAACACTGTATTACTATAGCTCTGTAATAAATCTGATAAGCAAAGTCTCTCACTTGGTTTTACTCAAAATTTTACTATCATTTGTGACCTTTTAGTTTTCCATATAAATCTTAGAATTATGATTTGTTCCATATAATCATCTATTAGAGTAATTTTTGCAAATACATTGAATTTATAGATTAGAAAAGAACTAACATTTTAAAAATATTCAATCTTCCAATCCAGTATCAAGATATGCCTATTCATTTACTTAGATCTTTTATGCCCTTCAATAACACATGACATTAATTTTCATAAAGTACTTGCACAACTTTATTATATTTACTCCTAGGACATAGTTTGTTGCTACTACAAAAGGCATATTTTGCCTATTACTTTTTATGATTATTATTACTATTGTATAGGAACACTATTGAATTTCAAAAGTTGATCTTGTGTCTGGAAATTTTTCTGAACTCTCTTATTAAGTACTACAAGTTTATACATTCTTAGATTTTCCTTGTCGATAATTGGGTCTTATGTAAAAAATAATATATTTGTCTCTTCCTTTCAAGACTTAAGCCACCATTTCTTTTCTAGTCTTAATGCATGGAGGACCTCCTGCACAATGTGGAATAGAAAATCATAAGAGTGGGTATCATAATCTTGTTTCTGACTTTAGCACGTATATCTAAAGCTTTCAGAATTTATTGAGATATTTGCTATCAGTTTTTGGTAGGTTTCCTCAATCACATAGTGGAATAAACAGCTAACTGCTTCCCAAAATCCAGTCTCTTCTTTCGCCTTGGTAACAGAATTCTGACAAGAATCCTCAGCTAGAACAGAGCCTTCCCAGCTTCCCTTGCTGCTAGGTGTGGCTTTATAACTAAATTCTGATTAAAAGAGATATAACCAGAGGCATTTTTATGACTTTCAGAAAGCTCCTTAAAAGAGAGGAGGCGAACTATTTTGAGTTCTGTTTTAACTCCTCCATCCAGCTTACCATGCAAATGAGACAGATGGAGCAACCACCTTGGACTATGAGGTGACAGAAGCTGTGAATTAGGATGGTGAATTAGAAAGACAGAATTGATGGGTTCCTGATGATCATAGAACCACAAAACTTGGCCTAGACTGCCTATCTTCAAAATTAATTCACACAAAGGAGAAATAAACTTCTCTTGTGTTTAATCCCCTATTATGTTGAAGTTTTGTTAAGTCACTGGTCTTTATGTTAGCAGATACACAGGTTTAGAAACTTCTAGTCATGTGCTGAGCAGCAGAGCCTTCACAAAGCAGCAATTAAATCTAGTTTGCATTTTTTCCGCACTTGCAGAACCAACTCCTTCATGATTTTACCCTAGAAACACCTCTACTAGCCAGCCATAATCACCTCCTAAAAGTCCAAGTTTCAGCTCCTCAGGACCCCTCCTTCCAGGTCTTTCCTTTGTACCTCCAGCTCTATCTAATTATAATTATATCTGCTTCCTGTAGATCCTACTGCTGTTAGACCTTAATGTTCTCTGTTTACCTTTTCGGTTACTTAGTTCACAGATTAATACCTACTTCATAATTCTCTATATTATATTATATCTACTAATTTATCTCTATTAAAATAGTGAGAACTTCCAGCTCAAGCTTGAAGATATAGAGAACTGGAAACAGCATTGCTCCTACCCTTATAAGAAAAAAGCCAAAAAAGTAGTGACTTTTCTTAAATCCATGAGAGAACTGAGATCACAGAGAACAACTAACCCAATATCTGGAGAGAAACAGGTGCCTGTAGGGAAAAACAAGACCGAAGCATTTGCTTACCTAGGACAGATGTTGCTAAATACCATATAAGCCAATGAGAAGATTTAACTAGAATTTTTCCTTTTTTTTGAGACAGAGTCTCACTCTGTCTCCAGGCTGGAGTACGGTGGCGCAATCTCAGCTCACTGCAACCTTCGCTTTTTGGGTTCAAATGATTCTCCTGCCTCAGCCTCCCGAGTAGCTGGGACTATAGGCGTGCGCCACCACGCCCAGCTATTTTTTGTATTTTTAGTAGAGACAGGGTTTCACCATGTTGGACAGGATGGTCTTGACCTCCTGACCTTGTGATCTGCCTGCTTCAGCCTCCCAAAGTGCTGGGATTTCAGGCGTGAGTCACAGCACCTGGCCTAACTAGAAATTTTTAATAAATTGTAAAGTACAATGGGAGGGTAGCATGAAAGAGTAAAGCCTGTAGGGAGCGGAGAGGCACATAAACAGAGGAGTCTACATTCTCTTGCATCTTTTTATTCCGGGAACCCCAGCTGGTTCTCACAGGGAACATGGGTAAGAAACTTGCTAAAGCTCTCTCCCCATCTTTGCCTGGGGAAGGGAAACAGCAGTCACTGGAAAAAAAAAAAAAGAAAACCTCTACCCAGACCCATATTCCCTATCTCCCCTAGTTTTTTTTTTAAAAAAGCCCTAGTCCACAGAGGACAGGTAACAAAATGATAGCCTTAAAATACTGGTGGAAACTCACTGCAGCCAGGGGAGGTCAAATAAATAAATAAAACCAAACAAACAAAAATCCTGTATCCCCAGAGCGGAGGAACTGGAGTATAACAAGGCCCAGTATTACAAGAAGCAGCAAGAACACTTTTGGAGACCACACTTCCAGGACCCAGGTTCTCAGTACCTGCCTAAGAATGAAGCTAAATTCATACATCAAAAAACATTTCCCTCTCCTGTCCACTAGCACCATGCTAACAAGTGTCATGTAAAAATAACAGTGGAATACAACTGAGAGATCTGCAAGAAATTCATTCTCTCTGAGGGGCAGCACAAGGAGACAACTCAAAGCCAAGTGGAGAGCAGCCCTCAACCCAGCCCAACTACTAACTAGATTAACACAAAACCCCAAACTAAAGCCCTAGCAAAAACAAAAGCATGTGCATGTCCAAGCATAAAAATATTTACCCCAGTTTCTACTGACTTACACATTGTGCCCAGCTTTTAATAATAAAAAAAATGTGAAGCATACAAAATGGCAAGACAAAACATAACCTGAAGACAAAAAGCAATAACCAAAACTAAACTCACATATGACATGGAAATTGGAAATATCAGACAGGGAATTCAAAATATATACGGGTAATATATTGAAAGGTTTAATGGAAAATATAGACAACATACAAGATCAGATTTCAGCAGGAATGAAAACTGTAAGAGTCAAAGGAAATAGTATAAATTAAAACCACAACAACAGCAGTGAAGAATAACTTCAACTGTTGCATTGGTGGATTCAAAACAGCTGAGGAAAGAAACAGTGAGTCTGAAGATAGGTCGACAGAAACTACTTACTGCAAAGAAGAGTCACTGCAATAAAGAGTCATAGCGTGTCACCCAGTTTCCAAACCTTAAGCAGTTCACAAACTAAGATTCCTTTGATTGTAGAGACACAGTGCTATTGAAAAAAGATTCTGCAGAATTTCCAAAAGTATATACTATAAATCTTTCACCAGGCTTTTTCCAAAGGAACTTGGAATCATTTACTATAGTAATTGTGCACTGGTGAAAAAGAAATATCCAGAGGGATTAAAAGACACTGACTCTGAACTGACAGTAATTCCTGGGAACCCAAAATGCCACTGCAATCTAAATGGAAAACGGGTACTTATGGAAGTCAGTGATTATGGATGTGACCAAAGCTTAACTCATAGTGGATGCAATAGGTCTATTGACATACTTCATGGTTACTGGATCTAGATCTGCATAGTCCAATATAGTCACCACTAGCCACCTGTGGCTACTTAAATTTAAACTTCCATTATCATGCTATCACAGAAAGTTTTATTGTGTAGTGCTGGTCTAGACCAGAGGTTGGCAAACTATGACCTGGGCCAATTATGGCCTATAGCCTTCTTTCTTTCTTTCTTTCTTTCTTTCTTTCTTTCTTTCTTTCTTTCTTTCTTTCTTTCTTTCCTTCTTTCTTCTTTCTTTCTCTCTTTCTTTCTTTCTTTCTTGGTACATCTTGTGAGCAAAGAATAGCTTCTATCTTTTTTAAAGGCTGAGAAGAAGAAGGAGGAGGAGGAGGAGATGACAACAATGTGGCCCACAAAGCCTGCAACATTTACTATCTAATCCTTCACAGGAGATGTTTCCTGACCCCTGACAGCTGGGAGAGGCATACCTGGAAGCAGGCAGAATCCTCATATTGGCTCATTGACACATGGAGTAAGGGCTATTACTGTAGCCCTTTGAAACCCCTGGGAGAATTTCAAAGATTAGTGCCACCAACAAAGACTTTAAAGTTGCACAGGTAGTGTTATCTATCACATCCCATTTAACTCACTAATTTAGCTTGTTCAGAAGATAGGCAGATCTTAGAGAATAACTGCAGATTACTGTAAGCCTGATTACGTAGTTACTCTAATTGCAACAGCTATTTAAGATGTAGTATCTTTACTGGAACAAATCAACACAGGTTCTGAGTCCTGTATGCAGTTATTGACCTTGCAAATGCTTTTTCCTTCACATCAATTTGCAAAGATCAACAGAAGCAGCCTGCTTTTACCTAGCATGACTAACAATGCACCTGCAGTTTTGCTACAGGACTATTTAAACTTGCTTTCCCTGCAATTATATAGTCTGAAGAAATTTTCATAATATTGGTATTCTACATAACAGCAAACTGATTCACATCATTCTTGATATTATGCTGATTGGATATGATGAACACAAGTAGCAAGTTTTTTAGTTGCCTTAGTAAGACAGATGTGAATCAAAAGATGAGAGTAAACCCCATTAAAATGCAAGCACACGTAATCTCAGATTCCAAGAGTCCAGTGATCTGAAGCATGTTGAGATATCCCTTCCAAGGTGAAATATAAATTGAAATTTTAAAAAGTAAAATTTATAACAGCACCAAAAATCATCAAACACTTGGTATAAATCTAATAAAGTATGTACAGGAGTTGTATGTTGAAAACTATAAATATAGATGTAAAAAATCAAGTAAAATCTAAATAAATGAAGAGATATACCATGTTCATGAATTAAAAGACTTAATATTGCAAAGATGTCAATTCTCCCATAAGCTGATCTATAGAGTCAACACAATCTTAGTCATAATCCAAGCAGGAATTTTTGTAGAACCTGACAAGCTGGCCAGACACAACAGCTCTTGCCTGTAACCCCAACACTTTGGGAGGCTGAGGCAGGCAGATTACTAGAGCTTAGAAGTTTGAGACCAGCCTGGGCAAGATACGAAAACTCTATCTCTAAAAAAACACACACAAATTAGCCAGGCATGGTGGTGCATGACTGTAATCCCAGGTACTCATGAGACTAAGGTGGGAGGATAATATGAGCCTGGGAGGCAGAGATTGCAGTGAGCTGAGATCATGCCACTGCGCTGCAGCCTTGGCAACGGAGCCAGACCTTGTCTCAAAAAATAAAATAAAATAAAATAAAATAAAATAAAATAAGAAATTGACAAACTGAATCTAAAATTTATATCAAAACGTAAAGAAACTAGAATAGTCAAAAGAAGTTTTCCAAAAAAGAAAAAAGGAAAGAAATTCTTGTTACTTGATTAATTTATTATAAATCTTTAGTAACCAAGACAACACAGCATTGATGAAAGACGAGACATACAGATCAATGGAAAAGAATATAGTTTCCAAAAATAGACCCACATATACATGGTGAATTTATCTTTGACAAAAGCACAAAGACAATTTAATGGAGAAAGGATGGCCTTTTCAACAAATGGTGCTGGAACAATTTGATATCTATATGCAAAGAAAAAGAATTTCTATTCGTGTTTCACATCTTATACAAATATTAAACTATGCCTAATATATGCCCATATGTCTAAATATAAAACATAAAATTATAAAATTTCTAGAAGAAAACGTAGGAGAATATATATTTTTGACCTTGGATTAGGCAGAACTTTCTTAGATATAAACTCAAAAGCAATAAAATTTAAAAGAAAAAAATGATAAATTATAAATCATTAACATTTAAAATTTCTATTCTGCAAAAGACACTTTTTATTTGCTTGTTTTGTTTTTGTTTTTGTAATCAAACTTTTTTATTTTTTAAATTAATTATTTTTTGTAGTGGTACATAATAGCTGTACCTATTTTTACAGTACATGTGATAATTTGATACATTCATATAATTAAATCAGAGAAACTGGGATATCCATCACCTTAAATATTTATTTTTTCATTATGTTACGAATATTTGAATTATTCTATTCTAGCTATTTTTAAATGTACAATTAATTAATGTTAACTACAGTCACCCTAATAACTATCCAACACCAGGTCTATCTATTTGTATCCATTAATCAACTCTTCATTCTCCTCACTCTTACCCTTCCTGGCCTCTGGTAACCATCAATCTACTCTCTATCTTTAAGAGATTCACTTTTTTTAGCTCCTACATATGAGTGAAAACACGTGATATTTGTCTTTCTGTGCTTGGCTTATTTTACTTAACATAGTAACCTCCAGTTCCTTCCATGTTACTGAAAATGACAGGATTTCATTCTTTGGTGGCTGAATAATATTTCCTTGTGTATATATACCACATTCTCTTTATTCATGCGTCCATGGATGGACACATAGGTTGATTCCATATTTGGGCTATTGTGAATAGTGCTGCAATAAACATAGAAGGGCAGATATCTCTGACATATTTATTTCCATACATATGAAATATATACATATATGTGTATTATATATACATACATATATATGTATACTCAGTAGTGGAATTGCTGGATCATATGATCATATCATAGTTCCATTATTAGTTCTTTGAGGAAACTTTATACTATTTTCCATAGTGGCTATACTAATTTACATTCCTGCCATGGGTGGGAACAAGGGTTACCTTTTCTCCAGATCCTCACCAGCATCTGTTATTCCACATCTTTTTAATAAAAGCCATTCTAACTTGAGTGAGATGGTATCTCACTGTGGTTTTCATTTGTATATCTCTGATGATCAGTGATGTTGGGCATTTTCTCATATACCTGTTGGCCATTCATATGCCTTCTTTTGAGAAATTTATATTCAGATATTTCGCCCCTTTTTAAATCAGATTTTTAAAATGTGGCTATTACAGCTTTGTAGTATATCTTGAAGTCAGTTAGTGTAACAATTCCAGCTTCATTCTTTTTGCTCAAGATTGCTCTGGCTATTCAGGGTTTTTTGTGGTTCCATATGTATTGGACCATTCTTGCATTGCTATGAAGAAATTCCTGAGACTGGGTAACTTATAAGAAAAAAAGGTTTAACTGGCTCATGGTTCTGTAGGCTGTACAGGAAGCATGACACACATCTGCTCCCAGGGAGGCTTCAGGAAGCTTAAAATCATGGCAGAAAGTGAAGTGGGAGCAGTCACATCACATGGAAAAAGCAGAAACAAGAGAGTAAAAGAGACAAAGTGAGTGAGGGGGCAGGTGCTACACACTTTTAAATGACCATACCTCAAGTGAACTCACAGCGAGAACTCACTTATCACCAGTAGATGGCTCAAGCCATTCATGAGGAATCCATCTTCATTATACAAACACCTCCCGCCAAGCCCCACCTTCAACATTGGGGATTATATTTCAACATGAGATTTGGGCAGGAACAAATGTCCAAACTATATCACCATATAAGTTTTAGGATTTTTTTTCTACATCTGTGAAGAATGTCCTTGGTATTTTGATAGGAATTGCATTGAATCTGTACATCGCTTTGAGTAGTACTGTCATTTTTAACAATATTAATTCTTCCATTCCATGAGCATGAAGTATTCTACCATCTTTTTTATTTATTTCATCAATGTTTTATAGAGTATTTTTGTACGGAACTTTCATGTCTTTGGTTATGTTGATTTCTAGGTATTCTATATTCTTTGCAGCTATTTTTAGTGGGATTGCTCTCTTGAAATTTTTTCAGATTGTTTGCTGTTAACATATGTATTAGTCCGTTTTCACACTGCTATGAAGAAATACCCAAGACTGGGTAATTTATAAAGGGAAGAGGTTTAATTGACTCACCGTCCAGCATTGCTGGGAAGCCTCAGGAAACTTACAATCATGGCAGAAGGCAAAGGAGAAGCAAGCACCTTCTTCACAGGGCAGCAGGAAGGAGTGGGTGCAAGCAGAGGAAATGCCAGGTGCTTATAAAGCCATCAGATCTCGAGAGAGAACAGCATGGGGAAACCACTCCCATGATCCAATTACCTCCACCTAGACCCACCCTTGACATTGTGGGGATTAAGAGGATTACAATTCAAGATGAGATTTTGGGTGGGAACACTACCAAACCATATCAACATATAAAAATGCTACCGATTTAGTGTGTTGATTTTGTATCCTGCAACTTCACTGAATTTCTGTATCAGTTCTAACAATTTTTTGATGTGCTCTTTAGGTTTTTCTATTTCTTTCTCTTGACTAATTTTCTGACCAGGACTTCCAGTATTGTATTGAATAAAAGTGGTGAAAGTGGTCATCCTTGTCTTGTTCCAGATCTTAGAGGAAAGACCTCATTTTTCCCCCCATTCAGTATGATGTTGGCTGTGGGTTTGTCATATATGGCCTTCTTTTCAGGTATGTTCCTTCTATGCCCAGTTTGTTGAGGGTTTTTATCCTAAAGGAATGTTGAATTTTATTGGATTTGTCATCTACTGAAATAATCACATGATTATTGTTCTTGAGTCTTTAATGTGATATGTCACATTTATTGATTTGTGCATGTTAAACCATCCTTGCATCCCTAGGATGAACCCCACTTGATCATAATAAAAGATCTTGTTAATATGTTGTTGACTCCAGTTTGCTAGTATTTTGTTGATTATCAGGGGAACCCTACCTCCGATATTCATCGTGGGTTCTTTTGTATTTCCCTAAGTGTTGGCGGGTCTGAAAAATAAAGGGAAAGAGTACAAAAGGAGAAATTTTAAAGCTGGGTGTCTGGGGTGGACATCACATGTCAGCAGGTTCCATGATGCTCCTGAGCTGTAAAACCAGCAAGTTTTTATTAGCAGTTTTCAAAAGGGAGGGAGTATATGAATAGGGTGTGGGTCACAGAGATCACATGCTTCACAAGATAATAAAATATCACAAAGCAAATGGAGGCAGGGCGAGATCACAGGACCACAGGATGGGGTGAAATTAAAATTGCTAATGAAGTTTCGGGCACACATTGTCATTGATAACATCTTATCAGAAGGCAGGGTTTGAGGGCAGACAACCGGTCTGACCAAAATTTATTAGACGGGAATTTCCTTGTCCTAATATGCCTGGGAGTGCTACGGGACACCGGGGCTTATTTCATCCCTTTGTCTATGACTATAAAAGACAGCCGTCCCCAAAGTGGCCATTTTAGAGGCCTCCCCTTAGGGACGCATTCTCTTTCTCAGGGATGTTCCTTGCTGTGAAAAAGAATTCAGCGATAGTTCTTCTATTTGCTTTTGAAAGAAGAGAAATACGGCTCTGTTCCTCCCAGTTCACAAGCAGTCAGAGTTTAAAGTTATCTGCCTTGTTCCCTGAACATTGCTGTCATCCTGTTCTTTTTTCAAGGTGCCCAGATTTTATATTGTTCAAGCATACATGCTCTACAAACAATTTGTGCAGTTAACACAATCATCACAGGGTCCTGAGGCGACATACATCCTCCTCAGCTTACAAAGATGATGGCATTAGGAGATTAGAGTAAAGACAGGCATAGGAAATCACAAGGGTGTTGATTGGGGAAGTGATAAGTGTCCATAAAATCTTCACAATTTATGTTCAGAGATTGCAGTAAAGACAGGCACAAGAAATTATAAAAGTATTAATTTGGGGAACTAATAGATGTCCATGAAATCTTCACAATTTATGTTCTTCTGCCATGCTTCAGCCACGCTCCCTCTCTTCGGAGTCCCTGGCTTCCCACAACAGTTGATAATTTTTGCATCTGTATCCATCAGGGGTATTGACCTATAGTTTTGTTTTTTTGGTTGTCTGGTTTTGGAATCAAGCTAATACTGGCCTCATATAATGAGTTTGAAAGTATTCTGTCTCTTCAATGTTTTTCAGAGTTTGAGTAGAATCGGTACTGGTTCTTCTTTAAATGTTTAGTAGAATTCAGCAGTAAGGCCATCAGGTCCTGGGCTTTTCTTTGATGGGAGACTTTGTAATTACAGTTTTGGTCTTGTTACTCATTATTGACTTGTTGAGGTTTCTATTTCTTCATGGTTCCGTCTTGGTAAGTTGTATATGTCCAGAAATATATCCATTTCTTCTAGGTTTTCCAATTTTTTGGCAATAATTTTCCATAATGGTCCTCAATGATTCATTGTATTTCTATGGTCTCAATTGTTATGTCCCTTTTTTCCTTTCTGATTTTATTTATTTGGGTCTCCTTTTTTGTTAATCTAGCTAAAGGTTTGTTGATTTTATTTTTCTTCTCAAACAACCAACTTTTTATTTCATTGATCTTTTATAAATTTTTTAGTCTTAATTTTATTTATTTCTGCTCTGATTTTTAGTTTCCCTTCTGCTAATTTTGAGTTTGGTTTGTTCTTACTTCTCTGGTTTCTGCAAGTGCACCATTAGGTTGTTTATTTGAAGTCTTTCAACTTTTTTGATGTGGGCGTTTATTGCTACAGACTTCTCTCTTAGTACTGCCTTTGCTGTATTTCATCTTTTTGGTATGTGGTATTTCCATTTTCATTTGTTTCCAGGAATTTTTAAATTCCCTTTTAATTAATTTTAGTTAATTAAAATTAATTAACATTAATTAATTTTAATTCAGGAGCATGTTGTTTAATTTTGATGTGTTTGCATAGTTTCCAAAGTTCCTCTTGTTATTGATTTCTAGTTTTATTCAGTTGTGGTCAGAAAGTATCATTGGTATGAATTCTACTTTTTTAAATTTGTTGAGACTTGAGTTGTTCCATGTACTGATGAAAAGAATGTGTATTCTGCAGCAATTAAGTGAAATGTTCTGTAACTGTCAATTAGGCCTATTTTGTATAGTATGTACCTTAACTCTGGTGTTTCTTTGTTGTTTTCCTGTCTAGATAATCTGTCCATTACTGAGAACGGGGCATTGAATTCCTCTATTATTATTGTATTGCAGTCTAACTCTCCTTTAGATCTATTAATGTTTGCTTTATATACTCGGGTACTCCAGTACTGGGTGCATAGACATTTGTAATTGTTATATTCTCTTGCTGTACTGATCCTTTTGTAGACTGTTTTATCTGATACAAGTATAGTTATTCCTGCTCTTTTTTGGTTTCCACTGGCATTTCTTGTAAGATGGGTCTGGTGATGGTGAATTATCTTAGCTTTTGTTTGTCTGGGAAAGATTTCACCCTTATTTCATATTTCAAGGATCACTTTTCCCGATAGAGTATTATTGGGTGGCAGTTGTTTTCTTTTAGCACTTCGAAAATGTCATTCCATCCCTCCTAGCCTGTATGGCTTCCATTGAGAAGTTTGTTGCCAGATGAATTGGAGTTGCTTTATATATCATTTGTTTTTATTTTTCTGCCTTTAGAATCCTATTCGTCCTTGACCTTTGAGAGTTTGCTTATTATATGCCTTGACGTAGTCTTGTTTGGGTTGAAACCGTTCAGTGCTCTCTGACCTTTCTGTACCTAGATATTTATATCTTTCTCAAGTTTTGGAAAATAACCCATTATTATTGCTTGAATATGCCTTATACCCTTTGCCCTTGCTCAACTCCCTCTTGAACACCAATAATTATTAGATTTGGCCTTTGAGGTAATTCTCTATATCTTGTAGGAAATCTTCATTCCTTTTTATTCTTGTTTCTTTTTTCTCCCTTGACCATGTCATTTCAAATAGCCTGTTTGTGAGTTCACTGATTCTTTCCTCTGTTTGATTCATTCTGCTGTTGAGAACCTCCAGTGAATTTTTCAATTCAGCAAGTGTATTTCTCTATTCCAAGATTTCTGTTTGATTTTTTAAAAATTATTTCAATGCCTTAACTAAATTTCTCTGATTAATTTCTGAATTCTTTTTCTGTGTTACCTTGAAGACCACTGTGTTTCTTTAAAACTGCTATTTCGAATTCTTGGTCAGAAAGCTCACATATAACTGTCTCATTAGGGTCATTCACTGTTTCCTTGCTTTGTCCATTTGCAGAAGTCGTATTTCCCTGTATACAACTGTTTTTGCATTGAAGGATTAGTTACTTACTTATTCTTTGTATGACTTGCTTTCATTCTTGTTGGGTATATTTACTTAACATTCTTCATAATCTACCTGTTGAATTTCTTACTTTTTTTCTACTAGGTCACTGCCTCCCTTTTGGCACTAGATGGCACCTTAAGCCCAGGATTGCCTCAGCCCTAGCAAGTAATCAGAGAGCTGCCAGTCGGTCCCAAAGGGGATATTCAGCAATGTGGAAAGGCTGACAAGGGGTTTGTGCCCAGAGGACCTGTGGAATGTACCTCCTACGATGTGTTGCTGCTGAACAACCACTCTGATTTGCCATCTCCTTCGGCTAAGTTACAAAGTACATTTTCTAAAGCCAGGGGTGATAATCCTACCTCCCCACTTTGTCTCTTACTGTCCTCAGGAATATGTCCCCTTTAGGCACTCACACTACTTCCTGTGGGTTGAGGCATGGACAGAGCTCCTTCCAGGGAATCTAGAAAGTGGGGAAGCTGGTTATCCACCTTGGTATCACTTTCCCCAATGTAGAAACTATGATTTGGCACCTGTAATCCCAGCACTTTGGGAGGCCAAGGTGGGTGGATCACTTGAGGTCAAGAGTTTGAGACCAGCCTGGTAAACATGGTGAAACCCCCGTCTCTACTAAAAATACAAAAAGTATCCAGGCACCGTGGTCTGCACCTGTAGTCCCAGCTACTCAAGAGGCTGAGGCATGAGAATCACTTGAACCCAGGAGGCAGAGGTTACAATGAGCTGAGATCGTGCCACTCAAGCCTGGGTGACAGAGTAAGACTCTCTCAAAAAAAAAAATTTTTTTTTTTTTAGTTAAGAAGGCGTGGAATTTTGCATGCTTGTTGCTTGGCAGCTTGGGGGAAGGGGCATTGCAGATATGAAAATCTGGTTCTCCTACTGTCTGCTTGGAGTTTTTTCACTCTTTGTGGTCCCAGAAATTGACTCATTCTCATATTTGAGTTCTGGGATATTGCTGGTGATAATCCTAGCACTGTACAATTTGGGTTTGGTTTTCTGTTGCGAGGAGGACAGTGAGGCTAGCTTGAATTCACACTGCCATTTTGAAACCAGAAGTCCACAACACTGTAAAAAAAAAAAAAAAAAAAAATGGAAAGACAAGCCACATACTGGAAAAAAGTTGTAAAACACAAATTTGATAAAGGATTCAGAATATATAAAGAACTCTCAAAACTCAATAATAAGCAAATGATGATCAAATATTAAAATGGGCAAAAGATTTGAACAGACACTTCAAAAAGTAGATACCAGGATAGTAAACAGGCACACGAAAAGATGCCCAACACCATCAGTGATTAGGAAAATGCAAATTAAAATCACAATGATACACTATTAAACACTCAGCAAACATTTTTAAAAACTGACCAGACCAGACCATGTTTTGGGGAGGTAATGGAGGAAGTAGAACTTGCCACTGCTGGTGGGAATGATGTAAGCACTTTAGAAAATAATTTTATGATTTCTCAAAAAATTAGACATTCCTCTACTATACAATCCACTCATTTCATTTCTTGATATTTACCCAACAGAAATGAAAGCCTATGTTCATACAAAGATTTGCACATGAATGTTCATGGAAGCTTTATTTATTATAGCTAAGACTAGAAACAACCCAAATGTCCATCAACAGGTGAATGAGTAAACAAATTGTGATACAACCATACAATGAAATACTACTCAGCGATAAAAAAGAATGAACTATCAATACGTAAAATGACATGAATAAATCTCAAAATAATTATACTTAAAAGAGACAGATAAAAAATTATAATAATAATTATCCCATTATTGAAAACTCCAGACAAGTACAGACCAATTTGTAGTAACAGAAAGCAAGGGCAGTAGATTAGCAGTTCCCTGGTGACAGGGGGGAGGAGGTGGATGTGCAGGAAGGGACAAGAGGGAAGGATTGCAAAGGGGCACAAGAAACTATTGGAGGTAATGGGTATGTTCACTATCTTGATTGTAGTAACAATTTCATGGATGTACACATATGTCAAAATTTACCAAGTTGTACACTTTAAACATTACCCCATGTAAATTATGTCTCCATTTAAAAAAGAGTACTAATTACAATAGCTTTAATCCAAGCATCAGTGTTTCAGTTGTCTATTGAGATACAACAATCTATCCCAAAATTTAATGGGCTTTAAAAAATTACCTTCTAGGTCAGGCACAGTGGCTCACGCTTGTAATCCCAGCATTTTGGGAGGCCGAGGCTGATGGATCACCTGAGGTCAGGAGTTTGAGACTAGCCTGGCCAACATAGTGAAACCCCATCTCTACTAAAAATACAAAAAAATTAGCCAGGCATGGTGGCGGGTGCCTGTAATCCCAGCTACTTGGAGGCTGAGGCAGGAGAATTGCTTGAATCTGGCAGACGGAGGTTGCAGTGAGCCAAGATCGCACCATTGCACTCCAGCCTGGGTGACACAGCGCGACTCTATCTAAAAACAAAAAACAAACAGAAAAAAAACCTTCTAATTTGGTCATAAGTTTGTGTGTTAGGAACCTGGGCAGGTTCAGCTGCGTGGTTCTTTTGCTGCATGTGGCATTAGCCAGGGTCATTCACTCAGCTGCATTCAGCTGTTGTTTAGGATGAGCTAGAACATCCAAGAATGCTTTACTCCCATCTTGGCATCTCATTGCTCTTTCACATGGACCATCTCTCTACCTATGGCAGTTCTGAGCTTCCTCACAGCATGGTGATCAGACTTTCTACATAATGTTTGACTTCCAAGAGAGTGCTTCAAAAAATGAAGGGAGAATTCACCATGATAGGAAAGCCATTACACCTGCTACATGTTATTTTTTTTATACTCATAAATCTAGTCGCAGGTCACTGGAATACTGATAGAGAAAAGCCCAGCATCTCTCTGACTATGCTTGCCAGGAGAAACAGCCAAAACAGTAGGAAGATGATTTCTGCTTTAAACTGCTATTCAAATCTCATGCCAGCACATCTAATTGGTGGAATCTAAATTTAAATCCAGAACTCTATCTGCAAAGGAGTCTGGGAAATCTAGTTGCTAGCCTTCTGGCTTGGGTTCAGAAAGGTGCACTAGAAGGATGTTGAAGTTAAGGCTGAGTGTCCCATCCACTCAGCCTCAGAAGCATTAAACAGTTCAATTTTGCTTCTTAGTGTGATCCAACAGGTATAGACCAGGCACATGAGCCAGGAGGCAAATGGAGGGCCTCTCCCTGCTATCCACCCCCAGAGGCTTGACAACAACCATAGGAGAATGCATTTCTATTGGATATTTATCTGCCTGGGAGAAGCATCCCAGGTGGAGTCCTAAAAGGCATTACAGCTAATGTCTGGACCCTGGAAATGAAGGAGAGCTATTCAGTAGAAACTTCCAAAAGAACAAACGGCAAGCCCTATGTTCACCCTGTTCCCATGGAAAGGTCCATCAATAAGGATGTGGTCCCAAAGTTGGCCCAGGGCCCAAAGTTGGCCAACCTCCCTGGGAGTTGTGGCTGATTGGGCCCCCAACACTCCTTTCTCAGAATGGGAGCCACAGGGATTCTGTTCTCCACAGTGCTCAGAAATTACAAGGCTGCCTCCATTTCACAGCTAAGTCCAGAGTAGCTCCACTCTTCCCCAGTGCACATTTAGGCGGACAGGTCCCCAGACGCTCCCCAGGGACCCCAGCAACAGCCGCTGCCACTTGCAGGCCCTGGGCAGGTCACTGCCGGTGCCCAGACCTGTCTCCCTTCATCAGAGCAGTGTGGGGGCTGGAATGGTTGACGTCTCCGCCCTGGCAGCCCGGATCTCCGTGCTGGTGAGAGTGGGAGGCAGCTCTTCTGTTCTCCTGTCAGCGTTCACTTGAGAAGCCTGCACTCCAGCCCCCTGCCTCTTATCTCTTTCAGAAGCCGATACACTTGCTGACAACAGGCAGCTTTTGTCAGCCACTGCCAGGTCTAAGCATTTTCTGGCCCCAAGCATTGACTTCCAGTAAAAAAAAAAAAAAAAAAAAAGAACCAAAGTCTCCTGAATTCTCTTGTCAGGTCTAACACCTTTGTTCGTTCACTAATCTCAGGCAGCACGGGGTAGGCTAGGACACCCAGGACTCCCGTTAGCATTTGGCTGCAGAAGTGAAGGAGGTAGCCCCAGGCAGGGGAACCGCAGCAGGAGACGCTGAGTTGCTCCTTGTGTGCCTCCTTCATTCATTATGACTGCATTCTTGCTGAGTGGGGTGGGGCAACTGGAGGATTTCAGAATCCCACAATTTTGCCCCTAGAGATGGGGAAACTGAGGCCTGGGGCAGCCTCTCAGCTATCCTATGTAGTACTGGGACTTAAGTCAATGGTTCTGCTGACCCTGTATCCAACCCTCCTTCCAAATTCCTGATGTTTTTATTTTTAGAAATCTGGATGCTGGGGAAGGAACGGAACTGAGGGGGAGGCTCAGGAGTGCCCCCAGCGTGGGATCACTGGCTCCCTCGCTCATCGGCTCCCTCCCTCTTCTCTACCACCAGAGAGAGGGAAGAGTGCGTTAGGGAGAAAACATCTGATCAACAAAACAAAACACAGTCTTTTGTTTCAAAGTCCAAACTCCTGTTTCTGGGCAACGAGAGCCCCTAGACCAGGCTTATGTACAGAGCAGCAGAGATGAAATACCTGAAATCCAGGGACTGTTCCAGAACGGCAGCTCTGACTACCATCTCTCTAAGAGCCAGAGATATCTCCTGTTTCTCCTCCACTCCACACACACCCACACACTCACACATTCCTGAAGGAAGCACCACTTCCGCTCACAAAGGTAAAAATGCCTCCTTTCTTGTTTTTTTAAACCATTTATTTATTTATATTTTAATTTACATTCAGGGAAATTTATTCCTTTTGGTGTCCAGTTCTGTGAGTTTTGACAAATGCAGAGTCATGGAACCACCATCAAGGTCAAGATACAGAACATCCCATCACCCTAAAATGCTCCCTCCCTCACTCTGCCCCTCTGTCGTCAGCCTACACCTCCCTCCATCCCCAGCCCCCACGGCCACTGATGTTTTCTGTTCCTTTAATTTTACCTTCCCCAAAATGCCACATAAATGAATTCATAACATCTACAAAACCTTTTGAGGCTGGTTTCTTTCACCTAACACAACAAATTTAAGATGCATCCATGTTGTGTGTGTGTATCAATAAAAACACTTCTCAAATGTATAAAAATAAAACACTGGTAGAAACCCAATGCCCAACCACAGTTCCCATCCAGTGAGAGTCTCCAGCTCTGAACACAGCTCACTAGCTCCTCTGTAACCAACGTCACCCTCCCCTCCATCCTCAGCCCCATTCCTGTCCCTGTCTGCTTGCTCCCTGCAGCATGCAGCCTGCCCAGAGCCTACCCACTTCCTTCTGAGCCTAGTTCGTGTGGTCACACTGGGTGCTCCACAATCCTCTTGGTGCTGCTTGGTCTAATCCAAGAGAGAAAATCGCAAATGCTGGCAGAGCCAGGCAGGTAATTTAATAAACATAATACAACACGGAATGGTGGGGATCAAAGAGATCCGGCGAGTGCATGTCACAGACAAAGATATTCACATTGCTATAAACTATTTGACACACTTTACCTGCACACCAGTCTCCCTGCCCCCAAAAATACATCTGTGGGATGAATTCAGGCACCAGGATTCTGGATCTGCAGCCTCTAAATCTCTCACCCTAACCCTCTTACACAACTACACTACTGCCCTGATGTGAAATATGACAAAACAAAGGACAACCATCACACCTTTATGAAGGTGGCAGAACTCAGGGTGATCATATGTCCCCAGTGGAATGTAATGGAACATGGGGAAGCAGATCACCCCATGTGGACTTGAGAATATGCTTTGAATAGAATATGCTTTGAGCAGATTCAGCTGCCAGAAAGGCCAGCTGAGTGAAAGGGATAATGCCCAGGAGACCCACCCCGGCCACAGCAGTCTGGTGCTTCTTACCCTACAAAGCTCAGACCCAGGAAGGCTATGTAATGTACAGAATCAATGGTTGGCTCTTTTTCTTGTGGCTTCCATATTTTGTGCACAAACAACACCCCCGACTCCACATATGCAACCAAGGGAAGACAGCGTGCTGCGGTGAGTTGCCCAGAGCCCCTCTTAGGATGGAGTTCCTCCATCTTGCTCCTCCTCCAGCTGCCAGGAGTGTGGCTGTAATCCTCTGTGCCCCTCTCTGGACATTGCCCTTGCCTCATGGGAGCTGCTCACCCAAGGTTATGGCCTTTGATCAGGAGCAGGCCACTGCCGATGACTGGTTGAAATGGAGGTAGACAACCTTGCTCACACGACTCTGGCCTAACATTGGGACAACTCCAAGGCGTCATCCCGATTCCTGATCATCCCAGCTTCTAGGAGGCTTGGCTGAGGCTTTGGTTGCAACTGCATTAGAGTTCAACTTCCTCTGCCCAACCCTGCTTCTCTCACATCCTTACAAATATTGTTTCCAAGTGCACTCCCTAGAAACTTCCTGTGTGCAAATCTCCATTTTAGAGTCTGTTTTTAGGGTTTTTCGGGAACCCAATCGAAAGCAAAGGATGAATAGGCTTTAGATAGTATGACTGTCAAATTCAATCTGTAAAATATTTATTTTTAAAACACCTTCCCATATTATTTAATTTGCTCCTCTTAACAACTCAACTAGGTAAGTATAGAATTATCTCATTTTATATATGAATAGAGTAAGACCTAGAAGTGTTATGTGTTTAATACAGGGTCACATGGGTTATAAGTGAAGAAACCTATCTAGGCTTCTGGCCCTCCAAATCCTGCTCCCTAGTCACTACAATGGCCAGAGCTGATGGGTGAAGGACTGCATTTTGTAGCAAGGAGATGAGACAGGTGGAGGCAGGAGCCGATGCCATGGACCGTCATGCTTCACATAACCTGGGTTACTATGCACATTCCTACTCATCAGAGATTTTTATTTTCTCTCAACTTTCCAGCAGATGGCAGTCAAGTGTCTTGAGGAAGGGGCGACTCCTCCTCATTTGCAGATTTGCAGACTGGCATTATTTGAGTTACTGAGGCCACCGGTAGAGGCAAGAGCATGTGTGTCTGACTTGGGCTGAGGCTACATGTAAGAGACAGCAGATGCTTCCCACATGGGAATGGTCCCTCAGCTAAGAGCATTACCTTGTCCATTGTCTGGGTATAAAGGCAGGATCGGGTCACCAGCCCTTTGGCAGCAGGTCATGGCCTTGACCTTGAATACATTTATTTTTTCTCTGCCCCTTCTAAGATAGAGGGTCTCAACTGCTCAGGCCTTCAAAATAAAGCAAGAATGCTCATAACCCATGAGAGTAGTATCTGGTTACTACTTAAAACTACCTGGGGTAGAAACTGAAATGGAAGACTTTCTTCAAAATATAGTGGAAGATATCTATTGAAATGTCACTAAAATGACAGTGAAATAATTTTGTTTGTTTATTTGTTTGTTCTGAGACAGGGTCTCATTCTGTTACCCAGGCTGGAGTGCAGTGGTGCGATTTCGGCTCACTGCAATTTCTGCCTCCCAGATTCAAGTGATTGTCCTGCCTCAGCTTCCCGAGTAGCTGGGATTATAGGCATCTACCACCACATCCGGCTAATTTCTGTATTTTTAGTAGAGACAGGTTTCACCATGTTGGCCAGGTTGGTCTCGAACTACTGACCTCAGGTGATCCGCCCACCTCAGCATCCCAAAGTGCTGGGATTACAGGCATGAGCCACCGTCCCCAACCAACAGTGAAATCATTGTAAAAGGACAAAATGTACGGAAGAGGGGCCAACAGCGGATATGATGACAACTTCCTGGAAGTTTGAGCCGTAACTGCCAGAGCAGAGTGTACCTGCAGAGGGAAAGCTGGCAAAAGAAACCAAGGGGTAGCCACTCTCTTCAAAACCCTGGAAAGTTCTCAGGACTCCAGGCATTGGGTACCTTCAAAAATGGGGAGGAAGAGTGAGGTTAAAAACACGAGACCTGGTAAACAGTTTGTATTCAGAGCAATTGAGCTACCAGGCCCCTCCTCACCCAACACAATCTGGCTGCAGGCGGCAGAGAATCCTGTCTTATTTGTTTAAACAAAGAGTGCAAGAGAAGGCTGGGCGCGGTGGCTCACGCCTGTAATCCCAGCACTTCAGGAGGTTGAGGCAGGCAGATCAGGAGGTCAGGAGTTCGAGACCAGCCTGGCTAACATGGTGAAACCCTGTCTTTATTAAAAATCCAAAAATTAGCCGGGTGTGGTGACGCATGCTTGTAATTCCAGTTACTCAGGAGGCTGAGGCAGGAGAATCGTTTGAACCCTGGAGGTGGAGGTTGCAGTGAGCCAAGATCGCACCACTGCACTCTAGCCTGGGCAGCAGAGCAAGACTCCATCTCAAAAAAAAAAAAAAAAAAAAAAAGTGAAAGAGAAGTACAAAGGCATTAGTTCTATGGTTCACTGTTATCAGGGCCAATGTTTCTGCAAATCTCCCAGCCTTCCCTTCAAGGCTGAGAGAGGTTTTGTCAGCTCCAAGCATCATGTCTTCATTCAAGGTGGGGAGAATCAAGAAGAGGACGACAGTAGAGTCAGCAGCTCTTGTCCTCTTTCACCAGGAAAACAAATGCTCTCGCAGATGCTGCCCTTCCCCAGCAGAGGTTTGCTTCTGACCCTTGGCCCTCATCAAGTTACATGGTCACCACTGGGCACTGGAAAAACTGGAAAGGCAAATATTCTTTGCCTCTTACAGCCTTCATGGGAGAGGCAGGCAAGGAGAAAGAGGGGTGTGGATGAATGTGGAGCAGGCAGAGTCTCTTGACAAGTGGGCAGTATAGATGGTAATGTTGGTGCCCAGTATCAGAGATGTTTTCTCTTGGGCTGGTCAGTGTCTCAATGTGAAATTTCCCAGCCCCCTGCCTAGTGGGAAGTGCACGTTAAGAGTCAGAGTCAGAGTTCCAGCACTCAGCAGAAGGAGGAAGCCAGGGTTCTCACTAGACTCCCTTACTTTCAGTAAGGCTCTTCGAGTCTGCCTCCACTGCGCCAGATGCCCCCCATCTAGAGCTCAGAGATAGCCATCTGTATGAGGGAGGACCAGCCTCTGCCGGGGAGCGCTGGGCAAGGTGTTTCTGGGTCTGCTGGCCTTTGTGTGGCCTTTCCCCCAGGCCTCCTGTTCTCAGCCCCAACCTGCACCTCCACAGTCTAAGATGCCTCCTGGTCCTGATTGTTTATGGATCTGAGACCCCACTTGCTTCTTTGTCCACCTCCACTCCTGGAATTAGCAGAGTGAAGAAAACAGGAACACAAAACAGTTACTTACCTTCTTCCATCTCTCACCTTGAGGGGAATGGATTAATAAAGTGTCATGGATGCAGAATACAGAACATTCTGCAGCTATCACAGATACAACTCAAAAGCAGGGTGTTGAGGGAAAAACATAAGGAAAAGAAGGAAATCTAGAACAATACCCATTTATATAAATAAAAAGCACATACACACCAACAGCCATTCATCATAAAAAATGTGCTCAATTTCATTAGTCATCAGGGAAATGCCCATTAAACCCAGAATATGAAACCTCTGCACACCCACTGAAGGGGATAAAATGAAAATGACAAAAGTATTAAGTGTTAAAGAATGCATACATTCACTGCTGGTGGAGTGAATATTGGTGGAACCACTATGGAAAACTGTCTGGCAACATCTGCTAAAAGTGAACAAACACTATCCTGTGACTCAGCAATTCCACTCCCAGATATGTACCTGACGGAAATGGTACATATGTTCATCAAAATTTCTGTACTAGAATGTTCATAGGTGTGCTACTCACGAACCCCAAACTAGAAACTACCCAAATGCCCATCAGCAGTAGAATGGGTAAAGTCTTGTATATGCATACAATAGGATTCTGTACAGCAACAAGAATGAATGAACTACAACTACATGTGACTCTCGTGAGCATAAAGCTGATCAAAAGAAGCCAGACACAAAAGATCCTATTATACAACTCCACTTTAAATAAATATCAAAACCAGGCAAAACTAGCAAGGGGAATTTGATGTGACTGTAGTAGTTAACTCTGGGTGGGTGTAGTGGTGGTGACGGAAAGAGAGCACAAAGAGGTCTTCTGTGGTACTGATAACGTTTGGTTTCTGTGTTGTACTGGTCACACGGATGTGTTCAACAACAGAAAACCCTTTCAAGTGAACACTTAGGATTTGTGCACTTTTCCATTATGTAGGTTCAATAGCAGTAAAACATAAAAAGGAAAGCTTTGGGCTGTTAGAAGAGAAAACACATATGCACAAACAACAATACTACCTGTTTTACAAGGATGTGCACATAAAGACCTACTTTAGCTCTTAGAGAGGTGCCTGTGTGGAGAAGGAGATGGCAGTGGAGTGATGATGGGGGAAGAAATAAAACAAAAACACAAGAGAGGAGTAATGATATGGTTAACCCAACTTTGAACCTGAGGCAAAGTAAAGGCAAACCTTGGGCGGAACTGAGGGGTGAATAAAGGAAATACTAGTTTTTAAAAACATTTATCTCTGACAGCCAATGACATGTTCCTCTTATTGCTTTAATTAAATAGGGTTAGCCAGGCATGGTGGCTCACGCCTGTAATCCCAGCACTTTGGGAGGCTGAGGTGGGCGAACCACGAGGTCATGAGTTCGAGACCAGCCTGGCCAACATGGTGAAATCCCGTCTCTACTAAAAATACAAAAAATTAGCTGGGCATGGTGATAAGCACCTGTAATCCCAGAGACTCAGGAGGCTGAAGCAGGAGGATTGCTTGAACCCGGGAGGTGGAGGTTGCAGTGAACCAAGATCACGCCACTGCATTTCAGCCCCGGAGATAGTGCAAGACTCCGTCTCATACAACAAAACAAAAAATTTAAATAGGGTCTGGCAAAGAGAAGGGAGTAGCCAAGATCTTGGCAAGGGCTCTTTGTAGGAAGTGCCTGTCTCCAGACACCTGTTGCCTTTCTCTGCACTCTGAGGCCTCTCTTGGACCACAAGGTGTGCTTTTATGGATGAACTTCTACAGGGTCAGAGCTCTGGTTCCCCATCCCCTGGGCTTCTCTGCCCCTGTTTAAATTCAGGGTGCATGTAGACTTACCAGGCTCAGCCCACCTCTCCTGCTGGCAACATCCAGTTGCCCAATACTAAACAGGAGACTGAAAACTCCACTTCTGCTACATATGGAAGGAGGAGAGGCAGGTCTCCAACCCTACCCCCAGCAGCTTCTATCCCAGCCTTGTCTCCTGCTTGACCCAATGTCAGTTTGCAAGTAGAATCTTCATTCTGAGGCCGAGAAGCCCGTGAGGGAACTTCTTAGGGGAGGTAGGACCTTCCTGCTACTGTGCTCTCCTGCCTGGTCGGTGTGACTCTGGGAAGGCGGTACCGCACGAGGGCTGAAACGTTGACATTGCCTGCACTTCCCCTTCTGGCCGATAGTGGGAGCTGCTAGCCAACCTGAGGCTCGTCAGAGGCTAAAGACTGGCCGCCGACCTGTGGTCCATCCGTCTGTACCCCAAACACCCCACTTAATTCAGGGCCGGAGAGGCCCGTGTCCTGAACTTTCCTGTAGACTGACTTTCTTACTGATCCGTTCCCGCAAGCAGAGCAGCCCCTCCGTATGTACCTAAGGTGTCCAACGAAGCCCCACACCCAGGTCGCAAACTGAAACTGTCCCCCACCCACCTCGTTGCCCTCCCACCTCTCCAAGGTCCCCATCATGGAGGAGCAGGTCCCAGCCTCTGGGCTCCCAAACCCAGCACCTCTGTGCCCACCCTGGCACCCATTTGGCTCTCTAAGAGCGGTTCTTGCTTCTGGGAGCCCTGAAAATGTGGCAGAAAAGTGTGCCATCACTACCAATGACTGTAGTGATCTGTGGGCAAAAGCTGATGACCTGTTTTGTTTTGTTTGTTTGTTTTTATTGTTGTTGTTGTTGTTTTGAGAAGCAGCAAGATTTATTGTGAAGAGGGAAAGAACAAAGCTTCCACAGCGTGGAAGGGGACCCAAGCGGGTTGCCCTGATGGCCTGTTTTGTTTAAACAAGAAGTGTGTCCCCTAGGTCCTGGGCATGGGCGTGTGAGCAACTGTTTGTCAGCGTATGTCTCCGTGTGTGTGTGCCTGTGACCATGTCTCTGAGTGAGAAACAGTTGGTGTGTGGGTATGTGACTCCAGGCACACATATACAGACATATATGTGTGTATACATGTATATATGTGTGTGTGTGTTTGTGTGTGCGCGTGTGGGTGTCTCTGTGTTGGTTGCCTGCTTCCTTCTGGGTCTGGGTGTGTGTTTGGTTCTGTCAGTGTGTTCAGGTAGGTGTGTACCGTTGTGCAGACTTCTGTGGCATCACTAAGTGTGTCTCCAGGAAAGTGTGGTTCGAGTGACTGTGTGTGTCTCTGTGTCAGTGTGTCAGTGGATGTGTGTCTAAGTCATGTGGGTGTCTAAGTTTGTCAGAGTGTCTTCCTCAGTGTCAGTGTGTGTCAATGATGTGTCTGTCTGTGTCTGTGTGGGTGTGTGGGGGTGTGTATCTGTCTCAGGGTGCATGTGTGTGTCTGTGTCAGTGCAGGTATACCTATGGCAGCGTGTGTCTGTCTCGGCATGAGTGTCAGTATACGCCCATGTCCACGTGTGTGGGTGGGTGTCTGATGTAGCCTTCCCAAGTCAGCAAGGTTGTGTGTGTGTGTGTGTGTATACTCCGGCGTGTGCTGGTGTGTATGCTAGTGTTTGTTCATGTGTGCCTGTCCGCGTCCGCGTGGGTGGCCATCTGTGGCAAAGCGTCCCCGGGTCGGCGTGTGTGTACCCCCGCCTGTGTCTGTCTGTCCGCAGCCGCGTGGGCGGCTGTCTGTGGCTGTGCGCCCCGGGTCGGTGTGGGAGTGTGCGCCCCGGCGGGAGCCGGTGTGTCCCCCACCTCCGAGCGGGCGGAGCGCCACGTGCGGAGCCTCGGGCGCGTCGCTCTGGGGCGGAGCCAGCCCGGGGCCCCAAGCCCCAGGCCGAGCCCAGGCGGGGCCCGCCCCGACCCCGCCCCCGACCCCGCCCCCAACCCGAGCCCGCGCGCCGCCTGCCCAGCCCGGGAGCCCGAACGGAGCCGCGGAGCCGAGACGGCGGCGGCGCCCGTAGGATGCGGGGATCGCTCCCCCGGGGCCACTGAGCCTGCGCCCAGTGCCCCGAGCCCCGCGCCGAGCCGAGTCCGCGCCGAGCAGCAGCCGCCCACCCCGGGGCCGGGCCGGGGGACCAGCAGGTGAGCGAGCGCCCCCGCGCCCGGCAGCCCTGGCCCGGCCGGAGCCCCCTCCGCCTGCCGCCGCCCAACTTTCCTCCCCGAGGGCCGAAGCCTCCAGCCCCAGCGTGCTCCTCCCCTGCCCGGGTCCAGCCAGCCGCTCCCTCCCCGATCAGTGCCCCCGAGAAACGGAGGGGGAAAAGGGGCGCAGATCCGCCCGGCTGGAGGGGATCCCCGGGGGAGACGTCTCTAATCACCGTGCGCCCCCCTTCCCTTCCCTTTCCTTCCGGGTTTCCCGGTGCGCTGTCGAGGGCCGGGGGAGGGGGAGCTGCGGCCCCAGCTTCCCGGTCATCCCTGGCGCAGGCTCGGGGAGGGTCTGGGATTGGGACCCGGATTCCGGAGGCCGGAGACCCCAAGGTCAGAGCGGCGACTGGGCGCGCAGTGAATGTGGTTCCAGAGAGCAGGAGTTGCGGGGGCTGGCTGAGCAGGGCTGGATATGGGGGAGGAAGCCACGCACCCCCTTTCTCTGGGCCCAGGGGGAACCGTCCGCTGGGGCTGTCCTCTCTGTGGGACGAGATCTCTGCGCGCTTAGACCACGTAGAGATCTCGGTGCCCTTTGACGCCCTAAAGGGGCCACATCTCCTCTATCTGATCTCTGTGCTTCTCGAAGGGGTAGAGATCTCTGTGCGCTGAGATTGGAGAGAGTTCTCTGCCCCCCTGTCTCTGAGCCGGACAGATCCACGCACCCTGATGGGAGGTGGCTCTTGACCTCTGTGTTATTTGATCGTCTTTGGTGGCGCCCTGGAAGAAAGTGGAGGTGTCAAGCCTTGTCCCAGACGCCAAGGGCTGGTGGGGGCCAGAGGTGTGGGGACTGTTAGTGGTGGTGATGAGGATGGGGGGAAATGATGTTGGGGACAAGTCGCTGGCTGTAGGCCTGACTTGCAAACACCTGTTGGAGAGCAGCGCACAGCCAGATCAGGACGCCATGGCTAAGATAGTGCAGGACTCACTCTTGTGCTCCTTAGTGCCTTCAGCCGAGCCCCGGGCCATGGGATCTATCTCCTCTTAAGGTCCTGGGCCTATGTTCCATTCCCAGGCATCTGCTCGCCTCCTGCTGAGACCCCAGGTGTGTCTCCCAGTGAGCCTAGGCAGTATCATCCCGACAGTCACACCACGTGACCGCCACCATGCCATGGCATCCGAATCCCTCTCCCAGGTTCCCACCATCCTTCAGGATCTAGTGGGACCCTGAGCAGCTGAGGTCCCAGCTACTGGGGGCCCAGGCCCTTGCCACTGCCCTCAGCTCCACTCGGTTAGAATTGGGCAGGTATACATGAATTGATGGTAATGAGTGAGAGGTGGAATGAGGGTGGTCAGGCTGCTGTCGCAGGAGCATGGAGAGGGTGAAGTCAGGAGACAGCCAGCCAGGGTGTGGAACACAGATTCTATGTTACAGTGTCCACCTGTGTGCTGAAAAGAGCCTCATTAAACTTTTAATCATGTCATCACCACCATATTGTACAAGTGGGGATACTGAGGCCCACAGGAGCTCAAGGACTTATTCAAAGTCATCTAGAGAGTCAGTGGATTGGGGGCACCACTCAGTGTGAAGATACCTTGAGATCCTAGAACTGAGCCAGGAGGATCTGGGCAGAAGGGGAACTGGCCCTGGAGTGCCAAGAGCCAGCATTCAGCCCAATGTGGCATGGGCAGCTGCTGTGCTCTAAGGTGCTCAGCCCCCTCTCTGTGTGTTGATCAAAGCTCCCCTGGAAAAATTCTAGGATTGACTCACTCAGCATGAAGATTGGGCTCGGAGGACTGGTGGGAAGCACCAAGACAGCTGGGGATGGGGGAACAGCGGAAGCTGGTGCCCAGGCAATCCAAAGAGAAGGGAGTCCTGAGGGCAGCCAGGGACAGTGGCAAATTGCAGTCTGTGATCTGTTCAGAGGAGGCTGGCTTCTGCTCACTCGTGGGAAGGTTATTGGAAGGGTGTACAATGATAGAAGTGTGTCCCCAGAGCCCACTCACAGGAGAGGTGGTTACCTTTGACTGGGATAGTCAAGAGTCTTATTCTAACAAAAATAACCTTCCACACTGGGTTTTGAAGGGTGAATAGGAGTTTTCCAGGCAAGGACAATGTAGTCTAGCTGTTAGGATCAGTATGTACAAAAGCACAGAAATGTGAAACAGCACAATTATTAGTTGAGTGATTCGTTGGGCCCCATGGTGTGAGGAAGAGAAGAGCGGAGTTAAAGCCAAGGTCACAGTCACGGGGGCCCTTGTGAGCTCTGCTCAGGAATTGGGAATTTATCCTCAGTAATGTTACTAAAAATAGCTAACATTCACTGAGTGCTTTCTGCAGGCCAGGCATGGCACTAAGCGCTTTATAAGGTTAATCTCACTGAATCCTTGCATCAACCCTAGAGATAGGGACCATCATAACGGCCATTTTGCAGATGGTGAAACTGGGGGTCCAGAAATGTTAAATAGTTGCATACCATCACATTTTCTAAGTAGCAGAACTTGGGTTTGAGCCCAAGTGTCAATATCTGCTGTGTACGCTACCACCTCCCCAGCTCAGACCACGGGTGCCATCTGAAGTCTTTCCATTGAAGGAGAGGTGACTGGCAGTTTACCACAGGTAATAGAACTTATGGTGTCCCATTTTCCTTCTCTGTCAGGTGACATGATGCTCTCCCATTCCCCACCTCCAATGTCTCACTAAGTGAGGTGTGCTGCCCCCTGGCGCACCATGAGAAGAAGAATGGGCAAGTTAAATTTGGGTTGGCAAACTTGATGAAGAGCAAAGGAGAAGTGACAGATGTGTCATGGTTCTGATTTGAACCTGGTGTACTTCCGGAGACAGATGCTGACATCCAGAAGGTAGTTGGAGGGAAGGGCCCAGGAAGGAAGTATGTTCAGGATGGAGATCTGGGCTGGAAATGGAAACTTGGAGTCTTCAGCAGAGGCTGGTCATTGGAGACATGGCACTGAATTAGATTGCCCAGCGAGAGTACAGACCTAGGGTTCTCAATCCTGGTGACATTAGCATCACTTGGAAAGCTTTAAATAAAAATACCTATGCTCAGGCTCTACTCCTAGACGTGCTAATTCATTTGGCCCTGGGATGGGGCCTAGGCATCAGGAGTTTTGAAAGCACTCAGGTGATTCTAACATGGTGTAGAGGGTAAGAAGGAAGGGGGTTGAGTCAGGAGCCCAGAAATACTCCAACCATCAAAGCAGGAGAAGTCTGCAGAGAAGGCTGAGAAGGAGCAGCCAGAGAGGTAGGAGGAAAGCCAGGAGTAGGAGGTGCTGCAGAAGACAAGGAGAGTGCCCCGCTCAGTGGGGGAGGGAAAGTGCCCTGTTTCCTTCTGCTGAGAGACTTAAGGTGCATTCTCATAAGTTCATGAATAGATAGAAAAAGAATGAATAATTTAAAAAGAAGTGTCCATTAGATCGAGCCATGGTGAGGGTGCTGGTGACCTTGGTAGGAGAAACTCTACTCAGCGCCTGCAGAATGTATGCCCAGCACAGACAGGTTCTTGTTGAATGAATGAATGAGTGACTTGGTGGGAATGGAACCCAGTTTGGAGTGGGTTGAGAAGCGAGCTGGAGGTGAGGACGTGGAGACAGCATGTGTAGACAGCTCTTTCAAAGAGTTTGATGGTTGAAGAGGGAGGAGAGAGATAGAAGGGAGCTGGCGAGGGGTGGGGTCAGGGAGGGCTGTCGGGAGAGCCTTGAGTGGACACTGTAGACATGCGTGTCCGTGCAGCACATCGCCGTGCGGGAGGAAAGCCTTTCCCTCAGCCGCAGGTCTGTGAGTTAAGATTGTGCCAGTGAAGTGTGTAGTGGTTACTATTTGTTCATGGGGCAGTTGGGAAGGCCTGGGTAGGGGGAATAACTCTTTCTGTGAATCCCCAAGAGGGAGATTTTGATGGCAGGAACTGTGATTCCTGCTGTGGGTGACGGGCAAGAAGGGAAGGGAGCCCTTGCTCTGCAGAGAGAAGGGTATTCCAGAAAGCCCTATGTGGGGACAAGATGAGGTTGTCTAGGGCAGGTGTCCAGGGTGATAGGATTAGGAGAAGGGAGCTGGAGGAAAAGCCCTGTGGCTAAATACATGAAGAAGGCAGAGAGAGGAAAAAGCAGGGCCAGTGGGTAGCCTGTGGACAGAGGCTGGGCCCTGTGGGAAGCAGACCCACTACAGGGCTGGCCAGGGCTGCAGGGGAACCCTGGGATGGGAGAGCCCCATGGCCTACTGCCAGCCCAGTCTGCCCTGATGCAGAGGTCTGAGGCAGAGTTCATGCCTTTGGGCCATGGAAGGTTCTAGAAGGTGGACAAGCTATAACAATTGCTCTCATGAAGTTTACCTGCAAGTAGGGAGATAACATTAAACCAATCCATGCAGAAGATAACTTGAGATAGGCGCGAGTGCTATGAAGGAACTACAACAGGACAATGTGATGGAGAGACATGGGGGTGACTCTAGACTGGGTGGGCAGGGAAAGCCCCTTGAAGGAGGAGACTGAACTGAGACCTGAGTAACATGAAAAGAACCAAGCCTGGGGAGATCTAGGGAAAGAATGTTACAGAGGGAACTGCAAGTGCAAAGGCCCTGAGACAGGGGCGAGCTCTGTGGGTTGGAGCAGAAGGAATGGGGTGGGGACAGAGAGGTTCTGTGTGTCTGTTTCTGACCCACCCCTTCAGACTGCCCATTCGGCTATACACAGCTTACACCACTTGCCTCAGGCTGGCAGCGGTTCCTAGGGATGAGACTATTTTTAGACACAACTCTCCTCTCCGTGGGCCTAGAACATACCGTGTCTTTTTAAGATGATCAATATGGAATGACGCTATTTATAGAGACCCCACGTCAATTGTCGGAGCCTGGGACCCCCAGTGTGGGGAAAGTCCCAGGACCAGGCTTTGTGGAGGTAGACACCACCCCCTGGCACAACACTGGGGCCGTCTGACATCAATTCTTTAACACTTATCTTACCTTCTCCACCCTGCCTGCCGTCACCTGCCTTCCCTGAAGAACCACAGCCATGGGCTGGGGAGCTTGGTACCACAGCCTCCCCCCTGCAACTTCATTTCCCCAAGGGGTACCTGGTGTGCCCCAAGCCCAACATAAAATTTAGTTGTGATTTTCGAAGCCAGAGTCTGATAGAACAGTTTCTCAACCCCTCTTGTCCATTCCTCACTCTGTTTACTATTCTGGAGGGGCAGAAAAGGACAGTGAAAATCCTTAGGACCTGCTAGGTTCGCCTCAGAGGGCCAGGGAGAGATCTGCCCAGGACAGGAAGAATGCAAGGCTGAACTTAGGGGCTGAGCTTCCCTGGTAGGAAGGCAGTGTGGCCCAGAGCAGCCAGGGGAAGCTGCCTGGAAGAGGTGGGACTGGAACCCCTCCACAGAGGATGTACAGAATTCAGAGAGGTGAGTGCTTAGATCATGTGGCTGGGCCTGTTGTCGGCAGAGAATGTCTATGCTCTGAGGCTTCAGTTCTTTCTCTCCTCTTCAGTTTCTTCTCCTGATTAAATCTCCTAGGGTGGCAGTGGAAAGTCATGTCCCCACAGAGCTATTAGCAGAGTGGAGGGATGGAGATGCTCTCACAGCATCCGTGTGCACCCAGGAGGGTCCCTTGTCCACTCAGAACCCCCTGTCATCATCACCAAGGGCTTTCCCTGGCCTCCTAACAGCCCTGGGTGGCCAAGGCTGGTGCTGGCTGCCCCATAGGCTCAAGGTCACACGGGGATGTGGGCAGAGCTCAGACAGGACCTCACCCTTGCGCTTGCCCAGGGAGCCCCCGTGGTTTCTGGGAATGGATTTTGAACAGGAGAGAGGCTTCTCCTGGCACCAGGAGAATGGTAAATGCCGTTCTGGTGGGTATTGATTCCTCGAAGGCCTGTGCGAGGCAAGAGGCTGCTTTCAAAGAGATGGCAGAGCAGAGAGAGGTAATCTGGCTTCGGGCACCAAATCAGTTCCCAGGGTACTCAAGCTACATTAGCCATTCCCCTACACTCAGGCTAGGCTGGGAGGTACCCCAAATGATCTAAGATGGGGGAAAAAATCAGACATGGGTGGGACCAGCCCAGCCCAGCCCAATCAGTGCACCCTGCCTGGCATTCAAAACCCCAGCCTCATCGACCTGGGCCAAGCGCAGGAAAGTGGCCCAGGCAAGCCCCTCAAAGCCAAGGCACCAGCCCTTGGTTGCCTAGCTCTGCTGACTCTGGGCTTGCTCCTAGGAAGAACCCCAGCCCCGTGTTCATTCTTTACTGAGCCCAGGGCTCCACTCAAGGGACACCAGCGGTTGTGGAGTACAAGGAGACTGAGGGCCAGAGGCCACCCACCCCAGCCTCTGTTCCTCATGTTCTGCTCATAGACGTGATCGGAAGAAGACACAGAGCTCAGCCGGCCGTTTGCAGCGACAGCCCCACCACTGTGCTGGGTCAGATGCAGCACAGACTGCCAGTTCAATAAAGCGACAGCTAGTTGCCAACAAAACTGAAAACCCAAGGAAAGCCCCCACTTGCTTGCTGAGCCTAGGTGCCTATTAGATGTCTAATTGCTGAGCTTCTGTTTCAGGAAGTCTGAGGGAAAGAGAGAAAAAAACTCCCTAAGGATCCCTTGGGGCCTGCAGTCCCCAGAGATAGCTGGACTTCAGGTCCCTTCCAGTCCTCACCTTTTATGATCAAATTAAGGACATGTTCCCAGATGGGTGACTTGTATTCACAGTGCATTACACAGGGAGCTTAGCTGACACTCGCCAGCAAATACAAAGTAAAAATCTCAAACATAGTGTTGAGCAAAAACAGCCTGACACAAAAGAGCCCATAAGGTAGGATTCCATATGCATGAAGTGCTAGAACAGGCAAAACAAACCTAGGTGATAGAAATCAGAGCAGTTGCCTGAAAGGAATAGTGGGAAACTTTCTAGGGTGAGGGGATGTTTACTGTCTTTTTGGAGTAGCACTTACACAGGTGTATGCGTTTGTCAAAACTCATCCAACTGTATACCTGAAGCATTTTCTTGTGTTTAAAGTATACCTCAGTATAAAAGAATATTAAGAAAAAAAGATTGCACATTTGGCTATAATACATCATGGACACCTTTGTGGCATAAATTTAGTGTATTGGTTGATTGGCTTATTTCCCTCTGGACACTAAGAGACCCTAGAGGTGGGCCTCCCAGGTTTCCATCTCCCTTAGTGCACACAGTAGGTACCCCATAAATGCCTCAGTTGCCATGGCATCAATGCACAGTTCCTCTGTGAAGCTCTTTTTCAGCTCAAGTATTGAGAAAAATGAGTTGGAAGGAATTGAGCTAGAAAGAGACTTAGAATGCTGATTGCTGTCTCAGGCACCTGTGTGCCATGAGGGTGTTTCCTGGGCCACATGTGGGCACCTTTTGGCCTGATTGTGTGTACTATGTGGGTGTACACAGAGACGGTCTGGTGTCTGGGGTGGGATGCCCTTGGTGACTGAGCTGGCTCTCCAACTCTGGATCTCTGTGGTTTCAGGGTATTAGACCATCCAGGTCCCCACCCTGGAGACCCAGGGCCGGGGCAGTGCTGCCTTGGCTGACAGCGAAGTGCCACTCAGCATATTCTAGATCCCCTGTGGATGGACCTGGGCATGTGTAAAGGGACTGACAAAGAAGACTTGGGCCTGAGGGAGGGGGATGCCCTGTACCCTGTGGAGGGCGTACCTGAACGATCTGGGCCTTTTGCAGTTCCCCTGGCCTGACACTCAGACACTGATGAACAGTCGATGGGTTGAAGAAGCTGCTGCCAAGCTCCCGACCCCCATCCTTACTGTGGGGAAGGGCTATGAAGAAAAAATCAGGGCAGCCCGCCTTTCAGGGAAGAGAGTGGCTACCCCTAGGCCAGTTTGTCCTTGGGAGGTGGGCTAAATTCAGGGCTCAGGCCGAAGGGCCCACTCTTCCTCAGTTCTCACCTCTGGAGGAGGACCCTGTCTTAGGGACCCCCATTTCGTTTCATCCCTGCCGGGGGAATCACTTCAGCAGAGCAACAGAGCTAAAGCGGGTAGGGTTTTCCTGTCAGCTGAATTAGCCTCGGTTTCAGCCTGGGTGTTGGAATAAATGAGATGCAAATGCATGTAAATGAGGGCATTCCCCGGCTTCAGGGTGGGTGTGTTCTCCTCCACCTCCGGGAGGGTGGGGATGATTCTGAAGGACTTAGCAAGATCGCTGGAGGCAGAGATTAAGAGTAGAGAAGGACAGGCTCCTCAGACTCCCAGCTCCCCCAGAACTGGGCTGCAGACTGGACAGGGTTAATGCCTATGCAGCCTCAAAGGAGCGGAGCCTGTGGGGAGCTGGTTAGCTGAGGCCCCGTGCAAGGACGGACCAATGTGCCTTTGATCTGGGAGCAAGGACCTGAAAGCACAGGCCACCAGCACCAGCTGGCACCCCTACCGAGCCTTTGTCCAAGCTGTTAGCCCGGGAGAGCCGAGACTGTGCAGATAATTGCCTGGGCGGGAGGGATGGTCTGAAACTTACTGTCGATCCCTCCAACTTACATCCCCCACCATCCCAACCTGTGGCTTGAGCCTCCACAACCACCCACAGCCACTGCCAGAAACCAGGATGGCCACTTTCTGGTCTGAGACTAGCCTGAGGTTCAGCCCCAAAGCAGGTAGAAATCTTTTTTTTTTTTTTTTTTTTTTTTTGAGATGGAGTCTGGCTCTGTCACCCAAGCTGGAGTGCAGTGCAGTGGTGCAATCTTCGCTCACTGCAACCTCCGCCTCCCGGGTTCAAGCGATTCTCCTGCCTTAGCCTCCCGAATACCTGGGATTACAGGCGCCTCCCACCACGCCCGGCTAATTTTTTGTATTTTTAGTAGAAACAGGGTTTCACCATGTTGGCCAGGCTGGTCTCGAACTCCTGACCTCAGGTGATCCACCTGCCCTGGCCTCCCAAAGTGCTGGAATTACAGGCATGAGCCACTGTGCCCGGCCTCAGGTAGAATTTTTTAAGGGCTTAGGGCCTGGTGGCTGGAACTTGATGTCAGTGCCATCCAATAGAAATATGAGTCACAAATGCAAGCCACATTTGCAATTTTAAATTTTCTAATAGCCATGTTTTTAAACCAAAAAAAGTGAAATTAAACTTGAGCACATTTTATTTAATCCAGTATAATACTATCAAATATTATCTGTTTAACCTGTAATCAGTATTAAAGATTATTAATGAAATAGTCAACATTCCTTATTGTACTAAGTCTGCAAAATGCATGTGACTTTACAATAGCACAACTCAGTCCACAGTAGCACTTGGTCGCCACATGCAGTGAATGAGTGGCCGCCCTGTTGTTGGATAGTGCTTGAGCTGGAGAGAAAAACTGCTAGGGAATTGGTTCTGCCAGGAAAACTGCTGACTCTTCGGGCATGGGCAGAAATCAGCTAGGTCTCCCTGGGAGCATCTGGGCTGCATAGAGGGAGAACCAGGCCCAGATGAGGTTGACAGGGCTGACTCTTAGCCTTGAAGTGGGGGTCACAGACCCAGTCCAGGCAGATGGGCCATAGGCAAGCCATGAGCCTTTATCCAACTCTCTGCACACAGAAGTAGGAGGCAATGTGGTGCAATGGGTAGGCTCACAGGCCTGGCTTCAGACAGACTGAGACAACTTCATCCGTCCTAGAGTCAGATTTCCCGTCTGTAAAACAAGGCTAATAACCCCCGTCTTCCTAGGATTGTTGCAAGGATGAAGTAAGGTGATCCACCAACAGTACTAAGTGCAGTGCAGGGCACAGAATGAGCATGTGATGCTGCTGGGGCGGTCCTTAGTCCAGTGCCTGGGATTGGAAAAACTGAGGTCTAGAAAGGGCACTGAGTCACAACAGTGTGAGTGTGTATCCAGGCAATAGGGAGGTTAATCTCACACTCCCTCATTCTTTCATTCCTTCATTCACCAGTCCCTGCTTTGGGAAACCAGGACAAAAATCCAGGGGAGAGACAGGCATGCAAGTAAACTAATCCATCCTGTGCTGAGGTAGGGATGGGAATTCAAATGTGCCAGGAATACAGAGAGGAGGGAAAGAGCCCAGGCAGAGAGGGCTGGTGTGGGCAACAAGGAGGCCTTCTGAGGTGGATCTCTCATAAGAATAATAATAATAACAATAACCACAGTCGCAACTAAATTCATTTGGCACTTTCTGTGTGCCAAGCATGTACAAATATCAATACATTTATGTTTCACAGCAGCCCTGTGAAATAGATATTATTATTAACCCCATTTTACGAATAAAAACTGAGGTAAAGGAACATCAATCAATTCATCTGCCCAAAGACACAAGACAAATGCATGGCCAGGGCCCAGACTCACTCAGGTGAGCTGACTTCCAAGCACAGCCCTAACCACTTCCTTATCCCTAGGAACAGGAAATCTTCAAGAGGGTGAGGTGGGAGGCCAGAGCGGGAGGCAGAGGTGGATGCAAGGCCTGGTTCTCTGGCTCGGGGCATTTCCTCGTTGCCAATGTCAGCAAATCTGGGTGAATTTCCTTGCCAGCCACCACAGACTCTCTTCTCTGATGACTCTTCCTCATCCCCCCATTATGCCTTGTTGATTTGGGATCCATCACTTTGGGAAGAAAAGTATTCTGTGTAGTCATTTTTAGGACCGTGTACATAATGGGTGCTGATTAAATGTTCACTGAATCATTCAATTAATAAAATGAGTCTGTGAGGTGTTGATGGGTTGACGTGTTCTCAAGGAAGAAATGCAGTTGCCCTACAAGCAGGGCTAGAAGTTCTGACGGGCGACTCCCGGCAAGGAAGCCTGGAGTGAGCGAGGTTGCTAGCTGTCGTCTCCCCATTTGGAGGCCCGTGGATGACTGGGGTGAAGTTACAGCTTGTCAAGCTACATCTAGTCCCATTCTCCTGTCCCTGGTGTTGCCAGTCCAGGAGCACCCAGACTCGTCTTTGGAGGGTTTCCAGTCAGCCAGGGTAGAGAGCAGGGGCCTGTGCTCATTTGTGGAGTGTGATCAGAGTATGATCAGGGAGTCCTGACCTCCACCTTTGGGGAGTGAGCTCGGGTTTTGAGGGCATCCACACCCTTTTCCTGAGCCTCTTCTTTAGCACTGAGGGGCAGGCAGAAGGGGAGTGCCCTGTGGCCGGGCAAAGCTGCACTGTGTTCTGGGGTTGGTGAGACTGCAAACCCTAGGTGCTGGGTGCTCCAGCCCAAGGTCACCCCAACTGCAGGGAGGAGAGAGGAGCACAGAGTGGAGGAATCCCACAGAGATTTTCTAGGAAGCCTGGGAACCACTTCCACACAATGCTTTGCATAAATTTACGTGGCAAAGAATATTCTTTGCATGCTGTGTTCCAGAGGCTCCGATTCCAAGGAGACCAGAATGCCAGACGTGACTCAGGAGGTTGAAGTGTGCTTTCCTTTGGGATCAGGGAGGGGAGTGAATAGGGAGGGGCTGCAAGGAAAGGGAAGGCTCCCCAGGGTGACCAGCTACCCTGGTTTGTCCAGGACTGGGGGTGTCCCAAGGTGCAGAAATTTTACTGCCAAAATGAGGAAAGTCCCATGTAAACCGGGACAAGTAGTTCACCCCACATCCATCTTCCACCTCAAACAGTGCCTACAGCTGCACTCTACCTGCCTGGCTGTTGTGTCCATGTCATAGCAGTGGCACTATTGCTGATTGAGCACCAGCTGTGTGCCTTTGCATTCAGAACACCCTCCTTCAGGAAAGCCAGTTGAGAAAACAGTGCAGAGGGGGTCTAGTTTCTGGTGTGAACAGTTAATATTCTCCCTGTGCAGCATCTCTACCTTGATGTGAATACACGTACTACAGGGCCTGTCAGTAACCAGCAGAGGCCAGGAAGGGGCCAGAGCTGGGTGAGGGGCACACAGGAACGAGTCAGTTTGGGTGAGTGGGCAGTCAGGAGAGGTGTCCTGGAGGAGGTGGAGTGGGGAAGAGAGCAGGAGGTGACTCTGGCGTCACTGAGGGCACACAGAATGTTGGAGAATGTCTAAATCTAGGAGCAGGGGGCTGCATGTGTGGGATAGGATAGAGGGAGGCACTGCCATGGTCCAAGCAGGGGCAAGGAGGCCTGTCCCAGGGCAGTGATGGCGGGTGAGGATTGGAAGCTTGTGGCCAGTGCCAGAAGACAGGGTGCCAGGAGGAGCCAGTCTGGAAAGGAAGATTCACAGTCTGCTCCCATCCTGTGCTCTCAGGAACCTTCCGGGTGCAGGGAGGGACGCATCCAGTTCCAGAAGCTGATGAACCTGGGGCAGGATGGAGTTGGGGGTGGGGCTCTAGGGTGAAGCCCAAAGGACGGGGAAGCCTGGCCCAGGAAGAGTGCATAGCCGGATGGAGCAGTCCCAGCCTGATGAGCTGCGGTAGGGCTGGTGCAGATGGCCAAGCTGATGCATATGGAGCAGCTGTCCTGGGGGGTGGAGAATCATGAGGTGCTGGCATCTAGGGGATGAGCGACTGTGGTCTTACAATCAAGCCAGGTCCAGCTTCCCCAAACGCTGGGGCTATGTGAGACCAAGACCAGGGGCCCCTGCTTACCTATTTTCCCCTGCAACCTTCCACAGCCAGGGGATGGGTTCTGAAATCTGCAGGCCTGACATCCTAGGCCTGAGAGGTGTGGCTGAACCTGAGCACAGAGCATCCTCAGACCACCCCTGAGCCCTCTTCACCCTGGCAGCACCGGAAACCCTGCAGCCAGGACTCAGCCAGGCTTGGCCACAGCAGGGCGTGGGCCCTGAGCTGCTAAAGGAAGAGCAGGGCTGGAGCCAGGTGCAGGTGGCTGGAGAACAAGGGAGAAAGCAGATCCCACCCACCCACCAGGAGCTGCCTGGGGGCCCCAGAGACAAAGGACACTCTTGGTAGGTTTACTTTGGAACATGAGGCTGCCCAGCTGCTACAGCAGAGAGCTTCATCTGGAATCTGGTTTCAGCAGCTCCCCTGGACAGACTATACCCCTCCCAGGCCAGGGCCCCGAGGGGGTGGATGCTCTGCTGGAGGCCAGCCGGGATAGGATCTTCCTTAGGACCTAGGGCTTCTTCACCAGGCCTTGGATGGAGAAGATGGGAGAGGTTATGGAAGTGCTTGGACATAGGACATCTGCCTCTCTGGTCTTTGTCCATCCCACAGGGCCACTGCAAGACTCAGAACGGAATTTCTCAGGTCCAAGGGTGGGGCAGACTGGGGTCCCAATCCACACCCAGAAATGACACAAAGTCCAGGTAAGTCAGAGCCAAAGGCCAGGGTAGAGGCTGAAACCACTCACGATAAAGAGCGTTATAGAATCCCAGAAAGGACTTGGAGGCTCGCCTCATCCTTCTTTACAGATGAGAAGCTAAGGTGCAGAGGAGGGGACCCCACGGTCAGCATCTGAGCAAGGACCAAGCCAGGGTCTTAACCTTTCTCTACCAGTTGAATGAAGCCCATCTCAGAAGCACATATTTTGAGACAAAATACAACACATAGGATTTAAAAGGAAACCACCTATATTGAAATACAGCTCTCAGAACACAGAAACCAATTTTTGATAGATAGTATATGTCTTTATTCATGTTTTAAATATTAAAATCTAGCAGCAAATCTAAGTGCTATAATTTTGAAGTCGTGATGAGTATTAATGTTATTTGAGAGGCCAGCAGCAACTGTAACACGACAGGGAAATATCTGCAGTTTCTTTTGGTCACAATTTCTGCTTTGTTGCCTACATTCACAACTGAAGGAAATGGTAAATTTGAATGAGAGGTTAATGAGAAGGAGATGTGATTTCTCCCCTAAATCCCTCCACCACCCCTTCACGGAGTCTGTTAAGAAGGGCCCCCTGAACTATTAATACATAGACAGGCAAAACTAATCTATGCCATTAGCAGCCAGGAGAGTGGTTCCCTGGGCAAAGGAGGGTGTTTAGTGACTGGAGGGCAGCCTAAGTCTGAGAGACTGGGAGCATTTTCTCTCTTTTTCTGGGTGCTGGTTACCAGGTGTGTTCCGTTTGTGGAAATTCATCCATCTGTACACTTATGTGCACGTAACTGCGTGAATCCTTTGTTTAATACAAATTAAAAACACACCTTTACTGGAACAGACGTATGTGCAGGTGTCAGCTTGCACCCGCACAGGCGCACTCCCTCTCTCTCTCACACACAAACCTTGCCAGTGTGTACCAGTGAGCCTCTGCAGATCCATGGGCGTGCATGTGTCCCCACAACCCTTGCAGGCATATGGACACAGATGGATACAGTGAGACAGAGAACACTATTTTTAGGAAGTCAGTCTAAGCAAAAGAGGTGGCTTCCCAATTTATGGAACTGATTGCTCATAGCGGGGAGGGTTGCCCTGTAAGAAGCTGCTGTCATCCAGACTTTTTTTTTTTTTTTTTTTTTTAAATAAAAAGACAAATGAGTTTTATTGTTTCTGTAAAAATAATGCAAGCTCATTTTAAAGAATTCAAGCAGTGAAGACAAGTATAAAGAAAATAGTTTAAAATTAACCCAAATTTCCACAAGCTAAGAAAAAGAAGTCCTCACTCACATGCGTTGATGAGTGTTACGGATGTCTGTCTGTTCACACAAAGATGGAAGGGAGACAGGGAAATGCTTTTATAGAGTGGAAACCTACTCCCTCACTTGCTATTTTTAACAAAGATGTTCCTTTAACTTTACTTGAATGAAACAAGAAAAAGACATAGAGTGGCTCTTAACGTGAGAGTCCTGGGACCTCTGTCCTGCCTCCCTTCACAAATTTCAATCCACACTTCCTCAGGGACCAGAGGCGCCCTTGTGAGGTCTGAGTGTGTTGTGTTCGCTCACCGTTTACCTGTCTCTTGGCCAGGTGCCTGCTTCACAGCAATCCAGGGCTCAGGGCTGCGGCCCCAAAGTCCAGGCCCTTTGGCGGCCATGTGCAGGGGTTGGTATGGCAGCAGCTCGTTGGGGTCATCAGTGACGTGTTTTGCAGGAGTAAGATCAAGGCAAAGCTGACCCTCGCGAGGGAAAAGGATTTTGTTCTGGCAGAGATGTCCAACAGGTGTCCACCGTGCCCTCTTGAACGGGTGCCCACCATTCCCCGGTTTGATGTGGTCATTAGCGATGCAGCCTCCCGGCTTGGTGTCACAGTCAGGAGCTGTTCTGACCACATCCTGTTTTGGTGGGGCAGTTGGGACTGCATTCTTTTGCCTCGGTGTCATAGGCAGAGTGTGTTCACACCAGGTTCTGGATTGTTTGAGGCCACCAGGGGCCACATTCTCCCGGTTTGGCGTCACATGCATGTGCCGGCTGGATGTCCTCGCTGATGAGTGGTCACCGTTTTCCGGTTCTGCTGTCACTTGGGATCAGCATTCATTTGTTCTCATTTGGGAGGAGGGGAGCAAGGAGCAGTGTGAGGAGCCAGAGATACTCCATCAGCTCTTCCCTTTTTTTTTTTTTTTTTTTTTTGCAATATGATTCAATTTATTGCTAGAATTTTATTTGGTTATTACAAAATCTGTAAGCATGTATGTATTTTTAAAAGGGATGGGGGAGATGGAAGGCAGAGTTACCTAAAGTTCAAGTTACCTAAAGTGCCAGGCTAATTTTAACCTTTCCAAGGAAGGGAAATAGCTCAGATGGGCAAGGGAGGCGTTGCCCATTTTTTGAGCCAGATTGTTTCGGAAGGTTTCTGCACCCTGGGGATTTCCTTGGGAGCCTCTCCGAAGGGGCTCCACCACAGCTGTGTACACCAGGGCACCAACATCTGGATGACAACTCCAAGCTGAGAAATGTCTCAAGTGATGACAGCTAAGAAACCAAAAGATGCAAGTGTTTCCTCTTGTGTGGAATGGGACAAAAAGAAGGTGCTTGGATGACACAGTCACTCTTGCCTGCTTGAATTCAGACATGCTTGTTAGGAGGGGAAAGAGGAGGTGACCCTGCTGCCTGTCCACATGTGTGCCCCGTAGCCTGGGGGGCTTTGGGTTTACCCACGCCAGTGTTGCCCAGGTGTGCCTGTGGAGTTGTTGGCATCCTGGGGTCTGGAGCCTCTCTGCAGATGGTGTCCTTCCCTCCATCAGCACAGCCACCCCCAGGAGGTCTGCCCACCCTGCCCTCTGTCCCTGGGCATAGCATCAGGCCCATTGTCTGTGTCTTCCAGCTTCCCCGCAGGCAACGTGAGGAGAGCCTGTGCCCAGAAGCAGGATGAGAAGATGGCAAACTTCCTATTACCTCGGGGCACCAGCAGCTTCCGCAGGTTCACACGGGAGTCCCTGGCAGCCATCGAGAAGCGCATGGCGGAGAAGCAAGCCCGCGGCTCAACCACTTTGCAGGAGAGCCGAGAGGGGCTGCCTGAGGAGGAGGCTCCCCGGCCCCAGCTGGACCTGCAGGCCTCCAAAAAGCTGCCAGATCTCTATGGCAATCCACCCCGAGAGCTCATCGGAGAGCCCCTGGAGGACCTGGACCCCTTCTATAGCACCCAAAAGGTGACTACCACCCACCTCCAGCCCTGCCTACCCTTCTGTGCAACTCCCTTGTCAATGGAGCAGAGAGGAAAGAGGGCCTGGCCTCCATATGGGGCTCTGTTTAGGGGGGCTCACCAAGCTTTGGGGGAATGAGTCACTGGGGATTTATATTCCAATCACCTTAATTTTGGAATTCGGGAATAAAAGACAGGAATTATGCAGCCTGGGATGCTGGTTTGGTGTCATGAAGAAGAGAGGGTAGCCTCAGGGAAAACGTGCCTCCTGTGACTACCTTCTTTGGGAATTACCTGTGGTTAGATTTTCACCCCTGAAGGACTCCTCCCCGTTGTGTGGTGTGTGTGTGAATTGGAGTCAAGCCCTGAGTTCTGGCCTGCGTTTGGGCCCTGCCTGAGTTTGGGCCACAAAGCATAGCATGTGGTCCCTTCTCCCTACTGGGGACAGCATGTAGTCCCCACACCCATGAACTATGCATGGCTATGCTGACTGGCTCAGGCCACAGCCACAGCAGCAGTTTCCTGAGCTTTGAGGGCTGGCAACGGGACCAGGAAGACCAGTGGAAAATCTGAGAGGGGTGGAGAGGGCAGTGATCACTGGGGAATTTTTGGAGGAGGGTGGCGTGTGACATTCTGCCATTGTCCCTTCTGATCATAGGGAAGGGAAGTGGCTTTTGTCCACTAGGGCAGGGAGACTCAGGCTTCCTCCTAGCATGGCTCCGACCCAAGAGGTAACTGCCCCTGTCTGAATCCCCTGCCCTGGCCTCCCTCCTCCAGATCTCAGGCCCGTTTGTGCCCCAGCCCTGCACCCTACCACATACAGAACTCCTGCAGAGGCTTGGTCTCCAAGCTGCCCACGCCTCTGGGCCTTACTTCCAGAGGAAGGTGGATTTGAATTTGGGGGAGGTCTTTTTCCCAGAAGGCTGAGTACAAGGAAGACAGTGGCCAGGCACAGTACTGCAGTCAGCACCAGGCTGAGGAAGCTCGTGGGGGTCAGACAGGGCTGGTGTGGCCAGTGCAAGAATGTGACTGCAAGGGTGTGTGACTGTGGTTTAAGACCAAGCGCCTGGGGATGAATCTGGGGTGCATCTTTGGGTGTGCATGCGTGCATTGGATGTGTGAGTGGGTGTGTGTGTGAAGTAAAAGCCCACCCAGTCCACATAAACAGGTGGGGGAGGAGGCCTTGAACTTGGTCCTGCTCCCAAGCCCCCAGCTGAACTTTCCCTTGGTACAAGTGACTCCAGTGGAGTCCAGGCAAGGTTGGGGCCACAGCTGGGATCAGAGTGAGGCTGGAAGGTGGGCTTAGTCAAGGTGGGCGGGCCTAGGTCATGGTTGGTGAGAGATGGAAGTAGGAATTGGGGTTGGGGTTAAGGCCACAGCTGGTAGTAAGTCAAGGTTATGGGGAGAGGATGAGTGGCAGTTAGGCTGAAGTTAGCTGGGACAGGCAGGTCCATGGCAGGTGGACCCGACTGAGATTGAGGTCAAGACTGGGCTGGGCTTTTGGGGGCTGGTGGCAGCTGAGCATGTGAGGGGTCAGGGGCACCATCTCTTCTGGCCTTGGGTCTGGGAACGCTTGAACAGCAGCTCCAGGGATGATCCCGGCCTCTCACTTTCTGTTTCCACTTGCTGATCCCTGGCCACACTGCCTGCAGCCTCACAAGGCAATGGAGGCACCACAGCAGAACTTTTGGTCCTAATCTATCCGGTCAGCTTGTCTCTCCAGACCAGATTAGGTAGAACCTTGTCCCACCAGCTCATTCGGCAGGTCAGTGGACTCACTGCCTTGCCCATGGGTGGAGGTGAGGGAGGTCTCGGGGGAATGTCAGGTTGTGATGTTCCCCTAGACCTCTGTGAGGCCACAGAGCTGTGACCACCACACACCGGTGCAGGTGGGGAGGCACTGCTGTCCTCAAGGGCTGCTTGGGCACCTGATGTGCACATGTCTCAGCATTCAGCTCTCGTTGTCCGCTCCTGTGCCCCACTGTGCTGTGTAGAAAGGATCTTCCAGAAGCTCAGGGAGGGGTTGCACTGCTGTTCATGATCCCCTGGAGGGAGGCAGTAGGCTGTGTCCTGTGGGATGGGGCCGACATTTGTCCTGGACTCCAGGAGACAGGGTCCCAAGAAAAGCTCTCGGGGGACTGCTTCTGCATTTTCCTTTTCTCTTCTCCTCACCTGTAAGTCCTCCCTGCTGACCCAGCTTCCCTATCACATCCTCCCTCCCATTGGGCCTGGCGGGGACCCCACGCAGGGTGAGGAGGGGTCAGCTAAGGGAGAAGGGGAGGGAGGAGGCATCCCCAGGTCTGCTGAGCCTCTGCTGTGACAACAGCTGGGCAAGGACTGGAAAAGGTCACTTCTTTTTGTGACTATAATTTTGAAACTAAATCTCAACCAAACTGACATTCCCCTGAGACCTCCCTCACCTCCACCCGTGGGCAAGGCAGTGAGTCCACTGACCTGCCAAATGTGTTGGCAGCCTCCCCTCCCCGTCTCCTCCCTCAGTCCCTCTCCTCCTCCTCCCACCCCACCCCTCAGCCACAGTCCAAGGGCTCTGAGCCAAAAGCTGCCCCCAAAAGCCTTTCTACACAAGGGCCTAATGCTACTGTCTGTCCCCAGACTTTCATCGTACTGAATAAAGGCAAGACCATCTTCCGGTTCAGTGCCACCAACGCCTTGTATGTCCTCAGTCCCTTCCACCCCATCCGGAGAGCGGCTGTGAAGATTCTGGTTCACTCATATCCTTTGCAGTTAATACCTGCTGAGTACCCCCCGGGGGCCCACACTGGGGATGTGCACGGGGTGCTGCCCCCAGCCCACCTGCATTCTAGTTTAGGAGAGTGGTGCTGATTCCCTGCTGGTCCTAAGACAAACACATGGTCATGACCTGGGAGCTGGCTGGAAATGAAAAACCTCTGACCCTCCTCCAGACCTGCCAAGTCAGCATCTGCATTTGCATTTGATCCCCAGGGGATTCTTGGGCACGTGAAAGTTTGAGAAACCCTCTTCTGATTCTTCAGGAGAACATTCTAGAAGCTAAGCTACTGAGGATCCCAGAATAAATGGCTTCTGTCAGGCTCTGATATTGGCTCCAAATGTCCCTTCCCACCACACCCCCTTGGGCCATCCTTCTCCCCACCCACTTGCAGGGACCTTCGAGCAGGTCACCAGAACTCAGCCAAGGAAAACTCATTTCCCGATAAAGAGGCCTCCAGTTTATTCACATGTGGGCATCTTTCGAGGGCGGCAACACTTGCTTTTTGATTAGGCGTTGACAAAATGTTTGCAGTTTCAGAGTATCTCAAAGAACTCTGGTTAACATTAAATTATATAAACCACAGCTGAAAAAAGCTCCAGCCTGCAGAGGAGAGCCATTGGAGTGATGCAGCGTAATGAGGGACTTACCGGGCTTGGGCCTGAGAGGGGCATCATTTGGGCAGCACACGGCATGGGGCGCCAGCACCTAATCACTCTGTTCTCTGGACTTCAGAGAAGGGGCCCCATAGATGGAGCCTTCCAGGAGGGTGGTGCCAGCTGCAGAGTCAGAGGCATGAGTGTTTCACTGCGAGGACCTGGGCAGGCCTCCCTTTGGCCAGTGGCAACCAGGGTGAGTGCATGCATGCAGGTGGCCCTGCTGTTCATCTAAGTGACGCTGCTAGGCTCAGCAGTGCAACTGACTGTGGGTTTAGTGGGCTGGCCCCACAGAGCTCCCCAAGGTCCCCTTCAGCCCCCTCTCTGAATGGACTTCTTTGAGGCCAAGACAAAGACTTCACTCACTAACCTCCAGCCAAGGTAGGAGGCATCAGGATTACGGATACCTAGTGAGGGACTAAGTAACTGGGACTGAGGCTGGCAGGTCAGGAGCTTTTCCTGTCAGGGCAGGGATGGGGGTTGCTCCTCCTATGGCTCCACTTTCTTCCCACCTGTTCCCAGTGCCTGATCCTGACCCCAGGGGTTCATTGGAGGGGCATGCATAGCAAGTGGTGTCTGCATGCAGGTATGCAGTAAAATGCATGCTTGCTTCCAACCACTGTCTGCTCTCCTCCAGCCCACCCTTGCCTTCCTGGTGGGGTTCCTGAGACAACCCCACATGCAAACCATGGCTGTGGCATGAGCAAGGTGGGAGGCGGACACTGTGGAGAGGGACTGTGTGTCGCGGGCAGCCTGCCATTCACAGCTGCATCTTATTCTGTGGGGCAAGTGTGGGCAAGTGTGTAGATTTCGTCTTGATCCATCCTGAGTTCCCTGTAGGTGTCAGACTCTTTGCTGGACATGCTGGGGTATCGAGCCAAAGAAGACCCATCTGGGCCCTTGGCAATTGTATCGTCCCCTAAAAGTGATAAGGCAGCTTTGCAAATAGTTATCATTTCTGCCAGAGTGTGGTCACAGCCTGGTAAGAACAGAGCAGCAGGAGGAGGAAAAGCCAGCTTTTCTTGCTCTGAGCCTGCCTCCGGCCTCACTCCAGGGGCGTGGCCTCTCTAAAAGCATCCTCCAGCTCTCACCTGGGGCTTCTCCTCCAGGTGTCTAACCAACCCAGCCCTGTTTGGCAGCCACAGAAGCCCTCAGGGATGTAGCAGAAGCTCCAGAGCTCCTGCAAGGGGCTGAGCTGGGTCTTGAGGGAAATGAAAGGTCAGGGAGGCAGGTGGGCAAGGGAGGGAGTGGGGGGCCCTCGAGTGCCCAACCTGGCCAGAGTGTCCATTGAGCAATGGCTCTGAGGCTGTGAGGTGCTGCTTCCACCTGGAAAAACTGGCCCTGAGGGCTCGGAGTCAGCCTCCATCCCCCAGGACAGCTGCCCCAGGGAAGTGTCGAGCATCAGTGAGGACCTGTACTGGGTTCCCAGTGGCTGCCTTGACACTGCTGCTGCCTGGGGATGGGAGCACATTGCTGGACCTCGACGGCGCCACTTGGTGGGCTCAGTGGCACTGGGGGGAAGAAGAGGCCTAGATTTGTGGGGTTTGGGAGCAGCCCCTCTGCAACACTGTTGAGCCTTGACATTGAGTGTAGTGTGTGGACCAGTAGCATCAACTTCACCAGGATGTTGTAGGAGTGGCCAAATCTTGAGCCTCACCCGAGAACCTGTGTTTTAGCAAGGTCCCATGTGCATGCCACCCTAGGGCAGTTGCTTTCAAAAGCCAGTCTGAGGGCCACCTCAGTCTCACCTGGGAAGTTTGTAAAAATGCAAATTCTTAGCTCTTTCCAGACCAGAATTACCAGTGTGAGGCCTAGAAATCTATAAGCACTCCATGAAGTTTTTTTAAATTTGAGGTATACTACTTCATATACCATAAAATTTATCTTTTTTTTCTTTTTTTGGGAGGGGGGTACGGAGTCTCACTCTGCCACCCAGGCTGGAATGCAGTGGTGCAATCTCGGCTCACTGCAACCTCTGCCTCCCAGGTTCAAGCGATTCCCTGCTTCAGCCTCCCAAGTAGCTGGCATTACAGGCACTCGCCACCACACCTAGCTGATTTTTGTATTTTTAGTAAAGATGGGGTTTCACCATCTTGGCCAGGCTGGTCTTGAACTCCTGTCCTCATGATCCATCCGCCTTGGCCTCCCAAAGTGCTGGGATTACAGCCATGAGCCACTGCACCCAGCCAAAATGTACCACTTATAAGTGCACAGTTCAGTGGTTTTTAGTATATTCATAAGGTTGTGCAACCATCACCATTATCTCCTTCCAGAACATTTGCATCACCCCAGAAGAAATTCCACACCCCTTATCAGTCACTATGCATTTCTAAAGAACATCAGATCTCATGTTTTGAATGGTGAGCTTTTGCTCTGCTTAAATTTTTATACTCATTCAAACATCTACTAAGTTCTATATGTGCAAAGTTCTGTGCTACGCCCTTTGGGAAGGGTAAGTGGGGCAAAGACAAACTTAAAAGTGGACAGGAATGCAGCCTGGTGAGAAAACCTGCTCACTCATGACAATCCAGGAGCTCACAGACTATAGCAAGTGTGCGGTGATTCCGCTTGGCCTTGTTCTTGGTTCCATGCTTGCAGTGTGTCTCTGGGAAGTTACCAAAAAGTAAATATGGGCATGTGGAATGATTTTTTGTATGTATTTTTGTTATAATCCTGCAGAATGTGTTCCTGCTGGGGTTAAATAAAAGAAACCAACTGAACTCCATATCCTACCGCAGTCACATTCAGAGAGGCCTCACACACACACACCAAGAAGCATTTTGCCTTCCTGGTTGTACAGGATCTGTGTACAAAATCCTCCCACGTTCCTCTGTCAGATTCAAATGGGCAATCAAACCACATGTCCGTGTGTGTATGTGTGTGCGCATATTGATTTAATAGCACAAATACATGAAAACACCCCTCCACAGTTAATTACCTTTTCTTTGGGAGTTTTTTGTTGTTGTTGTTGTTGTTTTAACTCCCTGGGATCTGAAGACTTAGGCAGCCCAAGTGTCAGGCATTCCCCACAACTCAGGCAGTCCTTGCTGGCATTTTAATCACGAGCCTCGGAGTGGGTGTCTGGGGACAATGACATGACAAGATTGAAGATGTTCAGCTGAGCATAGACCTGGAGAGCTGGCCTTTGCCTCAGCCCACACAAGGGACCAGCTCAATCATCAGCCTGAAATTACGAGGCAGTGCAAACAGGTGTGCCCCGGCCAGGAGTTCAATTGACTCATCTCTCTGGTGTTGGCTACATGCTGGGCGCCATGGGGGACCTGGGTATGCTTTAGGCAGAGTCATATGGACCGGGGGCTCAGTCTAGGAAGGAAGAGATCTCATACATGCAGAAGAAGGACTGACAGTTGTGCAAGTGCTGTCCTCAAGGCCATGGGAACCAGGCAAGGATTTTGAGCAGTGAAGTGGCAGAGAGACAAGAGCTTGCTACACGTCACCTTAAGCCATTGCTGTGTCTGGAAAAGATAAAACCCAGGTAGATAGCTCCTGTCATTGCCCACCATGGGACCCAGGTCCTGACTGGTGGGATTCAGAGGGCTGTGTGCCCTGGCTCTTCCCTGAATCTGGGTGTTCAAGTTCTCACTCACCTCTGTCTGGGTCCAGCCAAGTCCTATAGTACAAGGCAGCCTGTTCACACCACTGCTCCCTGCAGTGGGGCCTGTTCCCCACTCTAAGGAGAGCTGTGAGTGGTCCCCCTAGAGGGACTTGGCTCTATCGAGAGGAGTCCACCACCCAGCCTTCAGCCCACGCTGCTTCACCATGACCAACTGGGCTGACTGGTTGCCGGAGCAACCCTGGCCAGCCTTGGTGCTTATCTAAACGCCTCCTCCAGGAAGCTTTCCTGCCCAGCCCAGCCAGAGGCATGTCTGGTTTTTTCATAATATCCCATGTCAGAGCGTTTTGGGGACATGGCTCCATTGCCCCCCTGGCTCCCACTCAGAGCCAGATACACGTGCTCAGGTGGGATTTCCTCTTACAAATAACAAATAATTTCCTCCTTCCTGTATGGTAGTCTCCCCACATTCGACGGTGCTCTTTACCTCGTTTGGTTTTCATACCGCCCCATGGGTGGCAGAGGCCAGGCGTGGAATAGCTTACCTGCTTGGCACGTGAGGGCCAGAAGCAGCGTGACTCATGCAGGCCCTGCAGTCTGGAGGCAGGAGAGTGGACCAGGTGGCCTTGAATGTTATCTTGCAGAGGTGGTGCAGCATGGGGCCTCAGAGTGGGGCCCAGATCAGGAGAGCCAGGGTGCGGGCTGGCTCAGCCATTGATCAGCTTGGTACCGGGAGTACTTTCCTAGGACTGCTGTAACAAATTACCACCAACGCAATGGCTTAAAGCAACGCAAATTTATCATCTTGCAACTTTGGAAGTCAGAGGTCCAAAATGGTTCTTACTGGACTAAACTCAAGGTGTTGGCAGGGCTGCACTCCTGTTGGAGGCTCTAGGGGAGAATGTGTTTCTGAGGCTTTTCCAGCCTCTGGAGGCTGCACCGGATTCTTGGTCTATGGTCCCCTTTCATCATCAAGCCAGGAATGGCCGGCTGAGTTTCATGTCACAAAGCTCTGCCTCTCCCTCTTCCGCTTAAAAGGACCCCTGTGATTACACTGAGTCTACCTGGATAAGCCAGAATGATCTCCCCACCTCAGGATCCTTAATTTAGGGCCAGGAGCAGTGGCTGATACTTGTAATCTCAGCACTTTGGGTGGCCGAGGTGGGAGGATTGCTTGAGCCCAGGAGTTCAAGACCAGCGTAAGCAATGTGGTAAGACGTTGTGTCTACAAAAAAAAAAAAAAAAAAAAAAATTAAAAATTAGCTGGCTATGGTAGTGCGCATCTGTAGTCCTAGCTACTCAGGAGGCTGAGGCGGGAGGATCTCTTGAGCCTAAGAGTTCAAGGCTGTGGTAAGCTATGATAATACCATTGCACTCCAGCCCCAGTGACAGAGCTAGACCCTGTCTCGTGGAGGCCATGGGAGATCCTTAATTTAATGACATCTGCACAGTCTCATTTTGTCCTACAAATTAGCATATTCACAGTTTCCGGGGATTCATCCATGGCTACCTTGGGGATGGTGGGGGCGTTATTCTGCCTACCACAGTGACGTTCAATTTAACCTCTTTGTGCCTCAGTCTTCTCATCACCTAAAATGGAAACAAAGTCTGCACCACATATTGTTGTTGGGAAAATTGAATTAGCTGATGGACACGGAGAGCAAATTCTGGTACCTAGGAAGGGCTCAATAAATATTCACTCTTGATATCATTGCTTGCATATTTTAGGAGTCACCTGGACTCCTCAGTAGACGCTTAGCAGTAGATCCGTGGGGATGAATAAAGGCTGGTTGGGGGGCTTGTTAACCATCTGCCCAGTGAGGAAAGCCTTGGCACATAGCCCGCGTGTGGGCAGTATGTGTTTGTGTGTGTGTGTGTGTGTGTGTGTAAGGGAGAAAGCGTACTGATACTGAGATGATTATCTGATCCTACCTTGAAAGCTGGAGAGGGATATAAGCCTGGCCCTGGAGACCCTCACACAGACAGAGGACTGGGCAGATACCAAACTGATGGAGAGACCCCAGGGCCTGAAGTGATGCCTTCTGGTCAGGGAGAAATCAAGTCTTCCTGGAACCATGGCATTGGAGCCCAGCAGTCCTGTTGGCTCAGTCCTCGTTTGACTAAGGGAGATTCCCAAAGCCTAATTCCCTCTCGTCCCAGATGAGAAATTAGGTAATTATAAACTGGAGGCTGGTTTGAGATGCTGATTTCCTGATTGCCTGACTCCCTAGAAGAGGACTGGCAGCATGGAGGGCATCTGCCTGGTTCGATTCCTGAGAGGCCCTTCCCACTGTCCCCAGCTGGGGCAGGCGGCACCGCAGCCTGGCCTGGTCTGTGGTCTGACTGCACTGGCCTCCCTGTCGGGTGAGGTGGAGCTATGCTAGGGAGGAAAGAGGCAGTCCCTGGAGCTCAATTACTGCAGCTCCTGGGCGGCCTGAGGGAATCACCAGTTTGGCAGCTGTGCACACGGGGCTGAGGCCAGGCGTGGTGTTGAGTGCTTGGGGGCTGGGGAGGGATTTGTGAGAGAAGCACAGCGTCCCTGCTCTAGGCCAGGCCCCAAGGGGTGGTGAAGCCCACAGGAGGCCCAGAGTCTGCCCCTTTGTTCCTCTGCAGGCCTTGCAGAAGTGAGGCAGAGGTGGAGGAGGGTGGTCAGAGCTTTGTCTAGCCTGAAGCAGCAGCTAGGAATTGTAGCCAGAGTCAGGGTCAGAGAAGGCCTGGGCAGTGCAGTTCAAGGCAAGAGCCCACAAGTAGACCTGAAGCACAGCTCTGGCATTGGAAGCACTCCCTTGTGATGGGAGACAGATGGACATTGCCGTTCCGTGAGCCACCATGGCTAAAAGAGGGGTGCCCGAAGCCCGCAGGGCACAGAGGTAGCACCGTGTTACCAGAAAGGCAGGACAGGCTGCTGGGAAGTTGGGTGGGGTCCTGCTGAGGGGTCCTGCAGGGTGAGAAGGAGATTCCCAGGTGGAGCAGAGGGCTAGCTTGAAGAGTAGGTACACAGGCAGGAAGCAGCCAGAGGAACGGTCCCCTGCCTCCCCAGGGGTAGCAGGCCCTGGCCAGGTGTGCAGTTGGTTGGCAGCAGAGCATTCTGAGAGAACTTCTAGAGAAAGCCTGGCCTGGGCTACTCCCCTAGAAGTGGGGGAGGGAACTCAGAGCCCTGCCACTCTGGCCTTGCCCTCCCCTGCGGAGCAATTTATAAATGCCCATTTCTCTCCTATGTGACTGAGGACAGGGCCCCTCGCCTGACTGCGGTTAAAAGCCTTTGAGGTCTGGGGCCCACCTTTCCTGCCTTCCCTCCACAAAAGACCCTACCAGCAGTGTGGTTTCAGGTCTCTGGTGCCTATTAGGTGTCATGGAGCAGGCCGGGGGCCAGCTGCCTGTGCCAGGGAAGGGACAGAGACCAGCCTGGGTGGAGGGGGATTGGCATGGACTGGTCACAGCCCCAATGTGTCTCCTTGGAGACCCTGTTTATTGCCGTGGTAGCACTGTCCTGGCAGTGATGACTCCCAGGGGCAGGACCCCCCAGCGGTGGTGGCGTGGTCGGCCTGCGCTGCTCGGCTTTCCTTGACCCCACACACGCTCTTCAGCATGCTCATCATGTGTACCATCCTCACCAACTGCGTGTTCATGGCCCAGCACGACCCTCCACCCTGGACCAAGTATGTCGAGTGAGTAAATCTTCAGGGCGTCTTCTCCACGTGGCCCTCTCTCTTCCTTTCCATTCCATGCCATGGCTCCTGAAACTGCCCCAGAAGGGGGCTGTGTCCAGGCCCAGGAACTTACCCGTGGTGGTGGGGCAGCCCTTGGCTCAGCTTCTACCCTCTTTTGCCTTTCCCAATCCTGCCAACTTCTGGCATTAATTTGAGTCATGCCTTCTAGGGAGGAAGCTCTCCAGATTGGCAAAGCAGGGAGTTTCTCCCTGTTCTGCCTAAAGAGGAATGATGACATTGGAAAAGGCTCTGAAATAATAATAATTTATTGAGCATTTTGTACACGCCAGGCACTGTCATAAGAACAATAAGCATCATCTCCTTTAATCCTCATGGCCACCCAGTAGGGTGGGTGCAGCCACCTTCCCCATTCCACAGATAAGACTAAGAATTAGAGAAATAGCTGGCCTGATGTCATGCAGCTAGGAAGTGGACAGCTAGGAGGTGCCCCAGAGCTATCCCCACTTCAGTAACACAGTCTGCTGCCTTTTTTCCCAAGTCCTGCCTCCTATAACCATTTGCACAGTTCCAGAAACTGCTTCTGGTCTTTTCTTCCCAAACAAAAGTACCTTGCCTGGAAGTTCTAAGCGGATTTGATAGGCGCTTACTGCATTTGCCTGCAGTTTTCAGGAGACCAGCAGAATGCTGGGGCAGCCTCTCTTCCCAAAGCAGCCTGCCTGGTTGTTCGCCACGTTCGCATAGATCCTAGCAGTGCTCTCAGCTGGTACGTGCAACTGCTCTGAATCCTGGGATGCAGTCTTATCCCGCTTCAGCCCTGGGGGCCCCAGTCCTAGCATCCAGGCATTTTGGATTCTTCAGGCTGCCCTAGGCAGAGAGAACAGCACCCCAACTCCCACCAGCCCCATGCAGGTGATAACATCACCCTTCAAGCCCAAGGTGGACAGCTGGACCCACCTACCCTGTAAGCAGTTGAGGATTGACTGGGCCCATTGCTAGCTGCTGAGGACCCACAAACAGAGGTGAGGGTCCATGTATATGTCCTATAGCACAGACCCTGTGGCCACTGTATGCCTGTTAGACGCACAGCCCCCCAGGGCTAGGGTAAGGAGATTGGGAGGAGGTCTTCTTCCACTAAGACAACTGAGAGAGAACACAGAGAGTTCGGATGGACACATGGCAGTTACACAATAATATGGAATAAACAAATTGGACGATGGATTCATTAGCCAGATGTTTAGAGCAAAGCTCCATCCCCAACTCCAGCTCTACCATGGGGGCATTGTAGAGAGCCCCGTTTGATGGGCCCCTGCTGAAGGGAGCTGTGTGGGCTCGCACCATGTAGGGAACCTGGAGAGCCTGGCCTGCTCAGGCCTCCCTGAGAACCCCGTCGGCCTCTCCTGCCCAGGTACACCTTCACCGCCATTTACACCTTTGAGTCTCTGGTCAAGATTCTGGCTCGAGGCTTCTGCCTGCATGCGTTCACCTTCCTTCGGGACCCATGGAACTGGCTGGACTTCAGTGTGATTGTCATGGCGTAAGTATCTCGTTTGCTATGCTGTGCTATGCCATGCAGGCCACACTAGGGTGAGGTGTGCACACCCCAGGTCCCGGACCACCCCTCTCTTTCTGGCTTCCTCCCTGCAGTCCACATGCAGCTCTGTACACAGGCTGGAGGAAGGTAGGGTGGAGGCCCTCAGCTCATCCTGGTGGGGAGAGATGGCTCAGGCGGGCCTTGGCGGTCAGGCCTACTGGCTCACCTGGGGCTCCACAGCAGCCCTGGGCTCCAGGGACACCATTAAGATTCTGGTTTTGCATCCTCTGCCCTTTCCACCAAGAGAAAACAATATTTCAATCCCTGGCCCACTGCACATGGTGACCTGGATTTCAAGATGATTAAGAATGAAATTGCAGTCAAGAGAAGGAGCCTGGAGAAGTGACTAAGCATCCCCAGGAACTCGCACCAGGCACACCAGCACATCAGCTTGCTCCATCCAGAGACTGAATGCGTGGCACATTTTAAAGCACCCGGCCACTGACACAATACAGTGGATCCTCACACCAGCCAGAGAAGTAGGGTACATGGGGATGGCTTAGCCCATTTTGTGGGTGAGAAAACTGATGCCGAGAACACAGGGAGCCTGCCAGAAAGTGAATGTGACCCCAGGCCTGCCGCAGCCCAGGCCGAGGCCCCGCCTCTTTGCCTAGGAGAAACTCTTGCTGAGGGGTCAGTGTTGAGGCTGCACTCCACCGTGGAAGTGTCAGGGAACAGATGCTGGGTTCTGATGGGACATCTGCAGAAGTCGTGATCAGAGGCTCAGCCATCAAAGCCTTTTTGAAGGCTGAGTGCAGTGGCGCACGCCTGTAATTCCAGCACTTTGGGAGGCCGAGGTGAGCAGATTACTTGAGCTCAAGACTAGCCTGGGCAACATAGCAAGACTCCAGGTCTATGAAAAACACAAGAATTAGCAGGGCATTGTGGCGCATACCTGCAGTCTCAGCTACTCGGAAGGCTGAAGCGAGAGAGGATCACTTGAGCCTGTGAAGTCAAGGATGCAGTGAGCTGTGATCACATCACTGCACTCCAGCCTGGGCAACAGAGCAAGACTGTCTCAAGAAAAGAGAAAAAAGAAAAAAGCCTTTCTGAAGCAGAGGACCTAGTGTGTGCAGGGTTGAGCACTGCACCTCAGCAAGGAGCAGAGCTGGTGAGTCTCATACTCCCTGCCCTTGCAAACCTTCAGTTTCCCAAGATGTGAAAGGATAGTGTTGGGTGCTGTGGTATCAGAAGCTCAGTTCAGCTCTCACTTTCTAGGATGCTTGGAATGCCTGAATCTTCCTGTTGAAGACAGCCTTTAACCCCAGGCGTGAACAGCCCTGAGCTCAGCCATGCTGTCAGGGAGAGAGGACAAAGAGGGAAGCTATACCCTGGTGAATGGGGTACTTTCAAACTAGATGGAGAACCTGGTGGTGGGAAAATGCATCAGAATCTTTGTTTCTAGGTATACTATTTGTGAGCCAACTCTAGGCCTCCATTTTACAAGTGGGAAAACTGGCTCTGAGAGACAATATCACTTGCCCCAAACCCAGTATGGATTTAGGCCTGGGTGGAGTTGAGCGAGCAAGGAAAGAGTGACGGGAGATGAAGTTGCAGAGTAGTGGGATGGAGGACAGATTGTGGTAAAAGCCAGGTGTGATGGGAGTCACTGGGGTGTAAGAACAGGCAGAGCTGTGGCCTGCTTTACATTCTGTAGAGACTTCCCTGGCTATGGTGTGGGCCACAGACTGGAGAAGGTAGAGACAGATGGAGTAGTTAGGAGGCTATATTTTGGTAGCCAGGAGAGAGAAGATAGTGACTGGAACCAAGGACCAAGTGGAGAAGGGGAGCACCTGGTCAGATTCTGGACATATTTTGCAGGTAGGGCTGACGGGAGGCCCCCAAGGTGGTTTTTGGTTTGAGCAGCTGCTGGGTGGACGGTGTTCCCATTGGTTGAAATGGAAAAATTGGAGAGAGTGGCACTGGCTGAAGTAGGAAGAGAATCAAAAATCCAGTTAGGGATGTATGACATTTGAAGGCACCCAGGGTGAGATATTGAGTAGGCAACTGGATATTCCAGTATAGGGTTCAAGAAAGAGGTCTAAGGTGGAGGTATAAATTTAGAAACCGTGGGGATACAGATGGTGTTTACAGCCAGGAGACCCGATGAGATCACCTAGGCATGAGTATAACCTGTAGCCTGGATGTACTATGGGACGCTCCAACATCTGGAGGCCAAGAGAGAAGACTGGGCAGAGGCAAATCAGAAGAGGGTAATGTCTAGGAAGGAATGTGATTCCAATGGAAACCTGCCACCAGGAGGTTGGGGAAGGTGATGACTAAGAATGGACTATAGGATTTCACAGTGGGAAGGTCACTGGTGCCCTTGACAAGAGGGATTCCAGTGGAGAAAAAGGACATGCACCTGGTTAAGGAGGGTTCGAGAGAGAGTGGGAGGAGAGGAGGTGTGACAAGTAGAGACATCTGTTTTGTGGGGATTGCTATAAAATGGGACCAAAAATGGTGTGGTGGTCCGTGTGGAATGTGGGTCAATCAAGGGAGGGCTTTTAAAGAAGGGGGGTATCTTTGCAGGCTGGTGAAAATGATCCAGTAGAGAGGGGTTGCTAGATGATGTAGATGAGCAAGGGGATTGCAGGAGCAAAGCCCTTGAGCTGGCCCAAGAGGGTGTGAATCCAGTGCCAAGGGGGAGCGTCAACCTGAAGAGCGGGGAAGGCAGAATTTCAGGTGGAGATGGAGGTAGATTGATAGAGTTGATGATGAAAGAGAAAGGAATTTCTCTTCTGATTGCTTCTATTTTCTCAGTGAAATAAGAAGCTGGATCATCAGCTGAGAACAGAGTGGGGAGGCACATCTGAGGTTTCAGAGAGAGGGAGAACTTTTCATGTCAGAGCCGAGGAGGTTGCACTGACTTGGGAATGGAGTAAGATTGCCAGGCTGGGCCCTGGGGTGCCCTGTGGGTGGGAAGCAGTAATCTACGGGGTCCTGAGGCTGGGTGTCACAGGAAGGAAGGTGGCTTCGGGCAGGAGAGGATATAGCGTCTGCCTGAGCCTTTCCTAGCTCCCCAGCCTGGAGCCTGGGCAAGACAATGTCACCACAGAGGCAGCCCCATATCCCAGGAAGTCATTGCCCTGGCCCAAGCTTTGGCTCAAGCTGTGTCTCTGGGAGATGCCCTGAGCGACCTCAGGCCCTCAACCAGTCCTTCTGCCCTGTCTCCTGGGAGAATCCTGGTTTCATTCCCAAACCACTTCTTCCACTGGGAGTCACAAAGCAGGTGTGCCTTCCTCGCCAAAACCTGCTTGCCTTCGCTGTGTGCCAGGGCCAGGGCTGACAAGGCAGAACTCAGCCTCAGAAGCTCAGACACTCTCCATGTTTCCAAGCACCTCACAGAAATGGCACATCCACTTCCCAAAGGGCTGTGTTACCTATTGGCACATCAGCTGTTGGGCCCTTGGCTGGCCTGGCCTGGCAGCTTCGATTGACGGAGATTCTGGCTTGTGAAAACCAGTTAATTACTGCGTTTGAAATGCATTCTCTTAGAGATACAATGGTTCAGCAACAAGGGACTCTAGGATAATCAAAGGAGACTTGAGTGAAGGGAAACATTCCATTCAGTGAAATCCTCCATCTGACCTCCATTACACAGATGGAGAAACTGAGGCTCAGAGAACCTCACACTTGTCCAAAGTTATAGACTGAATCAGAAGCAATGCTGAGACTTAAACCAAGTCTCTCAACTCCAAACCATGGGATGGATGGGAGAGGCATGCCGAGTCTGATGTTTCTGTTGGGGTGATCCTCCACCCCACTGATTTAGAGGCTGTGGGAGGGTCTGGGGCAGGGTGCTGGGAAGCCTGCCAGGCTCAGCTTGCAGCCCTCCAGCCAGAGCTCTTCCTGTGGCCCCACTCACAGAAGGGCATTACCTGCTAGTTAGCACAGCCTCCCACCTTCTGGGGTTGTTATGGAAACCAAACCTGGAGGGGAAGGGAGGAGGGCAGAGAGGAGGGTGGCAATTCCTGCAGTCACTAACGGCGTGGGCTTCACCATCTCAAGATAAGGGTGGGCAGGAAGAAGGCTTCCCTGCGCTGGGGCTGGTGATGGGATAGGATTCTCACCCACCACCCTTTGCTCTTTCTGCCCCTGTCTGTTGTCCAGCTGTCTGCCCCTGGCCAGCAGCTTAGCCATCACTGAAGGAGCAGACTGGCTTGGAGGAGAGTTTTGCCAGCCTGAGAGGGGCAATGCTCTGTCTCCTCACGTGACCCCACACTTGCCACCTCTGCAACTGGCCCTGTGTCATACCAAGCATTCCTCCTACCCTGCCACACTCAGAGGACCCAAAAGAGGCCTCGGTGGGATCTGGGTGGAATAAGAGAGGCAATAGCCCACCATGTCACCAACATGGTCCCAGACATTCCACACCCTTACCCTGCAAGTCCTCTTTTAAGACTTCCTCTAACTCATGATTGCTCTCCCAGACAGACACACGGCCACCAGCTGCACTCCTATTTCCAGCCACTCAGCTGGCTTTGCAAGCCTGCCAGGAGCACAGATATGGTCCTCCCTTATTCTGTCACTAAGCTGTCCTTGTCACCTTGGGACACCAGCTGCCTAGAAGGCAGACAATGAATGGAGGCCAAGCACTGTCTGTGCTGGGGACACTGTGCTGGGGGCAGGTTCCACCCCAGGACAGGCAAAGATAGGCAGAATCTAAGCTAGAGATAGGCAGAGTTTTCAATGGAGACACCAGGGGACAGACTGGGTCTGTAAGGGACAGGAGGGAAGCAAGGACGGTTGGTTCCCTCTCTGACCTGCACAGTATTCCACTCACTCCCTGTAATTAGAAGAGACAGCCTTGAAACCAGTATCCTGGGCAAGGGGAGCTGCTGTCCCCAGGCACAGTTGGTAGAACAGCAACAGTTGGTAGAACAAAAAAGGGGCCCAGAGCCTCCAGCAGGCCAGAGCCGTGGTTTCCATGGGATGGCAATGTCAGCAATATCCCAGGTTCAACTAGAAAATCCTGTGGCAGCACCATGTCTGGAGAGAGACCGAGAGAAGAATGTGGGACAGAGGCCTTAGGGTCTGAGCCATCATGGAGAATGGAATAGCTCTCAGAAGTTGAGAGGGACCTTGGATCAAATTAGCAGGTGTATGTGGGCCAAAACAAGCACGGTGACTTCTGCTCCCCAGCAGACGATGGGACTGCATCTGACTGCCACACTGGAGAAAGATGTACATGCTGAAGTGAATACAGGAGATGGAATGGAAACCACACCACAGAAAGGGTCTGGTGTCGCCAGAGGAAAGCAAGCTTTGGCAATGTGTCTGCTGACATCATCTGTGTAGGGCTTTGTGAGTAAGGAAAGATCAGCGTGGTGCACAGGGCCATGTGAAGATGGAGGGCTCCTCCAGTGGACATAGAGAAATCTGCTGTCAACCCAGTGTCAGTTAGAGCTGGACCTGTGGACCCCAGGGCATTAAGCCCCTTGACTCAGCTGGCCAAGTTCTTTCCTGTAGATATTCAAAGCCTGAAGGGGAATTGGGAAGCTGGGAGCAGACTGGAAGGGCCTGGAGGTCCAGACTGCCCAGCAGAGTGAGTCTGGCAACAGTGCCAGCCCACCCTTGCACTCACCCAGAGCCACAGGGCTGACGTCCTATGTCTGACATCACTCAGACACCTGCGTCGACGCACTTGGTTAAACATCAGACATCCCGAGTCCAGTGTCCTTTGTTAAACACCAGACACCTTCGGTTAAATGTCACACACCCTGGATGCAAAGCCTTTGATTAAATGTCACAAGTCACTTGCCACTGTCCCGATGGCCTTGGTTACACACTGTCCATGGTCCTCGTGGTCATGTGGCCCATCTACTGCATGTTCTCATGCTCTGCTTGGGCAGGTCCCTGCCCGCCAGCAACCACCTTCTTTCTCCTGTCCCTGTGGAGGCCACGGATCAGCAACTGTCCAAGGGGGCCAGGAGGCCCAGGAGGGGGCCCACAGCCGCTCACCCTGTTGAGCCTCGCTCGGACCCAAGTAGGACAGACCCCAGGAAGGGCATCTTGCCTCTGGAGGCCAGTCCTCCGGTGGAGACCCAGAGCCATCCCTGGAAGATACCAAGGGTCTGGGGGTGGGACCGGTAGACTTGTTGGGAAGGCACTCCACTGCCTTGGGGCCCCTCATCCTGCGCTTTTCTCTTCTTGGGTTGCTCCTTGCCTGTGAGTAGTTGAAGAACTCAGGCAACCTCTCTTCCCATCTTCCAGCGCCTCTGTCTTGGGAACTCTGTTTTTTCCAATGAGTATCCAGGCCACCTCCGCCTCGTGGCTTCAAGGACTACTGAGCCAGGCACAAGCTGATCCACAGATGGAGGTTCCACAGAAGATGTAGACCAAAACTAGGACCAGAAAAGCACTTGCTTCCTGTATCACCTGACCTGAGCCTCTTGGAAAACAGGCTTCTCTCTTCACTCTGATGTGTCCCCAGCCCCAGACCCCACATGTGGCTTCGTGTCATGGATCCCAGTGGTGTGGAGAGAGTGGCAAAGTGGTTGCCTCCTAGCACCGGTTATCCATGGCACCATCACCAAGAGAGTCGCCGGGAAGCTTGCCGTGTGGACATCCTTATGGCACTGAAGCTGAAGTCCTGTGTTAGGAGGGTTGAAATCCAGAAGAAAACCTGAGGGAGGTCCTGGGCTATCCACAGCACTCCCCCCCACCCCCATGGGAGGGGGCCAAGGGAGAGGGCTGGTCGGGGAGGGCAGGCGGAGGTTCTGCTTTGTAATTCCCAATAACTGTGGTTTGATTCTGCAGGTATGTATCAGAAAATATAAAACTAGGCAATTTGTCGGCTCTTCGAACTTTCAGAGTCCTGAGAGCTCTAAAAACTATTTCAGTTATCCCAGGTAAGATGCCCAGGTTTGCCTCTCAGATCTCAGCTACAAGTGACTCTCTCTCTGTCTTCCCCACCCCCTTTCCTCCTCTGACTGTGTGTCTCCTATTGGCGTGTTGTCATTGTCTCGTGTGTAAATTTCCCTTGTTACAGATACACAACTGAATTTGTGGACCTGGGCAATGTCTCAGCCTTACGCACCTTCCGAGTCCTCCGGGCCCTGAAAACTATATCAGTCATTTCAGGTGAAAATCAGGTTAAACGCCAAGGCTGGAGGGATACGCCTGGGCCTTTCCAGCCACCTGGGAGCCAAGGCATCCCTCCAGAAGGCCCTTCAAATGTGCCTGTCACCAGAATACCTTTCCTAGGGCTCAGGTGCCAGGGGCTAGTGGCAGTGGACATGCCTGTCCCCCTGGAGCCTCAGAATGGGCTTCAGGCTGCCCACCGCAGCAAAGCCCACTCTCACAGACACCAGGGGGCACAGAGCACCCCACGGTGGGGCTCACATTGAACCCAATTTTTTTCCAAGATAGTGGACTACTTTTCCAAACCACACTCAGCTATTTGAATAGCTAAAAGTTTTACATGAATTGCTTCAGCCTGAAATGTCAGCTTCTGATGAGTAAACCAAAAGAAATGTATTTGCGGGAACCCCCATACACACCTGGAATGAAAGAGGAAAACTCCAGCACCGTCTTTCATGACTGAGTGCCTCAGCCCGCCTTGTGCCCCATCTGGTGATATAAGTAGGGCCAGAGCCCCAGCCCCATTTTGCGAAACAAAGTGTAATCTGTGGACAGGCATCATCGGGCCTTGGTGTCTAACAGCCCTCGCTGCATGGTGCGATAGAGGTTTAGCAAACCATGCATGGTAGCCTCAGGAAGAAATTCTCCTTGACAGATGTTGGCAATTGCATCTGGGAAATCTCCTAGGCCCAGATGACCTCTCTAGAAATCATTCCACCCGTCCATTCAGGAAAACTCTGAAAAGACTTGTGATTTCTGAGCCTGCTTGTGCGATGTGCCGGTGCTGAAGCTGAGTTCCACCCAGGAGATATTCCTATCCTAAGTTTGTATTCCCTCTCCCCAGACTCAAAGCTCCTCCTGTTTGGAGGAATTTGCTCTGGAGGGGCATTGCCCAGAGGTTCGTTCCAGAAGTCTTATCCGAAAGCAGCCACACTTAGAATTGGAGAAGGCACTTCTTTTAAAAAGGCAGCTTGGCCGGGCGCGGTGGCTCACACCTGTAATCCCAGCACTTTGGGAGGCCAAGGCGGGTGGATCACTTGAGGTCAGGAGTTCAAGACCAGCCTGGCCAACATGGTGAAACCCCATCTCTACTAAAAATAGAAAAAGTAGTTGGGCATGGTAGCGCACGCATGTAATCCCAGCTACCCAGGAGGCTGAGGCAGGAGAATCACTTCAACCCAGAAGGTGGGGGTTGCAGTGAGCCGAGATCACACCACTGCACTCCAGCCTGGGCAACCAAGTGAGACTCCGTCTCAAAAAAAAAAAAAAAAAAAAAAAAAGAAGGTGGCTGGAAATAGGTTTCATGCCATCATTCTGGGGAGGTGTGAGAGCTGACAGGAGGATCGATTGAACCAGATGGCTACATTCATTCCTGATGTGGAACCTGGTGGCTCCCAGGCCTATTGCCTGCTTTGAGCTATGTTGCCCCCAAGGAGTCAGAAGCTCTGCTCTAAGCTCCAGTAAGGAATCTGGACTCCCCGTGGTAGGGCTAGTTATCTTGCCAGAGGAGCCCCCAGTTATGCTATGTTCACACTGAGCTTTCTAACCTCTAAACCCACTGTTCATAAGGGCCGCATCTCCCCCAGGGCTCCCACAAGTGACCCAGACCCCTGCCAAGGGCCAGTAGCAAGGGGACAGTCTGCTCCCGCTCAGTCCTACGGAGCCACCTGCATTGAGACAGACATCATGGGCCTTGGGACGCATAGACTCAGAAACCACATGGTCTCTCCTCTAGGGCCAGGGGACAGCCTCACAAGCACACACCCCACCAAAGTAGACAAACACTGACCACAGGACTTAAGGCATATTCCTGGTGTGTTTTATAAGAAACATTTACAAAGGGAAATATTTCTCGGTCCTGGGGAAAAGGAGGAAGTCCACCAATCTCAGCCTAGCTCCATGGGACCTCTTCAAAGCTGCCAGCAACCTAGTGAGCCAGCAGGCTCTGAAAGTGGCCAATAGAAAAATGCTGTGGTTGGCATTATGGAAGGCTCTCGGGAGGAGGTGTCCTCTGATCTGAGTCTGAAATAGCCCTAGTCCTCTCTAGACTCAAGTCGCTTTTCCATAAAATGAGAGTGAAATCAGAATTGGTGGTTTCCAAGGGCTCTTCCACCCAGCCCATTAATTCAGCGGCAGGAGGATTTCCCAGTTGATCTACTGGGGCCCATCCCTTCCTGGGTCTTTTCAGAAAGAATCCTGCAATTCCGTTGCAACCATTCTTGCCAGAAGTGAAATCTATCATCAGTATGAGAAATGTTCAAAGGGGTGAGTTATCCTTGGCCACTATCTCCACAGACCAGGTCAGGGGGTACTTTGCTGGCCTTGGATGGGATACTTCAGGCCAAAGAGACTTTAGCCTAACAATTGAGGCAGAGACCAGTTTGGGTATTTGAGCTGCTGTCCATCAGTCTTCACTTCGTTCCCCTTGAGACATGCAGGTGTCCAGCCCAGTAAACCCACCAAAGGGTACAGGAAGCTCCGTTACAGATGAGGAGCACTGGACCATGAAGAGCTTGTGGATCCCACCACCACCACTACTCTGGGCCCAGACCTGCGAGGTCCACCCACTGCCCAGGCAGTTGCCAACATCTGCCAGGACGATTTCCACAAGGAAGGCTGAGTGCCTCTGAGCGCTGGGCAGGCAGCAGTGTCAGTGGCACCATGGGGAGGTCATCGTCTCCCCATCTTGTGTTTGCCCACCATGGCCTCCTTGCCTGTGGGTCACAGGCCCAGCAGCAGCAGGCACAGAAGCCACAGATGCTCCTAACACATTAACCAGCGGGACAGTGGATGGATGGAGCTTAATCTGAGATCTGGCCGCTTGGGACAGGGGCATGAGGGGCAGGGCCCTGCTGCTGGCAGAGGATCCCCCTCATTCCCCATGCTCTGCTTGCACTTGTCCTAGGACAGTCGCTAAGGGCCAGACTGGTGTCTACACTTGCTTTTCTGTTATTCTGCTATGTGGTGCTGGCTTCTGCAGGGAGCTAGGCTGTGCAACTAACAGATCACAGCCTCTCAGCTATGGAGAATGGGATGGATGGGGGCGTGGGGAGGTCCTAGAGGGACAGGGTAAGTGGGAAGATGCAATGCAGGTCAGCCCTGTTTCTGAACCTTCCCTAAAGGTGGGCCTGAGCCAGCGCAGGCCCCTTAGACATCACCTACCATGACCCTGCCAGACCCTCACCCAAAGCCCCCAGCACACACCTGACCACAGCCCCTAGCCCCTACCCGATGAGACCCTGGGCCCCTAGTTTCCTCCAAACAATCCACACTCCCTGTGCATCAAATAGAACCAACCCCAGCTGTGGGGCAGGGGGACCCCCAGCAGGAATGGCTCTATTTCTCCCCATCTCAGGATCAAGGCTGAGGCCCCTCCATTGCCTCCATCTCCTTTTCCACGGACTACATTAAAAGGGGTAGGTCTGGCACACCTTCAGACCAGCCAAAGGGGGTGATGCTCTGAGTATGTGTTTTCTCAAGAAAACAGCACTTTCCACACCCATGCCATATAGTTGGCTGGTGGGCAGCAAAGAGGAGCAGATTCCCTCTGAAACTACAAAGCCAGCCTAGACTCCTGCCCAGGGAAATCAAGACAGAATCTCAGCTGCTGAGGAAAGTGGGGCTTGGGTCTCAAAGCCCAGGAGAAGCCTCCCTTATTCTGTCCCCACCTCTGGTTGCCTACTCAGGTCCCAACCCAGCTCATCTCAGGCCCAGCCCCCCACCAGTGGAGCACAGAGCTCGGTGCCCCTGGGTGACCGCGTGCTTGTTCTTGCCTTCCCTAGGGCTGAAGACCATCGTGGGGGCCCTGATTCAGTCTGTGAAGAAGCTGGCTGATGTGATGGTCCTCACGGTCTTCTGCCTCAGTGTCTTTGCCCTCATCGGCCTGCAGCTCTTCATGGGCAACCTAAGGCACAAGTGCGTGCGCAACTTCACAGCGCTCAATGGCACCAACGGCTCCGTGGAGGCCGATGGATTGGTGTGGGAATCCCTGGACCTTTACCTCAGTGATCCAGGTGCGAACTCTCTCTGCAGCTGGGGAAGGCTTTGTGAGACCAGCAGGGCGGGGTCACCTCCCACACATGCGTCACCAGCGGGCAGGCCTCCAGGGTTGTTCAAGCCCTGTCTGATCCCCCAGAGACCCAGACAGAGGACAGATGGGGAGCAGACTTAGGGCCTGCCTTGTGACTCCCCAGGCTAGATGGGGAGGCAATGCTTGAGGAGTGGGAAGTACGGAGTTAGATGGAGGGCCAGTTGGGGGAAGAGCAGCTGCAGCATTTGGAGATGGGACTGACCCTAGAGTGTTGCAATGGCAAGGTGACCAGCCTGCCCACAGACTGTCAGCTTAGGAAAGGGCTGGACACGGAGCCGGAGTAGTTGATGAGGCTTCAGAGTGAAGCCCCACCTAGCTGGCATGGAGATTTCCGGTTGACATCAGTGTTCCTTACCAGGATGCTAATTCCATGTACGTGTACCCCAAAACCCTGCAAGGGAGTTGGAACAAGCCCAGTGATTGTGCCAAGTTGTGTGAGCCCCTCTGTTGTTTCACTGCCCTGTGGCTCACACTTCCATTCTCCAGGCTGATGGCCAGCACCACTCCTGACTAGAGCCATTGGTCTGTTTCAGAGGTACATGCTGCTGCACAGCCAGATTCCAGGCCACAGGACCCTGGGCCAGAATGACTCTGAGGGCCATTCTGAGGTTAGGGCCTCTTACATACACCAGCAGTCCACTTTGGAAAACGAAACATAGACACTCAATGAGTAGTTCAGCAGTGGCCTCTTAACAGTGGTTCTAAAACTTCCATGTGCACCCAAGTCACCTAGAAGGCTCTGGAAAACAGATTTCTGGGCCCCACCACCCCTAGAGTTTCTGAGTCAGTAGGTCTGGGTGGCAGTCGGGAAGTTGCATTTCTGAGCAGTTTCCAGTTGACACTGATGATGATGGTTCGAGGACCATGCTTTGACAACTGTCGCCTAAGACAAAGCCAGGTAATGGTGAATGTTGGAGACTGATGACTGCCACAGAGAGGAGAGGACAAGACGGGCAGTCCTGTCTGGTGCAGCTCCATCCGGACAGACCACAGCATTAGCTGGTGACGATGGCAGGCATCACTTCTACCATTTTATGTGATGGAAGTGAGTACAGAATTGGGCAGTAGCCGGCCAAGGCCCCACAGTGACTCGGCAGCCAAGCTGGAACTCTGCCCAGACCCTTGCCTCCTGACCTTGGTGGGCCCCCTGAGTGGTTTCGGGTGGGGTGCAGAAGCTTCCTGTGGGGACAGCTGAGGCCCTGTCTAAGGCTTCCCGTGTCTTCTGAGAGCATGGGGACACTGGCAGCAGGATGTCTGCAGAGGAGCAGGAGGAAGGCCAGAGGCACAGCCAGAGTTGCCTGAAGCCTGGCCAGGCAGAGGGCAGGGGCAGGGCAGGGGCAGAGAAGAATGAAGACCACTAGCGAGGTCTCCACCTCCCCAAAACCCTGGATGCAAGGGAGAAACTTTTGGGCCAGCGTGCCCCTCACCAGCATGATGTTTCTCTTATAGAAAATTACCTGCTCAAGAACGGCACCTCCGACGTGTTGCTGTGTGGGAACAGCTCTGACGCTGGGTATGTGGCACCCACCACCCGGGTCTCTTTGTCCTGACAGGGGAGTCTCCTGGTGTTTTCTCAACTGATTCTATTTTCTATTTATGCCCTGACCCCAGGGACAGTGAGGCCTTCTTTTGTCTCCCTTCCCTGCCAGGACCCTTCCCCAGCTTCCCACCTTGCCCCCAGCAAAGAGGAGACAGCTGCTGGAGAAAGGTCAGGGACAGAGCTGCAGGGAGAGCTAACGGAGCCCTGAAGGTGGGCTGGGACTGAGGGATAGCTCGGGATGCCTTTTACAGCCCCCCAACCAGCCCACCCCCAACTCCATTCCCTTCCAGAAGCTCCCCAGAACTGCTCCCTCCAGCTCCAGTCTTCCCTCCCTCACTGCTGAGCTGTCCCTTGGAGTGAATGTGGTTTCCCCAGCAGCCTGGACTTTCCTTGAGATGCCCCAGTAGCCACGTGCAGCTTCCAGGGCCCTGTGCACACCAGGGTCTGGATCAGTGTGACAGTGCCATGGAGTGTTGGAGAAGGGGGTCACAGAGGGTCACCTCAAAGGAGAAGTACCAAGTTTGTTGCCTCCTTCCTGTCACCAAAGAGATTGTCTGAAAGGTCTTGGGACATTAACAAGACACAGAGGTCCCTTGGATGCATCCATCCGCTTGCTAAGTCCGTGTGTGTGTGTGTGTGTATCACACACACACATACATGCACACATGACTCCAGACCAGCGTTTCCTCTTTGGGAGAGAGGCTGTCACCTCCAGCTCTGTGAACTGTGGATCTGCCTCACTGAACCAGTGGCTGTGTGCACAGTTATGCAAATGGGCTCCTGACATGGCCAAGCCCCAACCCATCCCCTCCAGAATCATTTCTCAACCCCATGGCCCTGCCTTTGCCCTGGGCTCATCCTGTTCAGCTCAGCCGAGGCTCACTGCTCTCCCCCATGCCCGTGCTGTACTCAACTCCTCATGGGGTAGACGGGCCGAGGAAGAGACATGAGCCAGGCTTGCGTGCTTCCTCTCTGTGAGGAGAGGCAACTTAATAGTAGCTGGGGATGGTGTGTCATATGGGCAGAAGGGAGCTTGATTTAGGCCTAGCTGAGTACAGATAGGTAGAGTAAAGAGGAAGATAGTGTCCCAGTGGGAGGCACGCACGAACAAAGTCACCGAGGCAGGATCCAGCCGCATGGCATTAGGTTTGTGAAGCTCAGCTTCACAGAGCAGTGGGGCATACACTGGGTTGCCCAGGGCGATAAGTCCAGCCCAGCAAGGGTCTCAAGGGCAACAGACCCCTGACAGCATGGAACAAAGTCTCTGTGTGTGGCTGTAGGACATGTCCCGAGGGCTACCGGTGCCTAAAGGCAGGCGAGAACCCTGACCACGGCTACACCAGCTTCGATTCCTTTGCCTGGGCCTTTCTTGCACTCTTCCGCCTGATGACGCAGGACTGCTGGGAGCGCCTCTATCAGCAGGTGTGTGTGCCCACAGAGGGACAGCAACTGTGGCCTCAGGGTCCAGGCTACACGAGTGACTAGCCAGAAGCGGCCCCAGCAGCCTCCCCACTGGTGAGAGCTTTGGAGGGGACAGGCGACAAGGACCTTTGCTTCTGAGGGAGAAGGGATCTGCAAGCAAAGAAACTTTCTTTTTGCTGGTAATGAAGCACCAGTCCCTTCATATAGGATGCTGTCTGCTCTGTGAGTGGGACACTCTTTCTCCCTGTAGGATGGAATATTCTCCCTCTGTGGGCACAGCATGCCCTGAGTTGGGTGAGACATTCTGCCTCCCTCCTTGGGTGGGACACAGCCCCACTGTGTGCAGGTCATTCTCTGCAGGTCAGTACATGTCCCTCTCTATAGGTGGGACATCTCTACCCTCCTCCCTAGGCTATGGCTATTTGAACCCCTGGTACAACTAGACCAGGTGACTTGGAAATGCCATAACCCAGTAGGGGCCCCAGTGAGGGTGACCTCTGCCCCCTTGCTCCCCCAGACCCTCAGGTCTGCAGGGAAGATCTACATGATCTTCTTCATGCTTGTCATCTTCCTGGGGTCCTTCTACCTGGTGAACCTGATCCTGGCCGTGGTCGCCATGGCCTATGAGGAGCAAAACCAAGCCACCATCGCTGAGACTGAGGAGAAGGAAAAGCGCTTCCAGGAGGCCATGGAAATGCTCAAGAAAGAACACGAGGTGGGTGAGCAGTGCCACCAAGGAGCCTCTAAGCCCTCACCTGACTGTGGGTGCTTATAGGTGGGGTATATGCTGGGTAAAGCTGGTGCCTGCAGGCATGGTACCTGCTGGGTAAAGCTGGTTCCTGTGGGCATGGTGCAGTCCCTGCTGGGTAAAGGTATTTTCTGTGAATGTGGTATCTGCTGAGTAAAAATTTGGAACCTGCTGGGTTGAGACGTGCCTGTTAGTGAGGAGCCTACTAGGTAAAAGTGACATCTGCTGGGTAAGGTGGGTCCTATGAGTGTGGCTTGTGCTGAGTAAACTTGTTCCTATGGTCATCCTGTCTTCCAGATGAAAGTGGCGCCAGCTGGGTAAAAATGGTGCCTGCTGGGTGGTAGCTCCTGGGTAAAGATGGTCTTGGTGAGCATAGTGCATGCTGGATAAGAGATCCGTGTGTCCATGCACATAGTTTATTCTGGTCAAGGGATGCCTTCTGGTGGGGTAGTGAAGAAGGTCCAATGTCAGAGAACAGAGCTATCTCAGAAAATAAGCACTGACAATGCTGCCCTAGCCATCCCCAGTCCCCCACATGGTGGAGCCTGGAGGCTGGCTATAGAGTGAGCTATTAGAAGCCAGGCTGTGGGCACCCACTTGTTCTTCTCACTGCCCCATGCCACATCTTCCAGTACACTGTTGGCCAGCTAAACCTTCTAGGAGAGCCTCTGCCCTCTGGTTCTGCCACTTCTCTGCTCATCCACACCCACCTCCCACCTGTTTCGCACACTCCCCTCTTCCAAGACTGCCTACTTTAGCCACTCCTATTTTCCTTCCTGGATCTTGATCTTTCCCAAAATATTCTGGGTCTGTCTGAGTTTATCTCCATGATGTCCTCATTTTGGAGTAGGTGTGCAAGTCCACTTACTGTTAGAGAAATCCAAGTCACTGAGAGTTGCCTGGCCTGCCTGAGCCTGAGGCTGCACAAAGTCTCAATGATGGAAACGTCCCTTCCTCCACTCTTTTCCAGGCCCTCACCATCAGGGGTGTGGATACCGTGTCCCGTAGCTCCTTGGAGATGTCCCCTTTGGCCCCAGTAAACAGCCATGAGAGAAGAAGCAAGAGGAGAAAACAGATGTCTTCAGGAACTGAGGAGTGTGGGGAGGACAGGCTCCCCAAGTCTGACTCAGAAGATGGTCCCAGAGCAATGGTAATCCCAGCTGTGGTTCTAGCTTTTCTAGGGTGGGTCTGGCATGAAAAGCCCATCATGCTAGGCTCCTGTACAGTCACAGCCCCCACGGTTGCTCCTCTCTGCCCTTCCTGTTTCCCATGGCCTTCCTTAGAGTAGGGGAGCTCTGGGCAGAGGGACAGGCTAGTTTTGGGTGTTGTGATATCCCCAACCTGAGGCCAGTATCCCAGCACTGGAGCTGGGGCCGGGGGACGAGGCCCCATGGTATGGGTTGGTAGGAGTTCAAGGACATGCCCATAAGAGTGAGGGGCCATTCCGAGTGCCCCAGGTCCTGCTCAGACCGGGCCTATCTGCAACACCAGGAGCCTTCCTGCCTCCTTCTCCCTTACCCAACCTGAGCTCTAACTCCAAGCCCAGTTAAGTTTCAGGCTCCCAGCTCCAGAGACATAGATTTGAGGGGAGTAGAGATCCCAGAAGATACAGGATTATCTCTAACCCCACATCGCTTCTTCCAAGTACCCCTGGCCCAACCCACCCAGTTCCTGTGTGGCAAAAAAAAAGCCGTCAATGCTCCGAGAAGTTTGGCTGAGGCCAGTGGCACAAAAGACAGGCTGGGAGCACATGAAGAGCACATGTCATGGTCGTGTCCCCTCTCCTCGTGCCCTTAGAATCATCTCAGCCTCACCCACAGCCTCAGCAGGACTTCTGTGAAGCCACGTTCCAGCCGCGGGAGCATTTTCACCTTCCGCCGGCGAGACCTGGGTTCCGAAACAGATTTTGCAGATGATGAAAACAGCACAGCGGGGGACAGCGAGAGCCACCACACATCACTGCTGGTGCCCTGGCCCCTGCGCCGGACCAGTGCCCAGGGACAGCCCAGTCCTGGAACTTCGACTCCTGGCCACGTCCTCAATGGCAAAAAGAACAGCACTGTGGACTGCAATGGAGTGGTCTCCTTACTGGGGGCAGGTGACCCAGAGGCCACATCCCCAGGAAGCCACCTCCTCCGCCCTGTGATGCTAGAGCACCCACCAGACACGGTGAGCCAGCCCCGAGATGCAGGAACCAGGGCAGTTCTGGTCTCTCAAACCGATCACCAGTGCCAAGTCCAAAAATACTCACCAAATATTTGTTGAGCACCTGTTATGTGCTGGGCTCTAGGTGCATAAACTTACAAAAAAATCTCTGCCCTCATAGAGCATCCATGCTAATGGGGACGGACAGACAAAAATCAAAGGAAAGCCAGGTGCAATGAGGCACGCCTGTAATCCCAGCACTTTGGGAGGCCAAGGTGGGGAGATCACGTGAGGTCAGGAGTTCCAGACCAGCCTGGCCAACATGGTAAAACCCCATCTCTACTAAAAATACAAAAATTAGCTGGGCGTGGAGGTGCATGCCTGTAATCCCAGCTACTTGGGAGGCTGAGACAGGAGAATCACTTGAACTCAGGAGGCAGAGGTTGCAGTGAGCTGAGATCACGCCATTGCACTTCAGCCTGGGCAACAGAGTGAGACTCCATCTCAAAAAAAAAATCAAAAAAGAAAAAATGTCTATATTGTGTGTGATGGGGATAAAGAAGGATAATAGTTAAATATGTCACAGCTAGTAACGCTGCCATGACCATCATCTGGGAAAGCCTGTTCTGGGCACAAGGAACAGCAAGCGTGGAGGCCCTGAGGCAGAATCTGCCTGGCCTGTTGGAGGAGATGCCATGAGGTCAGTTTGGCTGGAATAGAGGGAGCGACGGCGAGAGAAGTTGTAGTGACTGCTCCAAAGGTGATAGGAAGGGACTGGCCAGATTGTGAAAGGCCAATCAGAACTTTGGTCACTTAGTCAATCCTATGACAGACTCATGGCTGCCCAATCAGCCATCAGGTGTCCTTGCGGACCCCGGGCCCCCAACACAATGACCAGAGCAGCCCACCCAGGAAAAAGCTGAACATCTGGCTCAGCCCCCAAGGCCTGCAGGGTGCACTTGGAGAGGAAGGTAGAGCGGATGGGAGGCTTGACCAGGAAGGTGGAGGGTGGCCTGAAGATGCAGGGCTCCCAGCCGCATGGCTTATTTCATGTCACTCAGACTCTTGCTCAATCTGTGGAACATGGTACAGGTTAATTAATCTCTTTGTGCCTCAATTTCCTCATCTGTAAAGTGAAAATTATACGCCAGCAAGTTGTGGTGAGGACTGAAAGAGTGCAACTAGGTCCAGTGTTGAGACCCGGACTTGCCTGGTGTTGGAGTCATCAGTATTATCTGTTATCGGTATTAGTGAGCAGGAAGGAGTGAGGTTCCTGGGGCACATTGCAGAATGCCCAGGGTCCCACACTCCTCTGGAGCACAGTGTGAAGGGAGGAAACTGGGCACCCCTGGGGGCAGACCACAGCTTTAGGTAAAGCTGGGGAGGCCCTGGCCCATCTGAAGGGTGGGGTGTCTAGCTTCCAGGAACACTAAACCAGGCAGGTTCAGCCCTGGAGCTTCAGCCTCATGGAATCAGGTCAGCAGCTGCGAGCGCTAATAGAATTTCCTAATCTCGTTAAGGAGAAAATCATCTCATTGTACTGCACATGTCGGGAGGAATCCAAGTTCAAGCACTTCATTACCAGGAATTCTGACTTCACCCATTCTCACTTCTGTGGGGCCCATTTGTAACCTTAAAGGGATTAGCAGGCCAAGACAGGGTCATTTGCAAAGTTAAAGGAATTAGCGAACCAAGATGGAGACATTTGAAGAGTCAAAGAGATTAGCAGGCTGCAGGCGCTGGGAATGCCTTCTGTGCTTTCACTGGGTCCCCAGTGACACATTCCTCCTGCCCAGTTCTAGTCTGAAAACAGAGCACAGTGTTGGGCACCCTGTGGATGCCTAATCAACAAGGATGGGGAGGAAGGGCCAGCCCAGCAGACAGCTCACGTTCAGTTTATCCAGATTGGGAGGTAGGGACTGAAGACTTACTTTGCCCTCTGCTTGTATGAGACTTCCTGGTTCCAAAAGTCTAGATGTAGGTGGGAGAAGCACACTGAATATCCATTCCTTTTCTCCCCCTGCATGTTAAATATTCATCCTCATTTCCTGTGGCCACCTCAGTTAGGAACAGAGCTGGAACTCTAACCCAAGCCTTCTGATTGATTCCCAAGAATTTATCCATCTAATATTTATCTAGTGCCAGCCTGCCATGTGGAGTGCCAGGCAGTGTTGAGACTCCAGGGTTATATCAGCAAACAAAGAAGGCAAGATCACTGTCCTCTTGGAGTTTATACCATAGTTAGGAAGACAGTAAACTAATCAATATTTTCAGGTAGCAATAAGTCATGTGATAGCAAGTTGCTAAGGGGAGGGATGAGGATGAGGGCTATTAGAATACTTGGGAAAGGCCTTCCCAAGGAGGTAACATTAAAATTGACAGGCAAATGATTTTAGGGAGCCAGCCCTAAAGATGCAGAGGAATAGCATTCAGATAGAGGGAATAGCAAGTGCAAAGCCCCGGAGGAGGACACATCCAAGGGATGAGAGTGACTGACAGGGCCAGGTGTGGTGAAACGTTAAAATGAGTTTCCTGAGTTAGGATTTGGACTGTGCAGGACCTTCTAGACCATAGAAAAGTTTGGATATACTGTGTGAGTCAGATGGGGAGGAGTAGGATGGGAGGAGTTGTTGAACAGAGGAGTGACATTATCTGATTCACTTTTTAAAGGAATCCCTTTCTACTATGCAGAGAATAGAGGGACGAGAAGAAGAAAAGAAGCCAGTTAGGAGGCTGTTGTAGTGGTTTTGGGAAAGGGAGGATGACCACCTGGACTAGGAAAGTGTATTAGTCAGCTACTGTCATCATAACACTGTGTAGCAAACTACCCCAGAAGTCAATATCTAGCAACAAGCCTTTATTCTCATGCTCACTCATCTGCAGGTTGACTACAGCGTGGCCCTTGTAGGTTAGGCTTAGCTGGGAAGCCCTGCTCCAGACTGCACGCTGGCTGGGCTGGGCTCCATGATGTGGGTTAGGCTCAGGGCTGCTCCACGTCTTTGTTCTGAGGCCCAGGCTGGAAGGGTGACAGCTACCTGGGGAAGCTCTTTTCATGGAGAATTCCTGGAGCACAAGAGCAAGATAAACAGCACTAGCCCAGTTGAGGTTTCTGTTCACAGCGTGTCCACTAACATTCTGTTGTCCAAAGAAAGCCATTCATGCCCAGGGCAGGGAAGTTTAATTCACCCTCAGTGGGAGGGGAAAGAGAGTGCATATGTGCCAAGTGATAACCAAACTATCATAGATGGCAAAGAAGGAGGGGAGAAGTTGGGAAAATTTAAAACTTGCTTGTGAGTTAAGCTGGCCAAATTCATGGTTGCGTTGGACCCAGGGTAGTACCATTGCACCAGCCACCTCAGCCCTCTCAGGTGCCTCCACTTGAATACTTCCATGACTTGGAGTTCACTACCTCCCTAGGCAACATTTCAGAGCAGTCCTACCAATGGCCGGGATGTCCTTAACTTGAGCCCAGATCTATTTGGTGCCCACCCTATGCCCTGCTTCTTCTACCCTGGGTAGTCTAGGCCCATCTTCCCTCTGCCCTGCGAAGATTACAGAGTCTTGCTATTGCGTGCTGAACAGCTCAGCGCCTGGGCTGTGGTCATGCAGGGCCCTGCTGAAGTGAAGGCTTTATTGGCCCTCCTTGGTTCTGTGGGAGGCTCCAGGTAAGCCTAGAGAATGCCTGCCTGCCACCTCCCTTCACCAGGGCTGTTTCCAGGCCTGGGTTTTATACTGATAAAAATGGTGCATGCATGGTGAAAACAAACCCCACAGTGCAGAAGTGAAAAGGGAACTTCTCCCTCTCTTTCCCCTCCCCCACAATCCCATTCCCCAGATATGTCCACTTTAATCATTTGGTATGCATTTTCCAGATCTTTTTCTTGTTTTTTCATCAAACTGTTTGCCTTGGAGATGTCCCCATGGGAGCATACAAAGAACTGCCTCATTCTCTTTGTTGTCTATCAGAGCCCAGAGTTGGATTGTGTCTATAATTGATTTGAATATGGTTGCTATTGATTGGTTGTTTTGTTCTTATGGTATTAGAAACAGTGCTGCAATGAACATCATTTATGTGTTTTTTTGATGCATATATGTAACTATTTATGAAGTTAGATTAGCAGATGAGGACTTGGAGGGCCAATTTAAAATTTTCTTGGTAAATACAGCCTAACTGCCCCCACAAAAGACACAGCCTCCCACCAGCCACGTGTAAGCATTGTACTTTATCCTTCTATTAGCATTATCTTAGAGCATGTTAGATTTTTTTTTTCAGCTTCTTTATGCTCTTGACGCTAGGAAGCTTGTGGTCAATTAAGACTCCCAGATCATTTTTGCATGTACTAATGTGTATGACAGCATCAGGCTCAGGGAGGACCTGTGATACATGTAGCTTCCTGACCACACTCAGGAATCACTGCTGATGAGAGGCAGTGAAGAAATGAGAATGAAGGAGACAGTGATTGGCAGGAGGGGTGGAGGGAGTTCTTAACTGGGAGGGAGTTGGGAACAGAGAAGCCCAGCATCCAGTGTCCCATCAAGACCTTCATCTTGATGGCATCCCCAGCCTGAGTCTGGACTGGCCACCCCAGCTCCAGCAGGACTAGAGCTAGAGGCAGGACCCCTTTCCCCAGGCTGACGCACATCTCCTGATTGCACTCAGACCACACCATCGGAGGAGCCAGGTGGGCCCCAGATGCTGACCCCCCAGGTTCCATGTATAGATGGCTTCGAGGAGCCAGGAGCACGGCAGCGGGCTCTCAGCGCAGTCAGTGTCCTCACCAGCGCACTGGAAGGTCAGCATCCCCAGGTCATTTAAATACTCCCCACCTCTGCTGCAGGCACCCTTACCTTCATCCCAGCCTGATCCGGGCATCCCCCATTTGTCTTGGCCTGCTTTGGACATCCCCACACTGTCCCAGCCTTCTCTGTTCTGTGGAGCCTTGCCTGTCCTTCCGTCACTTCTCATCTGTTTCAGCTTGTTCTCTCCTGGGCATCACTATGTCTATGTTTCTCCCAAACACTCCCACATCTGGCCTGTCCCAGATGCTTCTCAGTCTCATTCCATCGTCTCCCAACCATAACCATGTTGTCTAGGACCATCCTGTCCGGAGCACACCCGTATCTGTTCTAGCTATTCCCGTATCTACTTCAGGCTCTTCCAGGCATCCCACATCTTTCCCAGCCATTCCTGCCCTAGGCAACTCCACATCCCTTCCAGTCTGAATTTGGCACCCCCCGTCCTGATCTTGTTCCCTCCTATCTCAGATGTATTCTCATCTTTTCCAGCCAGTCCTCGGCATCCCCTCTCCCATTTGTCCTGACACATCCCAGATGTCCACATCTGTCCCTACCCATTCTGTCCCAGGTGTCCTTGTGCCCGAACTTGCCTGTCCCCATTACTGTTTCATCATTTTCAGCCTGTCCTCCCCTGAGTGTCCCCAGGTCTGTGTGGGACTGTTGTCTTAAGCAGTTGTACGTTTGTCCTAATAATCTCTCCTGTCCCCATTTTCCCCGCCTCCATCTTTGTTTCCTGTCCCTATGGCCCTCTTCTCTCATATTTCCAGACTAAGGAGCCAAGACACAAGCCACCCATTCCCTCGGCCTTCACTGCCCCCACTGTCCCACTGTCATGTAGTAGCCCTGTCATCTCCCAAAGCAAGTCATAAATCTTTTCTGGAAGGTATTCCAGATACATATGACTCAGTCAACAGAATCAAACTAACTCACTGGCTGTCCCCTCAGAGTTAGAGGAGTCTCGCCGCAAGTGTCCACCATGCTGGAACCGCCTCGCCCAGCGCTACCTGATCTGGGAGTGCTGCCCACTATGGATGTCCATCAAGCAGGGAGTGAAGTTGGTGGTCATGGACCCGTTTGCTGACCTCACCATCACTATGTGCATCGTGCTCAACACACTCTTCATGGCGCTAGAGCACTACAACATGACAAGTGAATTCGAGGAGATGCTGCAGGTCGGAAACCTGGTAAGAGCCACCTGCAGCTGGCTATCAAATGGGCATCCTGGCAGGAAGGAACCTCGGGCAGCTGGCACAGCCTTCATGGGTAAGGGAGAAGGGATCCTGCACACAGAAGGATCTTTTGAGGGTGGGAATCGTCATAGAAGACATCTTGGAGGAGGGAAGGAATCTCAAGGTCAGCTTCTAAGGAGCTGAGAAATGTAGATTTGGAGTGGGAGGGTGGAGTGAAAAGTTTATGCAGATGTTCACAGTCTAGAAAACAAAAGTGAGCTGAGGGTAAACCTGAAATGTGTGGAGACTTGAGATTTTGTAATTTGTAGATGGAGGAGAGTGTGTGCAGGAGGTAGTTCTCTTATGGACCGAGCTTGCATCAGTGTTGTTGGATGGGGGAAATTGTGGATGAATGGTTGGATAGAAGGAGGGAAAGATGGAGGGATGGGTGGGTGGGTGGATGGATGGATGGATGGATGGATGGATGGATGGATGGATGGATGGGTGGATGGATAGCTGGGTGTAGTAAGTAAATCAGGCAGAGCCAGATTTGAATTCTGACTCAGCTCTTACTAACTAGCTGATCTCAAGCAATTTACTCAGTAATTGGCCCAATAAATATTTGTTGAATTCAATAAATGGGAAATTAGTATGACAATATCAACCTCATAGGAAGGTAATGAGGATTGAATAAGATAATATCTATAATCTGCTTGGCTCATAGATTGATAAGCAGTAAGCACTCAAAACAAATGATAGCTGTGCTATTGTTGTTGTTGTTAGATTGCTCCTGGAAGTCAGAATGTCTGGGTTCTAATTCCGATTTTTTTTTTTTCTTGATACTAAATCAAGTCCTGCCTCTTTATTATACAGATAGGGAAACTGAGGCCCAGAGACTGGAGGGATGACATGGCAGGGGCAGAGTTGGGCATCTCTCAACTCCCAGGACAGGTCCATATTGGATCAGTCCAGGTAAACAGAGTCAGCTCGTCTTTAGAGGATCCCAGGGCAGAGTTGCCATGAGCCCACTGGCCTCAAAAAGGAGCTTCTGAGATCACCACTGAGGTTGGTGTGAGGATGGTAGGGGGACTTCTGGCCCTATTTGATCTAAGCTTGCTCTTACTGCAGACCCAGCCTGTCTCAGGCCCAGCTGTTCAAGTGACCCCCATAGGCAGGTAGGTCTCTCACGCTGTGGGGTATGAGGATTTTCTTTTCTTCTTACTTTCCAAACCCAGGACTCTAGATAGTTCTCTGCAGGGCCTATTGAGATTTTTTTCACCAATTTGAGTCCACTTGCTGTAATTTTACTTTTCTTTCCTTCTATGTGCAAACAGAAGGGAAAGCTACGTCTCCGTGGGTAGAAGTCTCATGGCACTGTTGGGAATGTTGGGTAGTCTTCAGATGGTAGTTATGCAGGGTTTCAGTTGAGTGTGGTTTTATCAGGTTGTGACCATTGGGTTGGACTGAGCAGCAAGTTAGGTGTGATGAACAGCACTGGTGGCTTCACTGGGTCAGCAAGTTGTGGCCGAACTGCAGTTGTATTAAACTTATCGTTAAATTATAGATAATAGGCAGTATAGTTGGGTTATAGCTATTTTGTTCTGTTTGTATAGCTTTATTGCTAGTATGTAAGGTTTTGATTTTATTGCATTTAATATATTCTAGGTAGTTTAAATATTAAGTGTTAAGAAACAATACCCTAAAAATAAGCATGAGTAAATAATCAGCTTGGGAAAAGCCTTTCTAAGCATGTATCTGAAGACAAATTCCATAAAGGAGAAGATTGATAGATTTAACTAACTTTTTAGCCCATCACACAAATAAAGATAAAAGGCAAATGAAAATTCTGTTTCTAGCAATATTATGGACAAGAAAATCTGAAAAGTCTTCTATTAATAAACAATTTAAAATACAGCAAACAGTCTTTGAATTACATAGCTAAGTGCATGAGAAAGTATAGTAGTTCCTCTTATCCACAATTCTGCTTTCCATGGTTTCAGTTACCCATGGTCACCCATGATGTGAAAATATTAAATAGAAAATTCCAGAAATAAACAATTCATTAGTTTTAAATGGCACACCGTTTTGAGTATTACGATGAAATCTCACACTGTCTTGCTCCATTCTGCTCGGGGACATGAATTGTCCCTTTGTTCAGCGTATCGTGCTCTATATGCAACCTACCCATTAGTCATTTACTAGCGATCTCTGTTATCAAATAGACTGTTGTGGTATCACAGTGTTTGTATTCAAGTAACCCTTATTGTACTTAATCGTTATTCTCCAAAGCAGAAGAGTAATGATGCTGGCAATACAGATGTGCCAAAGAGAAGCCAAATACATAACAAAGAGAAGTTGTTCATCTCTTATTGTGCCCAATTTATAAATCAAACTTTATCAGAGGTATGTAGATTTAGGAAAAGGCATAGTATATATAGGGTTCAGTAATATCCATGGTTTCAGGCACTCACTAAGAACCTTGTTGGAATGTATTCCCCATAGATAAGGATAAGATAAGAGGGGGCTACTGTAACGGAAACCCGAAGTGCCAAAAACAAAAAGAAGCTTAAAAACCATAGCAGTAAACTTGTGAAATGGCTCTGTAGCTGCCGCAGGTAGGGTGGAGAGGTGTTGATTTGCATAATCTGGAGGCTTGGATTTTAATGAGCATGTAGAGACAAGACACTCAACCTTGGGACAGTGTGAGTAGGGGTCGAAACTGAGTAGCCCCATAAGAATATGACCATACATTCAGTAAAATGGTGATCCAGAAAAAACCTACACACAAACCCTGGGAAATGATAAAGAAGCCCTGTCTTAGCCAGGGCTGGAAAGGAAAAAAGCAACCCCTGAAAGGCTGTGACTATAGATTTGGCCTCATACAGATTTGGGGTTCATATTTACACCCGAGTAGTCCTGGAACCTACATCTAAAAAATTAACATAGAAAGTGATCCTAGAATAATGTCTTGGGGCCACTAAAAGGGAACAAAACTTCTCTGGAAGGACACACCTTTAGCCCAGGTCAAGCTGGATTTCCCAAATTATAAAACACAGAAGGAAATATTCCACCATGAGGAAGAGTCAGCAGACACACACACACACAGACACAATCAGGCTATCCCCTTAAAAATGTCATATAGTAGAATTGCATGATAGAGATGATAAAAATGTTCATAATTGGCCAGGCGCGGTATTTCACACCTGTAATTCCAGCACTTTGGGAGGCCGAGGCGGGCAGATTGCTTGAGCTCAGGAATTCGAGACCAGCCTGGACAACATGGCAAGACCCTGTCTCTACTAAAAATACACAAAAATAGCCAGGTGTGGTGGTGTGCACCTGTGGTACTAGCTACTTGGGAAGCTGAGGTGGGAGGATCACTTGGACCCCCAGCAGGGCCAAGATTGCAGTGAGCTGAGATCATATCACTGCACTCCAGTCTTGGTGACAGGACGAGACTCTGCTCAAAAAAAAAAAAAAAAAAAAGTTCATAATAGCCAGAGACATAAAATAAGAGATTAAAAACATAAAAAAAAATACAGCTTTGAAAAGGAATCAAATAAAATCTCCATAAATGAAAAATATAGCCATTGAGATTAAAATTTCAATGTACACATCAAATAGCATATTAATACAGTTGGGGAGATAATTAAATGACTGTAAATTTAGATCTAATACAGTTGCCCAGAATGTAATATAGAGAGATGAAGAGAAGAAATAGAAGAAAGAAGGAAGAAAAACATATCTGACATTATTTTCCAGATTATGTTGTTGTCTATTTAAATCATTTTAGAAAATCTACAGAGAGGCTGTTAGAACTAATACGAGAGTTCAACAATATTAGTGGGTACAGCTTCAGTATTCCAAATAGTGTTCCTAGTCACCATCAACAATCAACTGGAGAAAATAAATTTTTAAAGTTATCACTTATGATCGCAATAAAAACTATGAGAAATTTAGCGATAAATATAACAAAAGATATGCAAATTTCATGAAAAAATATGAAACTGCCAAAAAACATAAAAGAAGACATAAAAGTGGAGCGATGTGCCATTTTCATGAATGAAAGTATGACTATTGTAGAGATACAAATTCTTCCCAAATTAACCTATAAGTTCAATGTAATTCCAGTCAAAATCTCAATACTTTTTTTAATGGAACTTGACAAGATAATCCTAAAACTCATATAGAAAGTAAAGCAGATCAAGACAAATTAAGGACTAAGGTAGGGAATTTACCATAGTATGTTAAGATATCTTAGAAAGCTAAAAATATTATAGTATTGGTGCAGGGATGGAAAAAAAGATTGTGCTACAGAATTGAGAACACAGAAGTAGAACAATCCATATTTGGTAACTTGATAAATAACAGAGATGGTATTATAAATCAGTAGGAAAAGGCCAGGTGCAGTGGCTCATGCCTGTAATCTCAGCACTTTGGGAGGCCAGCCGAGGTGAGCAGATCATCTGAGGTCAGGAGTTAGAGACCAGCCTGGCCAACATGGTAAAAGCCTGTCTCTACTAAAAATACAAAAATCAGCTGGGTATGGTGGCATGCACCTGTAGTCCCAGTTACTCAGGAGGCTGAAGCAGGAGAATCACTTGAACCTGGGAGGTAGAGGTTGCAGTGAGCTGAGATTGCACCACTATACCCCAGACTGGGTGACAGAATGAGACTCTTTCTCAAAAAATAAAATAAAATAAAATAAAATAAATCAGTAGGAAAAGGATGGGACTGTTTAATAAACGATGCTGGGAGAATGGTTATCTGCATGGAAGAAAATCAATTTAGATCCCTACCTCACATCATATTCATAAATTAGATGCAGGGGAATTGTACTTAACACCTAAATGTGATAAAGCAAAACTTTAAAGTTTTTGGAATAACAACAGGAGAAAAAGCTTTAAGATCTTGGGGTTGGGAAGGCCTTCAATAATCCAAAAAAGCTTACATCATGAAAGAAAAGATTGCTAAATTATAAATTGTTAAAATTTGTAATCTCTGTACAACAAGGGATATTACAAACTAAGTGAAATCACTACCACAAACTGGAAATTGATATTATGATAAGTATTTAACTAGAAATACATAGAATCCAGGCAATATTGAAGATTTACACATCAATAGGAAAAGAGGGATAGTGATAAAATGATAAAAACACAACCACAACAATGGACAAAGGAAATGACAAGCAAATCACAGAAGAGGTAATTCAGATGGTTATAAACAAATGAAGAGAAACAGAGGAATGGAAATTAAAGCAACATTGAAATACTTTTTCTTGCCCTAACAGAATAAAAACTAGGCTTCTGTGTGTTGACAAGGATGTGAAACAGTGGGAATTCGCAGCTTGTAAGAGTGTGGATTTGGTACAACCATTTGGGGAGCAATTGAACAATATCTGCTAAATCACAGATATATACTGTATACCCTACTACTCAACAATGCCATATATATATATATATATTCTTAAGAAAGTCTCACACATCTGTACAAGGAAACATGTATAAGAAAGTTCTTTACAGTATGTTTAGTCGTAGGGGAAATTAGAATCAATATAAATGTCCATTAATTTTATAAAGTGGATAAATAAATTGTGTACTCATACAATGAAATACTGTACACAATTAGAATGGACACATATACATGTGTCAATAAATCTCAAACACAATGTTAAAAATAAAAGGAACTTGAAAGAGAATATATAAAGCATAGCTTATTTACATAAAGTTAAAAGAATACAAAAATACTATGTGTTGTTATATACATTAAAAATGTAAAAATGTGTAGAAATGATAAACATCAAATTTGGGATAGTGATTACCTTGGAATGAATACAGTACTATGGGTGGCTCCTGGTTTATCTGTGATGGCACATGATACGTAAGAATTCATAGTGGAAGCCATCATTTGAATTACTGGTTTAACTCCTTTGTATCTCAGTTTCCCTATCTGTAAAATGAGGATAATAAACATTACATATCTCATAGGGTTACTGTGAGGGTTAAATGATTTAATATATGTAAAACACTAGAACAGTGCCTGGCATACATCAAATGCTATTTAAGTATGTGCTTTTTTTTTTTTTTTTTTTTTGGTAAGGAAAAAGAAAACAAGATTTGAAACAAATATGGCAAGATGTTAACATTCATTAGAGTTTGGTGGTAGGTGCACAGATAATCATCTTATTATCCTATACTTAAAGTATTTTAAAGTGTAAACAAATACAATAAAGGTAAATGACAAATCAGGAAAATTGTGACAACACAAATAGTACTAATAGACAAAAGGGTAATATCCTTAATATATAAAGTATGTTTATAAACCATACAAAAAAGCAAACACCTTAATAGAACAATTAAGAGCAAAGGATATGAACAGAAAATTTCACCAAATAAGAAATACAAAACAAAAAGAAATGTCCAATAAAACAAGAATGTCCTGTTGGATGAGAAAAGGCCATGGGAACGGAGTACCCGGTATTAACATAGTTAAAGGGAAGCAGTTATTCACATGCAGCTCATGGAATTGTTTAAAACCTTTCTCCGAGGATCATTTAGCACTATGTGTCAGAATCTCTGAAAAACATTCATTGACTACACAATTTCATCTCCGGAAATCTTTCCTAAGAAAAGAATTAGACACGTTGCTTTAAAACAAACATGTAAAAGGATATTTATTGTGGCAATGTTTTTAATAGGGGAAAAGGAATGACTATCACAGGGAAATGGCTAAACCAGTTATAGCATATCTGTACAGTGGAATGTGCCACAAATGTTAAAAAAAAAAAAAAAGAAAAAAGAGAGAGAGAGGGAGGGAGGCAGGAAAGAAAGAAGAAAGGAAGGAAAGGAAGGAAGGAAGAAAGGAAAGAAGGAAGGAAAGAAGGAAAGAAGGAAGGAAAGAAGGAAAGAAGGAAGGAAGGAAGGAAGGAAGGAAGGAAGGAAGGAAGGAAGGAAGGAAGGAAGGAAGGAAGGAAGGAAGGAAAAATGATGCTGTAGATTGTGTTTAATTGGCATGGAAGGATGTTCACAAGGTACTATGTTTTAGATACAGGTTTATAGTGCATGGAATATGGTCCCATTAAAGTCATATGCCAAGGTCAAAGAGAATTTGGGGTTCCCCGTAAGTTCCCCCAATTCCTGGAAAGCAGCCATTTGCACTCATTGCTCAGTGAACCTCCTGCCAGGAGTTAGGGGAAGTGGGTCACCATGCTCACAGCCTCCATCTGCCAGATCCCAGTGAGCCTATAAAACATGCAGAGTTGTTTATATCTGAAGGCAGCCCCTGCCTGGGTCTGGAGCTCTTGGCCACTCTCAGCAATCACAATAAATGCTGCTGACAGTAACAGTGATCACCCTCTCATGCAGAGCATCCACTTCACAGCCATTAGCTCTAACTCCTAGAAACCTCCTATGGAGTTGTTATTATTATCCCCATTTATACATGAGGACCCTCAAGGCTCAGAGAGCTGAAGAAACTGGCCCAAGATCACACAGAGGCAGCCCCTGCTCTGGAATCCGGGCCTGGCCACCATTCTCTGCATATCTTAAACCATCAAGCTTTGATCACATGGCCTTAGAAAGCCTGGCATGAGCCTGTGGAAGGAGGAGGTCTGTTACCAAAATGTATGTACTTCTCAAGCTTAGCTACACATTAGAATCACCTGGGAAGTTTTTTTCTTTTTAGTCCCCATACCTGGGTTCCACTCCAGTCCAACGTAACTAGCATCTCTAGGATGCGACCCAGGCATCCATATTTTTAAAGCTCCCTAGGTGATTACAGAGTGCACCAAGTTTGAGAGCTCGTGGTCAAAAACAGCACTTGAACTTTAAATCCCAGGAATCTGGTCAAAATGTAGATTCTAATTCAGCAGGTCTGGGGCCTTGCAAGATTCTGCATTTCCAAAGAGCTTCCAGGTGATGCTGTAGGTCCCTGAAAAACCTTTTATCGTTTCCCCGAAGGGCACTCCCCAAGAGCCTCTCCTGTCTTTTTTTTCCTGAGTCCTAGCTCCACCTGATCACTGCCATCTCGCCACCAAAACAGCTGGGAGCCTGGACAAAGTGAGGTGCAGGGCTTTTCCTGAGCTCCCTTCTCTAGAAATGAGTGTCGGCACTCATAGGTGTCAGACCCACCCTGGTGCACCCCGGCAGTGCTGGGGAAGATCAGAAGTGGGGGTCCAAGGGAGGCGCTACCCGGGCCCCACTTGTAGGGGCTCTCAGGGAAACTGCGCAGGCTGTGCTGCTTAGTGAGGGCTCTAAGCACAGCTGTGTGTGTCTGAGGCTGGGTAGGGAAGGCTCCTGGAAGTAAGCAGAGCAGCACAGGACAGGCAGGACATGGCGCACAGGTCAAAGGCTCAAACATTCGTTCATCTATTCAACAGATACTAGTGGACCACCTATGGGCTGGGCATCATTCCAGGTACAGTAGGGAAAGGTCCCTGCCATCACACAGCCTATCTTCTAAACAGACGAGGCTTGATAAACAAATAGCTGTTAGATGGTGGTGTGAGGCAGAGGAAAATGAAGCAAGGATGGGAAATAAGGAATTTGGTGGGAGGGAGGCACATTTTAAGTTACCAGGACACTCATGGATCAGGTGGCTCTGAAGGGAGTTAGTTATGCGGCTGGGGAGAGGCATGACCCAGGGAAAGGGAGCAGCAAGTGCAAAGGCCCCCAGGAGGGGACAGCAAGGAACAGGCGTGGCTGGAACAGGAGAGCAACAGGCAATGGGGCGGGGGTTGGAAAATGTATGGAAACAGGTTTGGGTGCTGGGGAGAGAAGCAGGTCTCAAGGCTGTCTCTCTGTGTGAGGAACGCAAACTGAGGCTGGAGGATTTCAGGGTCCCTCCCTTTCCCAAGACCCGGCTGATGGAGGAGCAGTTCCCTCTGGCACAAGCACTAAAGGGACCCCTGAAGTCAGGAGGGCTGGGCTGGTGGGTGGTGCCCTGTGTGGCAGTGCTGAGGAGCCCGCCCACCTGCCCTCGTGGTGCCTACCCCTGAGCCAACAGCATCCCGCTGCCCTCCAGCCCACCTCCACAGGGCCTCTTCTGAGCTGATGGGGAGAGGATGGCACTGGGGTGGCCAACAAATGCCTCCTTTCTAGCACAGAGCTCCATCAGGGCAGGTGCCCAGACCAGAGTGACCTCCTCACCTGATTGCCAACCCCGGTGAGGTGCCTCGGCAATGCCCGTCTCTGACCCCCACCTCCTCACAACTGCTGCAGGCCTGACACTATTCTCAGGGGTACTCTGGCCCTCTGGCTTTAGCCCTCCCCTCCAAAAGACCCTGAGTGCCTCCTCACTGCCCTCAGGACAGCCCCCCAGCTCCTCAGCATGGTCAAGAGGCCCTGCATACAGGACCCCGACTTCCTGCCATCCACACCGTCACAGAACATTCTCTCCTCAGTTGGCACACTGCAGGGCAGCTGGCACGGCTCTCTGGTCCACTGCACCATGGGATCCTTGACCACAGGGTTCTGCCGGTCAAGGCTGGGCAGCTTGGGACTTGTAAGTCCAGGCAAAGTTCAGCCTCTGCCCACTGAGGAATGTTTCTGGAAGAGAAAGGAGGTTTCAACCTAAATTCTGGAGAGCAGCACTGGGTTCTTCTCATTCTCAAACTTAATAGCTACGTGACCCCAGACAAGTTACTCAACCTCTCAGTGCCTCAGTTTCCTTACCTGTAAACTGCAGGCAATGATACTTCCTAATGGAGTTGTTGGATGAATCAAAAGAAACCACATGTGCAGAGTGTTGTGACCAGTACTTGGCACGTAGCCCTCGGGAAGCAGTGGCTGCTGATTATCACAGTGGGCAGAGTCCAGTAGGTGGATGAGGAGGAAGGGCCTCCTGAGGAGCAGGGACAGCGAGGACAGAGACTCTGGGTCAGGGAGCCATGAGCGTCATGGTGATGCGTGGATTTGGCATGTGTTGGGTGAAAGCCCTTCCTGTGGACACACAGATCAGAAGTCTAGCGCTAGGTCATGTCACTGTCCACTGCAGGTGCCCCCTAGAGCCGTGAGTCTCTGTGGAGCCTGCAAAGGGCCCAGGCCATTCCCAACGGCCAAGCTGTGTGCCTGGTGTGCTTGGTGAGCAGCTGCAAGGGCTGGGGGAGCAGGCTGGAGAAGAGAGCTGTCCCCAAGGGCTGGGCCATGGCCAAGCAAATCCCCACTGGGAGCCTGGGCGCAGTCAGAGCTGGCAGCCCTGGAGGGAGCCCCTGCCACAGCGAGAGTCAGGAGGCAGGTGCCCCTGCTGGCCAGGGGCTCTTTCCATCCTGAATAATTCCTGCTCCCTCCTCAGGTCTTCACAGGGATTTTCACAGCAGAGATGACCTTCAAGATCATTGCTCTCGACCCCTACTACTACTTCCAACAGGGCTGGAACATCTTCGACAGCATCATCGTCATCCTTAGCCTCATGGAGCTGGGCCTGTCCCGCATGAGCAACTTGTCGGTGCTGCGCTCCTTCCGCCTGGTACCTGGCTGGACCCACCGCAAGGAGGGGTGGGCGGGGTGGGGGTGGAGGGCTGGGCACAACCCAATCTGAGGTCATCACTTGGTCATCCCTACTTTGATGTGTCATGCCTTCACCCAACAGCCATTTGCTAGGTACCCCTGGATGCCTGGCCCGGTGCTGGTGATGGTAGGGTACAGAGGCAGGCAAGGCAGGAGGCATTCCTCCAGAGGAGCAATTGTGGTGGCCATCCTAATGAATTGCAAAGCCCTTTGTGGTCCAATGTGACCCCTTTAGCCCTCACAGGATCCAGGAGTGGGGCTGGTATTACTACATTTCCATTTCACAGATGAGGAGACTCAGAGAGATGAAACGAATTTCCCACAGCTACATGGCAGATAACAGAGGGAGCTGGGCTGCTAACTGCTCATCCGAGGTTCTGCCTGCTGGTTTCTGAATCAGCATCTTTAAAATATTAATGCACACACACATCACCTGGGGATCTTGTTAAAATGCATATGCTGATTCAGTGAGTCTCAGGTGATGTCAAAGCTGCTGGTCTGTGGACCACACTTGGAGCTTGAAATGCTTGAGAGGTCCAGACATGGGGCGGGAGGTGTAGTTAGGGAAGGCTTCCTGGAGGAGGTCCTGAGCACTGTGGGTTGCTGCACATACAGTGGGTGGGTGTGGAGCGGCGGGGAGTGTGTAGGAAGCCAGGATGATGGGGGCAGGAGGAAAGCCAAGGCTGTGGGTTCTAGTCCTGATTCCACTGCTATAAACCAAGGGACTTAGACCTAAGTTACTCCACCTGTGAGGGTTGGCAGCTTCTTCTGTCAAATGAGGTAATACCAGTGCCAACCTCATGTGGTTATCGGGAGTTCTGACTGAGTTCATCCATTCTAAGCACAAGGTCTGGCACGCAGACATTCAGTAAGTGTTAAGCACCTTCCCCTCTTTCTCTGTGATGACTGAGAGGCAGAGGTGACTGGACGACTCAGAGATGGTTTGAACTGCCCCAAAGGATACCTGATGAGGACAGGTATGAAAGAGCAAGGACATTGCCTGTTGAGAGAATGTAGTGGGCAGTTCCTGGAAGTGAGGCCAAGGCAGAGAGGAGGCTGGTGTGGGGACGAAGAGAAGGGCTGAGCTGGGAATGTGAGGTTGGAGCTGTTGACCTGACCGCCAGAGCAGTGCCCAATGAAGCTGCCCTCAGGCTGTGGAGACAAACAGTAGTGGGTGCTCTGGGAAAAATGGGGGGGGGAAATAGGTGTCAGTGCCCTCCAAGGACTCCCTGGACTTTCAGGCAGGAACTAGAGAGAGTGAGGGTGCCCGTGGGCAGCAGGAGCCAGAAACCCTCACAAGGTCCCCTGCTCTTCCTCTTTCCCCAGCTGCGGGTCTTCAAGCTGGCCAAATCGTGGCCCACCCTGAACACACTGATCAAGATCATCGGGAACTCAGTGGGGGCACTGGGGAACCTGACGCTGGTGCTAGCCATCATCGTGTTCATCTTTGCTGTGGTGGGCATGCAGCTCTTTGGCAAGAACTACTCAGAGCTGAGGGACAGCGACTCAGGCCTGCTGCCTCGCTGGCACATGATGGACTTCTTCCATGCCTTCCTCATCATCTTCCGCATCCTCTGTGGAGAGTGGATCGAGACCATGTGGGACTGCATGGAGGTGTCTGGGCAGTCATTGTGCCTGCTGGTCTTCTTGCTTGTTATGGTCATTGGCAACCTTGTGGTAAGTTGGCCAAGGGCCTCACACGCACACACCATCCACTCATCTACCCAGCTACCCACCCATCCAATTATCCATTTACTTACCCTTCTATCACTCCATCTACCCATCCATCCATCCATCTATTCATTTACCCACATTTCCATCTAACTACTCACTCATTTATTTCATCCACCCGCCATGCACTTACTTACTCATCCATCTATATACTTATCAACACACCATCTATTCAATGTACCCATTTATTCTTGCACCTATATGCTCATACATCCGTCTACCTATTGATCATCCACTTATCAATCACCCACCCACCAACAAACCCACCCATCCATCTATTCACCACTCCAGCAATCAGAAGGATCAGCAGATCCTTCCCTAGTTACCAAGCCACCCATCCATTTATCCACTCATTCACCTTGTCATTCATCCATCAACCCCCTTTTGCTCATTCACTCATCCGTTCACTAATCTGCTTATCAGTCACCCATTCATCAACCCCCATTCACACACTTACGCATCCATATGCCCATTCATCTATCCACCCATCCATTCACTTACACAACCATCCATCCCTCCCTTCATCCATCACCCATCTGTCCACTCACCCAACCATTCACTCCTCTACTCATTCATCCACCCCCATCTATGAACTCACCATTCACTCATTCACCAATTCCATCTATCTACTCATCTGTCTATCCAGTTGTCTACTTACTCACTCATTGACCCATCCATCTGTTCACTCACTCTTCACCACATTTTTTTTTTTGAGACTGAGTTTCACTCTTGTCGCCCAGGCTGGAGTGCAATGGCATCATCTCGGCTCACTACAACCTCTGTCTCCCAGGTTCAAGTGATTCTCCTGCCTCAGCCTCCCAAGTAGCTGGGATTACAGGCATGCACCACCATACCTGACTAATTTTTTGTATTTTTAGTAGAGACAGGGTTTCACCATGTTGGCCAGGCTGGTCTCAAACTCCTGACCTCAGGTGATCCGCCTACCTCGGCCTCCCAAAGTGCTGGGATTACACGTGTGAGCCACTGTGCCTGGCCTCTTCACTGCATTTTGCTCATTCATGCATTTACCCACTTACTTACCTATTATTCGTTATTTACTCATTTTGTTTTCATTCATTTACTTATCTGTTCATCTACCCATTGTTTTACTGTCACACACTGTCAATGAATTATCACATGGTTTTTCAATTTATCTGAAACATTTGCTAAGCCATTGTTGCATGGAAAACATTGTGCCGCACGCTGTTGGGCATACAGAGGCAAATGAGGTCTAGCGCTAGCCCTGACATCACTCACCAGCTTGAGAGATGACTGGGGAGGTGGAGAGTTCAAGCAGGCCTGAAATAACTCTCAGACTGGTCAGAGTGATCAGAGCCATTAAGGAGGAGACCGTGGGTACTGTTCCCACTCAGCTAGGAAAATCAAGGAAAGCTTTCTGGAAGGGATTTTGGAGCTGATCTGATAAACAGGCAATGCTGAAGAGGGAAGGAGCAGGATGAGCAAAGCACAGGTGCAGACAGGTGGTGGTCCAGGTAAGGTGGGGCCCATAGGAGCTTTATATGTCATCCTGAGTAGTGTGGTGGGAGTCTCTGCTGTCCCATCATGAGGGGCCCACACCGTTGCTCCTGTGGGTACCTGTCTGTCCTTGGGCAGGTGCATCTTGTCTTGTGTTTTTACAATGTGGGGAATTCTGGAACTGAGAAAGGTCAAAATTTAAATACCAGAGAAGGTGCCTTAGGAAGAGGCAAGGTTGGGGTCAGTCAGTGGTTCAGGCAGCAATCAGTGTCCACTGTGGATGTGAAGCTACCTTTCTGGGTACACAGGTGGCCCACACATGCTCAAGCAGCATACCTGCATTGTCTGGCTCCCACCCATAGCTGTATGTCTCTGTTGTGGGCAGTGCGGTCACATCAGCTCATAGAGAGGTTTTACATTCACTTTTTCAGCCTGCTGTGGGGCAAGTACTATCGGCTATAGATTCCAGAGTCTTTCCCCAAACCTGTCTGACTTCTTCTCCCACGTGCCTTATCCAGGCCAGGACAGGGCCAGCCAATTTGGGATCATTCCCCCGCCGGCCCGTGAGCCCAGAGGCCAAAGGAATGTGGAGCCCAGAGAGAGCGGAGCCAGGGATCAGTGCACAATGCCACTAGAACCCTGCTCTTTGGCTGGCCCCCAGCCCCTCCTTGTGTCCCCTCAAACTAGCTATCCCTTGGGGTGGAGGGTTGCTCAGCCCATCCCAACCCCAGGGCCTGCCAGGCTGTCTATTCTAGGGAGAATGAGAGTTGCCAAGCACTCAGCCCAGGGCCACGCTGAGCCACCCCTCACACACGGAGCCCTGCGATTTCCCAGCAGATCTGCCTGAGGATGAGAAAATTAGAGGCTGCTGGAGGAGGGAGCTAATGCCAGCCCACGCAGCCCCCTCCCCGGCCGCCTGAGGAATTGGGCCTCTGCTGGGCGTGGGAGGAAGCAAGATTGCCATTGAAATGGGAAGTGATGATCAGGCAGGGCTGGGAGCAGCAGCAGCACGATTGATGGGGAAAGCACTGGAAGAAGCTGAACTTCTGAAGCCAGCGACAAGGAGGGCCCTAGACTCCTGTGTGGGTGGGCATGGCTGCCTAGGTACCCACCCTCCGCCCCCCACCCTACTCCCAGCCTAGGCCCAGGACTCCTGGAGGTTGGAGGAAGCAGGGCCTGGTGTGAGTGAGGGCTGTGGGGGAAGGAGCCAGTGGGCATTCTTCCTGGGAATAGAGGCAGCCATGCCTGGGGTCCTTGTGGACAAAGGCCAGGGGCCAGGCCAGAGGTCGGTGGAGAGAGCAGCTCAGAATTGCATCACATGCTCTACCCCGTAGCAATGATAAAGAAGGCTGCCAAGTGTCAAAAGTGATCATCTCTCCGTAGAGAGTATGGGAGAGCCTACCTCTTCACCTTCCGCACTGTCCGCATGCACATGTGTTGCTTTTAAGCCAAAGGCATGTTTCTGAGGCTGCTTTTGTCAGGATTCCCATTCCCAGCCTGTCCATAGGGATGAAGTCCCTGGTAGTGGCGTGTTTTAGAGGCTCTGGAGAAATCAGAACAGAGTCTCCGAGTGGATTTCCAGATAGAGCTGTGCACCCATCCTCGCACACCACGCTGCCATAAAGGCGCTGGCAGGGAGGAGACACCAAGCCCATGGTGGTCTGGCGGCCTGGTGAGCCATGGGCCAGTCTGACCCACGCATGTGGGAATCAGCCCGCCGCCGTCTTAACTGACCCTCCATGAGACTGGGAAATGGACACAAGCCCAGCCCCTTGTCACACAGAAAAGGCCTTCTGTTTAAGCAAAAGCTAAAGCTTCACTCTTGTAGGAGGGCTTAACAACAAGCAGTTCTCCAGAACCATCCAAAGGCAGAGGGTTATGCAACCCTCTTAAGAAGTCTCCAGTCCCTAAGCCCTGGTGATAGACCTCAATGAAATACTGCACCCTGTGGAACCTCCAACACTGCACCCTCCCCTGGCTCCCTGCAGCATAGCAGGCCTTGACCTTCACACAGTACCCTTCCTAGCCTAGACTACCCTTCCTAGCCTACCCTCACAGCCTAGATACGGTCAGCTCTCAGTGGCCTGACCCCATGGTTAGTCCAAGTGCCTGAGGGCTGCCTGAGCCTTCCTGACCTCTTTTCCAGCCATTGCACCTTTCTCTGCCCAGTCCCAGCATCCCTCACCTGGAAAGCGTGGCAGACCTGGGCCTCAGGTGGCATGTGCCCTACAGCAGCAGCCACAGACCTCTGAGCACCAAGCTGGCTTCACTGGGGAACTCAGAGGCAGGTCACTGCTCCTCCTCTTTCCAACAAAGTCCCAAAAGCTCTGGTGGCTTCTCAGTGGGATTCTGTCCCGTCCCTGGACTCACACTTCCCAGAAAGGAGACCTGTGCCCATCCTAACCCCACTGCCCGTCACTACTCGTAAGGCAGCAGGAAGAGGAAAAGGGAGAAGAAGACTTGTGTGTAGAAGCCACTGGTGCCAAGACAGGGCTCAGTGTGTGTGACTGGGCTAGCCCCTCACTTTGACACTGAATGCACGCATAGTTCTCCCATGAACCTGAGCCAGGACACGACATCCTCAATTCAGGCTGTGTCTGAGCCCTTGGAAAGAAGAATTCAAGTTTGTATTTTCTTTTATAGCCAAACCTTCCATATTCAAGAAAATGAGGGGTTAGGATGAGGGCTCAGGGCCCTGGATTCGAGCCTTGGAGCTGTTTGTCACAGGCAGTCTTAAAGGTCTCTAGGCCTCAGTTTCCCCATCATAGAACTGGGACTGGATGGCTTGGCATGACGCAGTGCCTTGGTGAGCCTGACCCATTATCTCGACAGGTCCTGAATCTCTTCCTGGCCTTGCTGCTCAGCTCCTTCAGTGCAGACAACCTCACAGCCCCTGATGAGGACAGAGAGATGAACAACCTCCAGCTGGCCCTGGCCCGCATCCAGCGGGGCCTGCGCTTTGTCAAGCGGACCACCTGGGACTTCTGCTGTGGGCTCCTGCGGCAGCGGCCTCAAAAGCCCGCAGCCCTTGCCGCCCAGGGCCAGCTGCCCAGCTGCATTGCCACCCCCTACCCCCCACCACCCCCAGAGACAGAGAAGGTGCCTCCCACCCGCAAGGAAACACGGTTTGAGGAAGGCGAGCAGCCGGGTCAGGGCACCCCCAGGGACCCAGAGCCTGTGTGTGTGCCCATCGCTGTGGCCGAGTCAGACACAGATGACCAGGAAGAGGATGAGGAGAACAGCCTGGACACGGAGGAGGAGTCCAGCAAGCAGGTAGGCCCTCAACCCTGCATGTATATACGGGGCCCAGAGCTCTGCTGTCCGGGCCGCCCAGCCTCGCTCAAAGCGGCTACCTCTGCCAGACTGCCTTGGCAGTGGGTAGGGGTAGAAGGGAGGCCCTCCACACAACAGCCAGCCTCTCAGAGCGGTGCTGAGACCAGCCCTCAACCCTCTCTTCCTAACTCAGTCCAGAAGCCGACCTGGGGAGGCGCTGCTGTCCACCACTCACGCCCTGGCTGGGCATGGGGAGCTCGTTGTACAACAGGGAGACTGAGGCATGGCAAGAGAGACTTGCTAGGTGTTCCTCATGAGTTTAGAACAGAGCCTGTAGCCCCCAGTCCCCACACTGACCATTGTCCCCCTCCAGGACTGGCAAGGTAGTGTCTTGGTGAAGGAGAAGTACAGTTTTCTGACCTCCAGACTGCCCCTTCCCCTCCTCCCACGGCCAGGGCTCATTCTGAGATTTAAAAATAAGCATCCCTAAGACTGAGGTGTCAGGGACAGCACTATCTTATCTCCCAACCTGTTATTTTTAACACTGGGGACCAGAGTCTGCACAAAGCAGGCAGGGCCCACCCCTCCCCTCCCCTCCATTTTCCCTTGGCCTGAGCCAGGCTCAGATGGCTTCTCCTTAGGGCTTTAGGTCAAGCCCCCAGGAGTGTTCTCCCTGTTGAGTCCGGCCCATCTTGGCTGCTTCCTCTGGGCCTGCACTGGGTGGGCCTGGCTGTGGAGAGCAGCGGCTCCCCATGTGTGGAACTTGATCTAAGGCTCTGGGCTTGGTTTCACGTCCTCCAGCCTCCCTGTGGTCCCAGAGGCCACCCTTTCAGTCAGGTTGTGGGGCAGTGGCAATGTCTGCTCAGGGAGGGGGCGTGTTGGTGTTGCCAGGACCACAGTTTCCAATGATCTCTAGCACAGGTGGGGAACTCCAGCTGCCTCTGCTTTCCCTCCTCCGTTCCTTCTCTTGAGCCCGTCGACTCTGGCTCTCTGGGGGATGTGTGTGTTCTCATCTGAGAGTGCCATGGGGACTTATGAGGGAAGTCAATGTGCCCTTCCTACAGTGGCCAGCATTTGTGAGCTGGCCATCGCGGCCCAGGTGCACCCTTCCAGGGAGTCTGGGGAGGGGGAGTTACGCCAGGCTGGCCAGGGGCTTCGTCTGGCTCTAGGCCCTTTGCCTGAACCTACCAGGAACCTCCCACCTGCCTGCTCAGGCCCCCTGAGCGAGGGGTCTTCAGTGAGATGGAGGCCCCGTGGAGGCAGTGACCGAGATGCACGGGCAGGGTCTGAAACCCCCAGGGTCAGGGCCCTGGAGACCTTCTGGCTGGGTATGTGGACTCAGCTCATAGGCTGGGGTCTTTTCAGCAGGAATCCCAGCCTGTGTCCGCTGGCCCAGAGGCCCCTCCGGATTCCAGGACCTGGAGCCAGGTGTCAGCGACTGCCTCCTCCGAGGCCGAGGCCAGTGTATCTCAGGCTGACTGGCAGCAGCAGCGGAAAGCGGAACCCCAGGCCCCAGGGTGTGGTGAGGTAATGCATGCCTTTGTCCATGAAGCCAGCGGGGCACTGCTGCTTGGCTCAGAGCCAGGCTGTGAGAGGTGCACGCCTGCATTTGCTGTTGGGAGCCACAGCCACTGTCCCAGGCAGCATGGAAGACCAGTCTGCAGAGGGGAGAGCAGGCATCCCTGTCCTGACAGGGGAGAGATAGTGCAGGGCCCAAGGCCAAGGGGAAATTCTGGAAATTCTGGTCCCAAACTCTGATGCAGTACTAACCCACTACCTCCATGTGTTCACCTTCTCCACACACTCCATCCCTGTGTTTTGGTCCTGTTTGGCAAATGTTTGTCCTGTGAATCTCCTCATCCAAAGACTTCAGGAGGCTGGGCACGGTGGCTTGCTGTAATTGTAATACTTTGGGAGGCCAAGGCAGGTGGATCACTTGAGGTCAGGAGTTCAAGATCAGCCTGGCCAACATGGTGAAACCCCGTCTCTGCTAAAAATACCAAAATTAGCTGGGCATGGTGGTGCATGCCTGGTAATCCCAGCTACTCAGGAAGCTGAGGCCTGAGAATCACTTGAACCCTGGAGGTGGAGATTGCAGTGAGCCAAGATTGTACCACTGCACTCCCACCTGGGTGACAGAGGGAGATCCTGTCTCAAAAACAAAAACAAAGAACAAAGAAGACTTCAGGGAGCTCTGAGAATGAGCACATTGCCCACCAGCAGCTTCTTATCTGCACCAAAGCAGAGGCCACAAGTGGGAGGCCCACCCAGCCTACCACTGCATTTTGATCTGGCCACAGAAAGGTTTTACTTTAAATTAGCTGCCACTATTTAAAAATTGGGAGATTTTATGTAAAAATCTGCATTTCCGGCTTCTCTTGAAAAATCAGAAGACGTGCCACCCTGCCAGAGGCAAGTGAGAGCCACCTCCTGGCTGCTGGCTGGAGTTCTCTAGTTTGCCACAGAGCCACCTGCCTGACTGCATTTTGTTACCTGCCTGATTCTGTAAGCATTGGAGTTGGCAACCCCTGAGCAAGAGGCTGGTGGCATTGCTGACTAAGCCGCCCAGTCTCACTCACATCTAGCCCACAGAAGTGGAGGGCACATGTTCAGAATGCTTGGTGGCCACTGTCCTGCAGCCTGACCTCACTCAGTGCAGCACTTGTGCCTTTTCCTCTTTTGTGAGATGGGCCCGTGTGAGTTTTGCAAGCATGGCCAGTTTTTGGAGCACAAGGGCTTACTAGATTCATCTTCCTGACTGTGCAGATCACGGTTCTCCACTTGATGGTCTGAGCCGTGAAGGCACGTGGGGACAGGAAGACACAGGAGAGAGACAGAATGTCGGGAGAGAAAAGGCTCTCACACGGATGCTAACCTTTGAATGAATTTTAAAAGTCTTCCTTTCTTCAAATCAGTTCATGGGGGAGCCTATATAAGGGAGAGATAGGCTGGGGTTTTCCTGGGAAAGGGACTCCCTCGTCTCACCTGCAGTAGGACCTGAGAACATGTCCTCTCACATGACAGCCCCATGGACTTCAGACAGCTCCAGTGTTTGGAAAGAAAAAATAAGCATGCTGCTCTCCTCTGACCTGCCTCTTTCATCACCCAACTCCTTTCATCCCCTAACTGAGCTGGGAGGAGAGGGGAAGGAACCCTCAAAGCCACGGGGGACCACGAAAGGCTGAGCCCCATCTCTCTGGCCAAGGATCCACCTGCACTGAGCAGTAGGCTCTGTTTTCCCTCCAGAATCCATCCCTTTCCCCTCACAGATCTCAAAAATGGAAAAGAAGCCCCTGAGGCATCAGCAGATTGATTCATCAAAGGAAAAGAAAAGAAAGAAGGCAGCCGTAGGAGCATAGCCATGCCCAGGAATTCAGACAAGCCCCTCTCTAAATGGAGCCTGGGCCTGAGCTGATGTGAGGTGGCGGCAGCCAAGGTGGGGGCTTTGGACCTGACCTGAAGGGAATGATGGATTTTCCCCCAACATACCCATCTTTACGTCCCATTCCCTAGAAGCAGAGGGATTCCAGTGCAAATGACTTGTTGAGGGTGTTCTCAGGAGAAACCCATGAGAAAGTAAGAGAAACAGAATGAGGCAAAGGAGGAAGCTACGGAAGGGCTTTCCAGCTGGAGTCAGCCTCATCCTGTCCCAAGTAGAGCTCTGGGGCATGAACTGCACCACAGCATTGTCCCAACTCAAGGCTAGGGGCTAGCCTTCTGTATTCCTGTATCAGTGGCTGCTGGGCACTGGCCACCCCTCGGGACGGCAGCCCCCAGCTGAAGATGATTTTCTGAAGGAGGGCCAGCTGAGCAGCTGGTGTTCACAGTGGCTGGGAATGGGTGCACTAGTCTCATGCAATGGAATTGGGCAGGGTACCCACAGCGGCCCCTGTAACACCCCTCCACACCCACACCCACAAGTGACACACACGGACACTCACGAGGGCACACCTGCATGCACATGCCTGTCTGTAGCCTCCCTATCATCAAGTTATTGAGGTCAAGGCAGCAGACTTGCAAGGACAGGAAGTGGAGGGCTCCATCACCTTCCCAGCCTCCAGGCTCTGCCCAGCACACCAGAACCCACGGGAATTGGGCAAAACGTGTGGGTGGCGTTGCTGGCCTGTTCTCTGCAGTCTGACCTTGCTGCCTGTGTGTTGCCCGGGATCCGGGTTCTGACTTGTTCTGGATGTGGCATGCCTGTTTCCACTGTGTGTGCCATGCCACCACGATGTGTCCATGTCCCACCGTGTGTCCATGTTGCTACCCCATGTCCGTTTTGCTCCCAGCTAGATGCAGTCCCCATCCCCAGTGGCTTCCCAGACCCCTTTCATAGCCCCCACACCCTAGCCCCAGACTCCAGCAGACCAGAATCACAGACCCGGGAGCTCCCAGGTCCAGCCTTGGCCCAGCCCTGACTGGCCAAAGGTGGCTCTGTGGCAGGTCGCAGGGTGCGTCATGAAGATGCTGCCTCCCTACAGGGAGCCTCAAGCTCCTTCAGACTCTGGGCTTGAGGCCAAAGGCTGCTACTCAGCCCACACTCACACCCTTTCCCACCCTGCCCCACACCCCTTTCCACAGACCCAAGAGGACAGTGGCTCCGAGGGCAGCACAGCAGACATGACGAACACCGCTGAGCTCCTGGAGCAGATCCCTGACCTGGGCCAGGATGTCAAGGATCCAGAGGACTGCTTCACTGAAGGTAATGGCCCAGGCAACCCTCTGCCCCAGTCTCAGTTCCACCCAGAGGGGACAGGAGGACCAGCAGCTCTTCGGAGCCCAGGGCCATGTGGCACCAACACCCTGCCTTAGATATCTGCCCACCTCCTCCATTCCTCTGCTACCCTGGGGGTTCCTCCATCTGCCTGACGTGTCTGCCTACGGAGTGCTGGGCTGGACAGCTGCACCAAGGATTGGAGACACTGTGTTTGTGGTGTGTTAGCATCACTGTGTGCCCCACAGCAGCAGGGTCTGGGTCTAATTCGCTCCTGTACCACCAGGCCCTGGCACCATGCCTGACACATAGTAGGCCCTCTGTAAATCCTTGAGGCAGGTATGACATGTGGCCGTGCTGACTGGCATCTATAGTTTTTATGGATTGGTGGTGTATTTGGAGGGTAACGGGATAAAACGAGAGCTTGGCTGGGTGTGGTGGCTCACACTTGTAATCCCCACTATGGGAGGCCAAGGCGGATGGATGACCAGAGGTCAGGAGTTCAAAACCAGCCTGGCCAACATGGTGAAACCCCGTCTCTACTAAAAAAACAAAAAATTAGTTGGGCATGGTGGCGGGCACCTGCAATTCCAGCTACTCGGGAGGCTGAGGCAAGAGAATCGCTTGAACCCAGGAGGCGGAGGTTGCAGTGAGCCAAAATTGTACCATTGCACTCCAGCCTGGGCAACAAGAGTGAAACATCTCAGAAAAAGAGAGAGAGAAAAAAAAAATGAGAGCTTGCCCTCCATGTGACACATCCATGGGGGCTCTCATTGAGGGGTCTGCCCTTCCCAAGGCTCAGAAACTACAAACATGGAGAAGGCCCAGGGAATGCCCAGGAGTTCCTATCATTTCCCCTGGGGGACAGTTTCCCAGATGAGCAGCAGACAAGCTGGAACTTATCCCAGCCCAGCCTTGTCCCTGCCCAGGCCTGCCAGGCTGTTCACCCACTCACTGGGTGCTCAGTCCATCCATCCTCCTCACAGGATGTCTGCAGAGCGTGCAGCCCCCATCGGTGGTGCCCACGGCCCTCGCTCACACAGCCCTGCTCACCACATTGCCCTGTTCGCCACCCCCACCATCGTAGCTCTTTCTGTCAGTCATCTCTTCAACCATTCAACCTTCTGCCATTAGACGTGGGCATTCACAGGCCCTGAACTGGGCCTGACCCTCACCCTCTCCCATAGGCTGTGTCCGGCGCTGTCCCTGCTGTGCGGTGGACACCTCGCAGGCCCCAGGGAAGGTCTGGTGGCGGTTGCGCAAGACCTGCTACCACATCGTGGAGCACAGCTGGTTCGAGACATTCATCATCTTCATGATCCTGCTCAGCAGTGGAGCGCTGGTACCCTCCTGGGGATGCAGGGCTGGGGCAGGGACGGCTGGAGGAGGAGGGGAGGGCAGGGAAAGGAGGTCTCCAGCTGGAAAGTCAGATCAGAAACTGGGGCAGAGCCTCTGCTGAAAATGTGCTCCCCAGCCCCCCAGAGCAGGGAACAGCTCACAAACTCTCAACGCCCACGGCACATATGGAGGCCAGAGCAGGAAGGGCTCGCAGAGGGCATGTGTCCAGGCCTTCATCTTTGTTCCACAAAAGGGAAATGATTTGCCCCAGATCACCAGCCTCCTACACCAGAGCTCTGGTGACACACCCACCTGCACACAGCATCAGTGTTCGGTCAAGCTGTCACCGTGCAGTTAACCACGCTGGCTCATAGTACAGTGCTGGCTCCACTGAGTCCATGTCTTCAGGCTGGAGGCTGCGCCCTGTAGTTCACACATGGTGACGTTTAATCCCCATGACAACTCTTTGTAGAAACATTAAGTAACTTGCTCAAGGTCCCACCACTCAGGAACCACAGATCTGCTATTTGAACCCAAGCAGTCAGATTCCAGAGTCCTTTGTCTTGACCTCTCATTTGTTCGGTCAGTCTTCTAAGCTCTCCTTGTATCTAGCTCTGTGTATTCAGCCATGTGGGAGCCACAGGAGGAGGCCTGAGCCCTGGCCTCAGGAACACCCAATCAGGGTGATGGGAGGTCAGAGAAGGTGGAGCAATCAGGGTAGTCTCCCTGGAGGAAGCAGATAGAGCTGGACTGTGGAGAGCAGGAAGGTGTTGAAGCCAGGAGGAGCAGCGAGGCCCTCCAGGGTTGCCCCATCTGGCTCCCAGGCATGCCGCTCTAATCTCTCAGAGCATTTCCAGGAAGAGACAGAACAGCCCTGAAGGGGGTTCTGAAAGATGCTGGTGAAGCAGGGAGAGGGGTGATTAAGAAGGCAGAAGACGGCCAGGCGCGGTAGCTCACACCTGTAATCCCAGCACTTTGGGAGGCCGAGGGATCACCTGAGGTCAGGAGTTCGAGACCAGCCTGGCCAACATGGCAAAACCGCATCTCTACTAAAAATATGACAATTAGCCAAGTGTGGTGGTGGGTGCCTGTAATCCCAACTACTTGGGAGACTGAGGCATGAGAATCACTTGAACTCAGGAGGCAGAGGTTGCAGTGAGCCAAGGTCATGCCACTGTACTCCAGCCTGGGGGACACAGCGAGACTCAGTCTAAAAAAAAAAAAGAGAGACATGGAAACTTTGCTGGACCAGGGGAAGTAACAGCCTGTGGAAACTTTGCTGGACCAGGGAAAGCCTGTATTGCTGGGGAGGTGAGAACCCCATAGATGAGCAACTAACAGAATGCTTTAGACCACAGACTGAGAGAAAGGGCACTTTGATCCAAAGCTATGTGCCTCCATTCCATGCTGCCTCCTCCTGTGGGGTTAGGCCATGGGGAGGCACTGTGGCTGTCACTTGGAAACCTCTGGGCCTCCCACCCAACCCCGTGCTGCCCTGCCCCTGTTCCAGAATGGGCCTGGAGCCATGACTTGCAGCCTGCCTGCTGTTTTACCATTGGCAGCTAGAGCCAAATCTCTGTAGGCTTCAGAGAAAGATGGTTTGACAATATGTTAACGAGTTTTGTTTTTAAACAGCCACAAACAAGGGCAGCCAGAGCCATTTCGTCTGGGCTGTGGAGGGAAAGCTCAGCTTGGCATAAGTGAGGAGGAGTTTTGGCAAGCATCTGGTGAATCTAATCAGGGTAGACAGCCAAGCTCTGTTGTTAAAAAACCACGTCAATGATATATTGAGAAAAAGAGAAATCTGAGTGTGTTATTTAAAGTTGTAAACTTGTTTAACAGAAAGCAAACTATATCCTTTCCAAATTGCTGAGGGATTTTTTTTTTTAAAGGAAAAACAGAGATCTCACAGCAAAAGATAGAGGAAAAAAGAAGCAACAAGAAAACATAAAATCAGAAAACAAAATAGTATAATAGAGGCAAGATCAAACATGTGTTTTAATAATAAATGTAACTGGATAAAATTCGTCTTTTAAAAGGAAAGGACTCAGAATGGATCAAAAAAAATCTTCAGCAATGTGCTCTCAAATGACAAACCTAAAACAGTGTGACTCAGAAATATTAAAAGTCACCAGGCATGGTGGCTCACGCCTGTAATTTCAGCACTTTGGGAGGCTAAGGCAGGAGGGTGACTTGAGCCCAGGAGTTCAAAACTAGCCTGAGCAACATAGTAAGACTCCACCTCTACAAAAAGATTTTTAAAAATTAGCCGGGCATGGTGGCATATGCCTGTGGTCCCAGCTACTCAGGAGGCTGAGGGGAGAGGATCGCTTGAGCCTGAGAGGTCAAGGCTGCAGTGAGCCCTGTTCACACCAATGCCTTCCAGCCTGGGTGACTGAGCAAGACCTTGTCTAAAATATATATATACACACATACACACAAATATATATATATATAACATATATGTCTATATATATGTCTATATATGTTATATATATAGTGAACTAATAAAGTAGATCAGGCAAATGCAAATAATGACAACAAATTCAGGGTGCTTTTTGTTTATTGAATTCAAGGTTAAAAGCTTGAGATGAGACATAGAGGGTCCAATCTATAATGAAAATATAACTATTGGCTGGGTGCAGTGGCTCATGCCTGTAATTCTAACACTTTGGGAGGCTGAGACAGGAGGACCGCTTGAGGCCAGGAATTCAAGACCAGCCTAGGCAACATAGTGAGACCCCCATCTCTACAAAAAAGAAAAATTAGCCAGGCATGATGGCACATGTCTGCAGTCCCAGTTTCTCAGGAGACTGAGGTGGGAGGATTGATCGAGCCCAGGAGGTGAAAGCTGTAGTGAGCCATGAACATGCCACTGCATTCCAACCTGGGTGACAGAGCAAAACCCTGTCTCAAAAAAAAAAAAAAAAAAGTGTGTATGTGTGTGTGTATAAAATACATATATATTTACACACATAAATATAATATATAAATATCTATAAAAATATGGATTTATACAAAATATATAAATATAGATTATACAAAATATATAAATATATGTAGAAATATATAAATATATAAAATATATTTGTGTATTAAATATGTAACTATAATCTATATAAATATGTTCATATATGAATATATCTTTATAAAAATATATATTTATATAATTATACATATAATTATATATACATATATATTTATATAATTATATACAATTATATAAACCTATATAAATATAAGCATATATTATAATATATAATCATATATACCTATATAAGTTCATATATATTATATGTATAGCTATTATGTATACATTTGCTTGGGACTGCATAGCACTTCAATATACAAAACCAAAACCACTGGAGAAAAAAACAGGAAAAAGTGACAACAGTGCAGTAGTACTGGGAAACACTGCCATATTTCTATTAGTTCTCGACATTCCAGTGGAAAGAACAAGACAATCAGAGATCTAAATACATATATATTTATATATAATAAATTTGACCTAACATCATAATAATAAAGACAATAGCTAACTCTTAAATAGCACTCGCTATATTCCAGATACTGTTTTAAGCATTTTATAAGCATTAATTCATTTAATTCTCACAATAACCCTATAAGATAGGTACTATTATTAATCCTATTTTACAGATATGGAAAGTACTAGAAATGAAAAAAATAGGAGGATAAAAACAAACACCTGACCAGGCCTGGTGGCTCATGCCTGTAATCCCATCACGAGGTCAGGAGATCTAGACCGTCCTGGCTAACACGGTGAAATCCCGTCTCTACTAAAAATACAAAAAATTAGCCGGGCGCGGGGGCGGCGCCTGTAGCCCCAGCTGCTCAGGAGGCTGAGGCAGGAGAATGGCGTGAACCCAGGAGGCGGAGCTTGCAGGGAGCCGAGATCGCGCCACTGCACTCCAGCCTGGGCGACAGAGCGAGACTCCGTCCCCCCCACCCCCCAAAAAAAAAGCAGCTAAAATGTAAAACCTTGGATCAAACAGAAAATAGTTTGGTGGTAGTTTAAGGGGGTTCAATTGATTGATTAACTAATTAACAAAAGAAGGCCATTCATGCACCAAAGGTGATAGTGTGCTGTAAATCAAAGATTGAGATTCCATTAATTCTGTCCACGTGAGATCTGGAAAAATAAGAAAAGTGTAGAGGTAGAGAAAAAGCTGTGACTGGTAGAAAAAAACTAGAAAATAACAGTATTGAGAATACTGCATGTGGAATACAGCCAAAGTTGTAATAAAAGGAAAATTCATTACTATTACTTAAATATTTTTATTATTAAATAGAAAGAACATAAATTATTTAACTCAAGAAATTAAAAATATAACAAAATAATCTTAATAAACCTAGGCAAGTAATTAATAAAATAAAAACATGTTTTCTTTGCCCCATATGATCTGCAGTAATAAAAACATATATTAATGAATTAGAAAATAAATAGTAAAATTGACATGAAATTCCAAAGCTGATTCCTTGAAAATGTAAAGCAACCAAATTGATAACCACTAGCTCATCGAATTTCTCACATCTCCAAAAACAGATTCTTTCACATTCTCAAGGGAGAAAATAATTCCAATGCTATTTAAAGTACTCTAGTGCATGAAAAAAGAAAGTCTAGAAATTGTTTTTTGTGTGTGTTTGTGTGTTTGTTTTTGAGATGGAGTTTTGCTCTTGTTGTTGCCCAGGCTGGAGTACAGGGGCGTGATCTCAGCTCAACGCAACTTCTGCCTCCCGGGTTCAAGCCATTCGCCTGCCTCAGCCTCCTGAGTAGCTGGGAGTACAGACTTGCGCCACCACGACTGGCTAATTTTGCGTTTTTAGTAGAGATGGGGTTTCTCCATGTTTGTCAGGCTGTTTTCGAACTCCCGACCTCAGGTGATCCGCCCACCTCGGCCTCCCAAAGCGCTGGGATTACAGACGTGAGCCACCGCGCTCGGCCTAGAAATTGTTTTTTTAAAAGCTAAATAATGCTGATTTTTAAAACCTCACATATACCAAAAGAAAAACCTAGGCCAGTTTTCATGCTTCATACTCCGATTAGTGATGCAAAAATCTTAAACAAAATACATGCAGATAGGATCTAGAAACATATTTAAAAGATTAGGCCGGGCGCGGTGGCTCAGGCCTGTAATCCCAGCACTTTGGGAGGCTGAGGCGGGCGGATCACAAGGTCAGGAGATCGAGACCATGGTGAAACCCCGTCTCTACTAAAAATACAAAAAATTAGCCGGGCGCGGTGGCGGCGCCTGTAGTCCCAGCTACTTGGGAGGCTGAGGCAGGAGAATGGCGTGAACCCGGGAGGCGGAGCTTGCAGTGAGCTGAGATCCGGCCACTGCACTCCAGCCTGGGCCACAGAGCGAGACTCCGTCTCAAAAAAAAAAAGATTGAGCACATCATATGACAAACGTATCATATCCTAAACTGTGAAAATAGTACCATATTAAGAAAACTATATTAATAGGACAAAGATGAAAAACCATATAATTATTTCAATGAATGCTTGATTTTCAAAACTCTGGTAAGAATAGAAATAAAATATATTTTATTCTACTGAATCCAAAGAACAAAAAAAAAGAAAGAAAATGTGTTTTCTCAATTTAGTAAAAAACTGACTCTGAAATTAACTTATATCATCATTAGTAGTAAAACCACTTGAAATGTTTTCATTAAAGTGAAGAATAAGAAAAGGATGATTTAACTACCTTTTTAGCTATTACTCATTATTTAATAATAGTATTGAATTATAGCCAGTGTAATTAATTAAGAAAATTGAACACATGATATAAAAGTTGGGTAGTAAAATAATTGAAATTAATCCAGTCAAGTATAAAAGCAAGAGTTAAAAATGATAGAAATATATCTTTATTTATAGATAATATGATTGCCTAGAAAAGAATTTAAACCTATTTTAAAAACATTATATAGTCAGTTATGAAATAAATATGCAAAGAATTGTTGCTATTGTTGTTGTTTTATCCTAAGAGAAACCATTTAGTCACAAGTAACATCTCTCAAATATTTCTTACATGCCAAGCACTGCAAGCATAAAATAACTGGGAATAAATGTAATAATAAATGTATAGGAGATGCATAAAGAAAACTGTAAAACTTTGCCAAGCAGTGTAAAACAGAGCAAATAGATAAACATACCTTCATCTTAGGTAGGAAGACTTCATATTAGTTCCTAAAGTAATTAGTAGATTCAATGCAATAACAAGTTTGCAACATTTCTGAGGAAATCTGACAAAACATTGGTAAAGTTTATCCTGAAAATCATTTAAATGTCCAGGAAAATTCATGTGATACTAATTCAGGAATAGACAGAGAACAGTAGAACCACATAAAGAGATCTGAAGTAGATTTAAGTAAATAGAGAAATGTACTATATGATAAAGGTGACTTTTAATCAGTGGATTTTAAGTGGATTATTTAATAATGTGTTGGGGCATTTGATGAACCACATTCTGAAAAAAAGTATTAAATGGATATTTACTCCCTAGCAAACTATATTTAATGTTTTTAATTGTAATGTAAAACAATGAAACCACAAAAATTGTTTTCAGAAGCTCAGTTTTTCCTAGCCTCGGAATAGGGCTTTCTAAATGCAGCACCAAAAATTTTACTAAATGAAAATTATAATAAATGATATGATAATATTAAATGATATAATAATTGAAAATGAAGTACCTAGAACTTCAGTATGGTAAAGAAAAGCAAGTGAGATTTACAGGCAGGTTGGTGCCACAACCCAGGCTTGTGTTACCAAACAAAGAGTTAACGTTCCCAAATAAACCAGACACCCAAGTACAAAAATAGGCAAAGGATATGAAGAGGTAATTCCCCCAGAAAACACAGCAAATATCCAAAGAAAAGATGTCAGCATCACTCCTAGTAAAATAAATGAAAATGTAACAAAATACAAGTTTCTTTCATGAGGCTGGGAAAAGTGAAAAAGGAGACGTGACAGCAGTGTCGGTGGGGCGGTGGGGAACAGCCCCCTTCCTGGCCCAGAGATGGAGTGTCAATTGGTGTTGCCTTCAGAGAGGTCCATTCCCAGACTGTACCAAAAGCACACCTTTCGCCTGGCAACCCAATTTATCCTCAACAATCCCCTGTCCATGCAACTTTATTTCTACTAGAGATAAACTGTAAATAACCAAAATGTGCGTTATTAATAAGGTTATTGGCTAAATAAATAGCAGTGTATGCAAATAATGAAATATGCAGCCCTTTAAAATAGTGATAGATATTATTGTATGTATTCATATTATTGAGTGGATAAATGTTCACAACATATTGTTTGATGGAGAAAGTAATTTCAAGGCAAATATTTAGTGTGTCTCATAAAAGTGTGGTGATTGTGTGTGCACACACATACACATTGTCAAAAATAATACTCACCTAAATGTTAGCAGTGGTTACTCTGGTGTCATGAAATTAGAGATGCCTTTTACTTTCTTTTTTATCGTTTCCATATTATTTAATTTTTATAAGATGCACCCATTTTTATACTCACAAAAAAAAATCTTGAACAACTCCCAAAATCCATTTTGGGAGCTGAATTATCCTGTTGTGCCATCTACAGTGACCCAGTGAGCCATATGTATGCCCTGGCAGTGCCAACAGCACTGGTCTCTTGGGTCACTGTCGCTCACAGAGGCCCTGAAGTCGGATAGGGAGGCCCAGGAGTGGGAGGTGGAGGCAGCTCCCCCAGAGCCCTAGTGACGCGTTCAGTTGCCTAGACAGGAACCTCAGAGCACACTCTGGACTGAGACAGAAACAGGAACAAATCAGTAGGCTGGAGGTAGAAGCCATCTGGGAGCCACTGGAATTTCTCTGTCAGCTCAGGAATTTGAGTTGAGGCAGAAATGAGGAAGTGGAGAAAGACTTACAACTCCTAGGATTTTGGAAACTGACTCCTAGAGCCTGAGAATTGCAGATTTGACTTTATCTACACCTGTGGTTCCTAAACATCATATCTACAAATGACTTTTACTCTAATTTCTTTAAAATTCAGCTTTACATCAACTCTCATTGGTTTTTGCTTATTTAAATAAATGTTTTGTAAAGTGAAACTTAATCATTATTATTAATTGGAAACCAATATTTTTCCCACGAAAAGTAAGTAACTGTATAAACAAAGCTAAAGCAAAATGGAGTGAAAACAAAAAATATTTTATGTTGTTTCCAACAGAAAGCTGTGAGCTGAGCCTGCATACCCTCTCTCCTTGTTAAAATGGCAAGTTTTAGAAAGGCCTAGCCCAAAACTCAGACTTGATCTTTATTGCACAGGGAGAGGGGATCACACCATTCATTCGCCTTACTATCCATCTACCATGTAAGGCCATCTCATGGCCTGCCAGTGGCACAGGCCCCGCTTGGAGGGCATTCTCATCTAGTCCAACACTGCCCAGGAGGAACCCTGTCCACAGCATTCCTCACCCCTTCCCCGCTCTCCTGGGCAGCAGGAGGTGTTGTCAGAAACGGTGCCTAGCCCAGGTACGGTGGCTCACGCCTATAAACCCAACACTTTGGGAGGCCAAGGTGGGTAGATCACGAGGTCAGGAGCTCAAGACCAGCCTGACCAACATGGTGAAAACCCTTCCCTACTAAAAATACAAAAAATTAGCTGGGTGTGGTGGCGGGCATCTGTAATCCCAGCTACTCAGGAGACTGAAGCAGGAGAATTGCTTGAACCCGGGAGGCAGAGGTTGCAGTAAGCCAAGATTGCACCACTGCACTCCAGCCTGGGCAAAAGAGCAAGACTCCGTCTCAAAAAAAAAAAAAAGAAAAAAAAGAAACGAAACGAAACAGTGTCTGGTGCAGGGTGGAATCGGCAGTGGTCCAGACTTCATGTCCGCCTTGTCCCGCCTTGTCTGCAGGCCTTCGAGGATATCTACCTGGAGGAGCGGAAGACCATCAAGGTTCTGCTTGAGTATGCCGACAAGATGTTCACCTATGTCTTCGTGCTGGAGATGCTGCTTAAGTGGGTGGCCTACGGCTTCAAGAAGTACTTCACCAATGCCTGGTGCTGGCTCGACTTCCTAATCGTGGATGTGAGTGTGGTCACCCAAAGGGAACAGGAAGGGGAACCCCATTGCCGGTGTGGGAGGAGGAGGTGAGGTATAGGGCCCGGTGGGAGCCAGCAGGCTGAAGGGGAGGCACGCGGCAGTGCTGCAGCACAGACAGACAGGAAGGAGGACGTGAGTCTGAGACTCAGGCCTTGTCCTCAGGTTCCCAGGCTCAGAGGAAGACAAGAAATAGGAGACAGGGTCCTGCCTCTAGAGCCCCCAATTTGGAGCCACAGCAGGCAGAGACCTAGGCCCCTGCTTCTAGGGGAGATCGTTCGAGAGTAGTCAAGGTAGGGGTGTGAGCCAGGGCAGGGGCTGGGGGCTCCGGGTCCAGAAAGGGAAGTGAGCAGACAAGCTTGTGTTCTAGCACACACCACAGCAGACTGTAAGTGTCCATCGGGCCCACTAGACAGATGGCCAGTTCAGAGCCTCCATGCACACACGAGGGGGACAGTTCAGAGCCTCCATCCACACATGCCAGGGGGAGAAGACTGCTGAAGGGATGCTGGGCAGGCAGGGGAGAGCCTCCAGCTCAGGGAGAAGGTACTGGCTGGGGAGGATGAGAGAGGGGTGGAGTCACCCCAGAGGAGGAGGAAGCTGTGAACACTGGCTCGGGGGCTCTGGGTTGCTGCCCTAGACGATCAGGTAGCTGTGAGGGCTGCCTGCCCAGGCTGTGTCCAAGGAGGGCCTGGGGCAGGAGGTCAGCGTGGCTTCTGAACACCCGGTTGGCAGATGGAGTGTGAAGCCCCTGCCCCACAGCTACCCAGGCCCCAAGACACTGCTGGGTGCCAGGCAGCATGAATGCAGGGTTAGAGGGAAAGTAACGAAGCAGGGAGAAACAGGTCGGTGCAGGGCAGCTCTGGGTCTGCACTCACTGAGGACAAAGAAAGAGAAGGCAAAGGGTGCAGGTGGAGGGACCTCTCTGGGGATCAAACAAAACAGAGTGGGGGTCAGGATCTGCAGACTGAAAAGGGCTTTCCAGAAGGCACCAGGTTTGCTGATGGCTTCCCGCCTTGACATCGGGCTCTGCACACCAGCAGGAGCTATCCTTCCTGTGCTTACAGGACAGGCTCAGGCCTGTGCGGTCTCTATACCCCACTCAGTCCCCAGTAAGCCTGGCCAGAGTCCAGGTTGAGGCTACCAAGGCTGGATGGGAGGTCAAAGTGTGGGTGGCCATGGTGGCAGAGGCGCCTTGGGCTAGAGGGATGTGCAGAAATGCAGATCCAGGTCCTTAGACCTGCAGTCCAGGCCTCTTCCTATCACCCCAGGTGGCCAAGAGGATGCTAATGCTGGGGTGAGGGTGTGTTGTGGGTGGAAGAGGGTCGAGGAGAGCTCTAGACACACTGGACTGCCTGGCCCAGCCCTCAGAGCCTCCCTGAGATGAAGGAGAGGCCCCTGAGGCCTCCCCGTTGAGGGAACATGGGAGGGCCTGGGATCCTGGCAGCTCAGCCCTGAGGCTCCCTGACCCGCTGTTCCTGTAGCATCTTGGGCAGTTGGGTCTGCTGAGGGTCTCCCGCAAGGCAGGCCAGAGGGAATCTGCACAGACATCTGCAGAAGCCCATCCACCAGCCGCTGGCCACCTTGGGGAGCTCAGAGCCAAGGCAGGGGAAAGGGAACTGGCAGTGCTTCCCTGCTCAGGCCCAAGAGAGGAGAAGAAGCCTGTGGAGAAGGCAACCAAGGCTCAGAGCAGGGAGAGGCCTTGCCCAAGGCTGAGCAGAAGGAAGTGGGTATGGAATCCAGCGTTCCTGACACGGGTGACACTGCTGTGCCTCTACCTCATCCACATGCCTCATGGGAAAGTTTGTCTCCCATGACAGAGTCCAGGGAAGGATGTTTCCAAGAAGAATTCCGCATTATTTTTCAGTAAATGCTATTGGGTCTGTACTGTGTGCAAGCACGGTTATGGCGCTGGTGATCTTAGGGAACAAAACAAGAACTCTTCCCCACATGGGGGAAGGTGGCTGTAAGCAATCAGCATAATCAAGAAGCCACTTTTACATTATGTGGAAAAGTGGTATCTATCATGGAGCAAAGAGAACTCGGGAAGGGAAGTGGGTGGGGTGGAGGGGAAGGTGCAGGTTACCACGTTAAATAGGACGATCAGGGTAGGCCCACTTTGGTAACGTTTGAGCGGGTTTGAAGTTGGGGTTAGCCAGGCCAGTGTCTGGCAGACGTTCCAAGCAGAGGTGGAAGAGCAGTGCAAGGATGGTGTGTCGGGAGCACGCCTGGCATACGGGGGAAATGCAGGGAGGCTAGAGCCACCAAGCAGAAGGAAGTGCAGGAGATGAGGCCAGATTGCAGGGAATACAGCCAGATTGCCACCTTTGAAAAAATATGGGCTTTGATTTAGAATGAAATGGCGGTAGCGGGGCAGAATTAGAAGGCTCTGAACAGAAGAGTGCCGTGAACTGACTGATTTTCTTTAGGGCTCACTAGGTCATGGAGGCAGGGTAGACAGGAATGAGTAGAAGCAGGGAGAAGAGTTAGGAGGCTCAGGCCATGATCCAGGGAGAGACAATGGAGGCTGGGCCAGGATGGTGGCAGTAGAAGTGGTGAGAAATATTTGGACTTCAGATGTATTTTGAAGGCAGAGCCAACAGGAAATCCTGACGGGTTAGACACAGGGTGTCAGAGATAGAGAGGAGGCAGGGAGGACGCCAAGGATCGTGGCCTGCACAGCTGGAGGGATGGAGTTGCCGTCACTTGAGACGGGAGGCCATCACAGGGGCAGATGGGGCAAGCTTTGCAAAGAACAGACCGCAAGGCAGCCTGTTAGGAACGGGGCAGATGGACCAGCTGGACCTGGCACTCTGGAGGTCCTGCCCTCAAGGAGAGGTCCCTGAGAGATGCCCCCCGACTCTCCAGGATTGAGGGCCCATAGCCCAGCATCCTTGAGGGGTGAGTGCGGGCAGCACCGAAATCAGTCTGGCGTGTCTTCCTCCCCTCGGCCTCTTTGCTCAGCTCCCTCCGACCTGGTGCTGCCAAGCCTGGAAGGAGGCTGTGGGAGTCAGGCCTCTGCCCCCAGCCTCTCCAAACCCCAGGCTGGCCTGAGCACCAGGGCAGTGTGAATAGTGACTACAGGGGAGGTCAGGCAGGAGGCCATTTTTGGCCAGTAATCACAGGCCAGCGGTGAAGTAAGAAGGGAGTGTATACCCACGGAGCTTTAGAAGGACAAAATCCACAGAGTGAAAGTGCCCTGGGAGGGGTGGGCCAGAGGGAACAGAGAGCTGAGGCTCCTGGTGCCACCAAGTCCCCACCTTTGCTTTCCTCCTTTGAAGATGTTGAAATGCTGCACAGTCTGGCCTTGGGGAAATGCCCCGCAATTGTCTATTTGCTCCTACTCAACCCAGGACTGTCTCTCCTTCCTCAAAAAAGGCTTCTTTGGCGAAGAAGGAGATAGGTCCAAGAATTGGAATTGAAGGAAAGAATGTGGAGACCAAAAGCCTAGGCTTTGTGTCCCTGCTCCGCCACACCAGCAAAGTGGCTTTGGAATTCAGTTTTCCCATCTGTAGAATAGAGGTGACACATCGCAACATCGCAGGGTTAGTGGGGTTATTACAGAGTATGTATGTGAAGTACACATAGCAGCCTCTGTAAAGGCCCAGAAGCCAGGACACTCCTGGGCTCGCCCCAGCTTGGGCTCTGGGAAGCCTGGCCCAGTGCAGAGCTGGCCTGTGATGACAGTCCACCCCAGGACTAATAAAGAGTGGACATGGGAGGCCTGTGGCTCTCTGGCACCCAGCGCCATCTTAGCAGGGCCAGGAGCCCTACTGTCTGTCCCCAACAGTGGGGAGCTGTTCCCATCCTCCCCATTTCTACTTTGCCTCCCCCAGGTCTCTCTGGTCAGCCTGGTGGCCAATACCCTGGGCTTTGCCGAGATGGGCCCCATCAAGTCGCTGCGGACGCTGCGTGCACTCCGCCCCCTGAGAGCTCTGTCACGATTTGAGGGCATGAGGGTAAGAGAGGCGGCTGCCTTCCCACCAGGGAGTGGGAGGCGGTCTCATGGAGGGACCCCCAGCCTCAGCTTGCTGACTCACAGGCCCAGCGCACTGCTACCCAGGGCCCTTCCCTGTGTTTCTGATGTCCTGTGGCCACGGAGACTATGGCTGAGGCTGACTTGGTAGGAGCATGGCCCAGAACCTCCAAGAGAGGCACAACTGGACATGGAGGCACCCTGAGGGTAGGCAGCTGTGAGAACCCACCTCCAGGGCTCACCCTCCAGCCCTGTGAGCTCCTGTGAGGGCTGGGAGAGCACTGGACAAAGGAGAGGAAGCAAGACTTGCTGGGCACAGGAGTCTCAGCTGTACCCCAGGCCACTGGCACCAGGGCCCCTGTGCTTCTGCTGTCCCGTGGGGCTGCATCTCTGTGTGCCCACTCAGTGTGCCCCTCTGTATGCCGTGCCTCCTGGCAGACACAGGCTGCCAGCCCTCTGTGATGGGCAGTGGGGCTGTGGTCGGGAGGGTGAGGGAAGAGGCACAGAGCAAGCCGCATTCCCAGCATCAGACAGAGGCTGTACAGGAAATGACCACGTGCTTAGTGATCTCCTGTGCACCATTTTCCTAGTGCAGATCCCTAAGCATTTTTCAAGTCACCACATTTTACCGAAGAATAAGAGCAGATAAGTCAGATTTGAAAGCCCACCAAGAAAAACATCAGCCAAGATATATAGCAAGAAAACAAATACGCATGTGTGCGTTTGTGTGTACTTGTGTGGGGTATTTTTTTAACAAAACATGCACAGTTCTGTGTGGCTTCAGAAGACATGTTTGCTTGTCTCTCACTGAGCCAGCAGGCACCACACACAGCTCAGGTTGATGGCTTTGAACCTTGCCCACGCCCCCAATCCATGGAGACACACATAGCTCATTCCTGGTGGGAAGCCATCCACAAGATATTATTCAGAGTTAAATATCTCTTTGGGAGCAAGGACATTTGATTCTAGAGGGGTGCAAGGAGACACTAGGTGCCAGGGATGCCTCTGCGGTGGCCGTTGGCCACAGAGCCAGCCAAGGGCAAACTCCCAGGGCTTCCCCGCCTCACTCTACACCCAGATGTTTGGTGCCCTAAGAGCTTGTTTCCCACCCTGTTCCAGGGTTCAGCGTGCCTTCTGGGGACCAGCATCCCCCAACCTGGCATCTGGGCCACACCACACGGTCCACACCAGCTTCACCTCCAGTCTGTGTGGCACTCGTGTCCCTGGTGCATGGACAGCTGGGGACTTGGTCCATGAGTGGGGTGGAGGGTCCCAAATGCCTCTACTAGGGAATCTTCTACAGGGTGCTCTGAGTTTAGACGCAGAACATGAGGCTGTGGCTCCACGGGATCTGAGAGCCCCTCACTGGGGAGCGGGTATCACAGGGAGTGCCCATGCCACCTGCTCCCTGGCTCTGCTCTTATGGGAGCACTGGAGAACTGCCACAACACCCTCTAGACACTGCACTGAGGTCCCCTGGGTTACTTCAGGGGAGAACACCCATCCATCCCAATAGCAACAACCTAAAATAAACCAGAATTTAGCTCCAAAAATGTAAGGACTCTTGGGATGGTTAGGAAACCCAGTCTTGAGGACATGTTTTGAGAGGTCTTTCCCATCAAGTTGCTGGCATCCTCAACCAGCACACACCGTGGTGAAAATCAGGTTTTAAAGATCACAGAATCAGGGCAGGGCCAAGAAGGGAAAGCAGATGTTCTGAAGCCACACCAGACTCCAGCGTGCACTCCCCTCACTCCCCACCAGGGCTTCCAGCCATGGAGCTGGCCTCTCCCACGAGTGTGGGATCTGCACACCCACCTGCACAGCCCCCTGCAGCCAGGGAGTTCATTCTTTTGTTGGGGGGGGGCGGTCTTGAAAAGGGCATGTGCTCTGGGCCCCCCCAGGAACTGAGCCACTTCTCTGTCCACTTGAGGTGGTGGTCAATGCCCTGGTGGGCGCCATCCCGTCCATCATGAACGTCCTCCTCGTCTGCCTCATCTTCTGGCTCATCTTCAGCATCATGGGCGTGAACCTCTTCGCGGGGAAGTTTGGGAGGTGCATCAACCAGACAGAGGGAGACTTGCCTTTGAACTACACCATCGTGAACAACAAGAGCCAGTGTGAGTCCCTGAACATGACCGGAGAATTGTACTGGACCAAGGTGAAAGTCAACTTTGACAACGTGGGGGCCGGGTACCTGGCCCTTCTGCAGGTGGTAAGTCCTGGAGAGAAGAGATTTCCTTCCTCCCAATGGCTGTCGAGCAGCATGGCCATCACCCATGATGTGGGCAGGAGTGGGGCAGTGGGGCCGTGCTAGATCTTCACAGGAGTATCACAGTGCCCAAAGGAGACTCAGGACTCTCCAGGGATTTGGCTCCTTGGGAAATCCCCAGACTTTCAGTTCTAGAACCAATACTACATTCTCCAAATTGCAGAGTATAGGGATGTCTCCATGGTGCTGTAGAACCAACTCCCCAGCCAGTAGTCAAGTTGACCTCTTCAGGCTATCAGTTAGGCAGTGTGATGGCACAGGTTAAAAAATGAAAGACCATAGACTACTCAGGAACTGAACTGTTAGCAAAGTTGTGACTGTGACCACGCTCTGTTATAAAAGATAGTGTTAGCTCTTGTGTTATTTAAAAGAACATATTTCCATCTTTGATGTGCAATGTTTAAGCACACACAATCCTTCTAGGGTTTCCATTGATTCTGTGAGTATGGTGGCTTCCATGATTATAACACATTCCATAAAATTAACCTACCATTAGCCTTGACTAATGCAGCAGAACCACAGTGCAAAAAGCTACAACTTGCTTGCCTTGCTATTCCAATCTTAAGCCCAGACACCTGTCTTGGTTCCCAAAGCAGAGGAAAACTCAGCAGACTCTTACCTGGAACCTTTAGGCATCCACTCACACCTCCACCTATCCCTTAAGCCCCAGTGGTAGTCCCACAAAGACTTGCCTGCACTGCCTAGTGGAGAATGGTAGATTAGCGCCAAACCCAAGGAGCCGTGTGTTCCTGCAACTGTCCCTCAGAATGTCGGAACTTTGGAATAAAAGGCCTCCTTTTGTAGACTAAGAACTGCTCACCTTTCCAGACACAGCCGCTCGGTGTTTGGGAAGAATTCAGTCATAAGTATCTCATACCCTTGGGTGGTCCCCAGCAGTTTCCAAAGTATTTCCGGGCCTATCTTTATAGGCAAGGGCCTGTTGGTACAGGGAGCTGGAGTAGCTTGCCTAATATGGGCGACCTCAGCTTCCCCTTCTGCCTTGCCTGCCTCATAAGAATTCTTAGACACAGGAAGTGTGTTACTGAGCTTGTGCTTAGAAAAGAGGCTTGGGGACTGGCCGCGGTGGCTCACACTTGTAATCCCAGCACATTGGGAGCCTGAGGTTGGTGGATCATTTGAGGTCAGGAGTTCCAGACCAGCCTGGCCAACATGGTGAAACCCCTGTCTCTACTAAAAACACAAAAATTAGCTGGGCATGGTGTTATATACCTGTAATCCCAGCTACTCAGGAGGCTGAGGCAGGAGAATCACTTGAACCCGGGAGGCAGAGGTTGCAGTGAGCTGAGATCACACCATTGTACTCCAGCCTGTTTGACAGAGTCAGACTCTGTCTCAAAAAAAAGAAAAAGAGGCTTGGGGCAGGGCAGGACTGGATTTGGCCAGAAACACAAATGAGACTTCACTGGGGAGTCAGCCTCACCACCAAGCATGTCTCTTGGGCTCTTTCTACACATAGCAGCCCAGACTAGGCTGGTGCCAGCAGCACCAGGGCCCTCTCTGGTTCATCCCCACTCTTTACTCCCTTGGTGTGGTATGCTGGAGCCAGCTTGTGCCAGCTCACAAGAGCTCATCGTTACATTTTCAGAAATTTTGCAAGCTGTTTATTAAACATAGCCATTAAAAAATTAATTCTATAAACTTACAAAATTAACTAAATGATATTAAAGCAAAGGTAATAAACACTCAAGATTCATCATTACTTTTTAGTGTTATCATCTATGCTTTTGAGGTCTTTTACATCTAGTTTGTCTGTATAGTGGGAGTACCATAATGCTAAGCTCCTATGCATCTCTTCTCAACTCCATTGAGTAACTTCACATTGGTAACCTGAAATCAACCCTGGTGGGAATATTTACACAAGAGAAATTGGCAAACCAACAATCAGGGTTTTTTCTTTTCTTCTGGGAAGTCAGCTGTTAACTATTTACCAACACACTGTTGACAAAAGAACCCCCTTAAGTACAAGGGAAGGTTGAGATTCTTCGGGAACTTCCCTTGAAAGTCCATGGAGCAGAAGCCACATGGTTCTCTGAGACATAGGACAAGAGGGACCAGGTCAGCCCTGGAGTCTAGAACACAGAGTCTAAGCTCCACCTCTGTCTCCCTGACAGAATCGCTGGCAGGATTCTGTGATGTTTTAGAGATGGAAATGAGTGTGGATCTGAAGGACAGACCTCCTGCAAGCCCCCTCAGACTCTTGGCCTCAATCAAGAAGCTTATTCCCTGCTGCATGGCCTTCTTGGGGCATCTGTTCAGTTGCTTCCCCTCCACCCCTAGCCCTAAACAAGGTCTTTCTCTGACCACCCGGGCATTTGGATGCTGCTGAAGGGGTGAGGTGGGGTGGCTTGCTTTTCATAAGAAGCTTGCTTCTGGCTTCATCCGTCAGACCAGAGCCCTAAGTAACTCAAGCGAGGTGCAGAATTAAATGATTGTCCTAATCTTGTCTTTTCCTCCCAGGCAACATTTAAAGGCTGGATGGACATTATGTATGCAGCTGTGGACTCCAGGGGGGTAGGTTGCCACAGTGGCCCCTTCCACCAAGTCAGGCACCTGAGGCTTCTGGTTGCTTGGCCACCAGGGAATCAGCGTCTGCATCTGAAAGCCCAGCTCACAAGGGCAAGATCTCGTGTCACTCTGGAGTTCAACCTCTCTGGAATGCCCAAGCCTGGCTCTGGGGAAAGGTTGCTTGGTCTCCTAAAAAGTCCCAAAATTCTCAAATGTCTTTAATTAAACTCACTGTAGTTTACTGACTTTTACCCCAGGAGGATGGGGTGGAAGCAACAGAGATGCAAATCAAGCTGCTTCTTTGTCCAGCACCCCACCCGGTCACACTAACAGCTCAGTGAAGACTGAAAGAGGTCCCCATGTACTCCAGCCTCCCATTGGCCCAGGGCTGGAGCCAGGCACTGATACTCTGCCAGCCCTGAGCCCAGCATGTCTGCTGTCCTCACCTGCCACCATCCACTCCTCTCACCTCTATCCCCATCCACCTCTGGCCACAGCCTCACATAACTGAGCCGGTGACCTTCCTCTAGATACACCCTCTCTCCCACAGAATGGATGCCCCTAGCCAGCCCTCCGCCTCTGCCCCCCACCCCTCCCCATGTGACCCCCGAGACCCCAGCCTGTCTGATCTCCCTGTGTGATTTCTCCCTCACAGTATGAAGAGCAGCCCCAGTGGGAATACAACCTCTACATGTACATCTATTTTGTCATTTTCATCATCTTCGGATCTTTCTTCACCCTGAACCTCTTTATCGGTGTCATCATTGACAACTTCAACCAACAGAAGAAAAAGATACGTAGAGCACCAGCTCCCCGCTGGGCTGGGCAGAACAGGGCTGGGTGCCAGGGGATTGAGGGGCCATTCGGGCTCCAGGCCCCATCTCACCTTCCCTGCTGGGAATGGTTCTCTTCTTGCTGCTGCTGGAATGAGGTGGGGAGAAGGGTGTGTCCAGGGATGTAACATGTCTAGGCCTGTAAGAACATAAGAAGGGGCTTTGGTGGGAGACTCCATGTCTGCCCTAATCCACCTGAGAGATGAGACTCCTGGGAGAAGCTGGTGTGAGAGCTGCATCTGTTCACCTGGTCCATGATCAGAGGTCATGAGTAAGGCCTGTGCAGAGGCCCTGGGTCTTCCCAGAGCTTCATCAGAGCAGCTATAACTGGGTTGTAGACAAACCAAGTGAACAGAGAGAACCTGAAGGCTGGTTGAGCTGGGAGGGGGAAAGGGCGGGGGGTGGATACTGGATTTGCAGGTCATAAAGCCAGAGAGATCTCAAGGTGAAAGGGGACAGGGCTCCTGGATAAATAGATTGAATACTAAGATTCTATCTGTGGTGCAAAATAGGGACATATTTTGTCCAGGAGAGGAAGCCAGGAGGTGGTTGACCCTGGCATCCTCATCAAGGAGGCAAGATCCTGGTGCCCTCCATGCTGGGGCCTCTGAGAACCCCAGAATGAGGTTGGTGCCTTCTCTCTGCACTTAGGGGGCCAGGACATCTTCATGACAGAGGAGCAGAAGAAGTACTACAATGCCATGAAGAAGCTGGGCTCCAAGAAGCCCCAGAAGCCCATCCCACGGCCCTTGGTGAGCTAAGCTCCTGGTTCTGTGGGAGTGGGGAGGATCTTCTGGGGTCCCTGGGAAGCTTTCATGCCACACGGCCAGCCATCAGGGCCACCTCACAGTCTTTCAGCCCAGCCTGAGGGACGCTATCAGATGTCTGAGCATGAAGAGAGGTCCCAGCCTCATACAGATAGGGAGGAAGGTATGAGAAGGATGTAGCATCCCAGGACACTCTCCACCCACAGGAACCCTCTGTCTCTGAGCAGGTCTCCTCCTTCCCCTCAAGGATGCAGGTTTTCCTCAGGAAAAGCAGGGCAGCCTTCACAGCCCCACCCGACCCCACTCAGAGCCTCATCCTTGGACCCCCAGAACAGTCAGGGAGCCGGATTCCTGAGTTAGCTGGTGGGGAGAGCCAAGAGCTCTGGAGAGTGGAGTCCTCTCAAAGACTGACTCCCTTGGCCCAATCAAGCCATTATCCAAAAAAGTGTGTGTGTGTGTGTGTGTGTGTGTGTGTGTGTGTGTGTGTGTGTTTATAATCTTTTCTAAGTGGGAGAACAGAAAAATATATATATATATTATATATTATATATATATCATATATATATATAATCTTATTTCTTTCCCCAAATAATCTGGGCTGATTTACAATTAAAGACACATGTAAATATGGTTAGTATAATAAATAAAATAAATTACATTTAAAAAGTAGAGAAAATATATTAATCTAAGCACTGACATAATTACTAGCGTTGAAGTTGAAATTTACCCTTGAGCCTTCAGACTGTGGCAACTGAAAGGGAAGCACAGTGAACAGTATGCTAAGGATGCTCAGGGCAGGAAAAATCTCTCCCTGAAGATCCGTCATGGAAATCCTCATGAAAGATGGAGCCTTGGAGCTGGGCCTTGAAGCCCAGGAAGCATTTCAGCAGGACAGCCAATGGCTTTAACCTCCAGGAGTTTTTCCTCTGCACTCTCTGTGGCAATGTGGCAGGGGTTTGGGGCTCACTAGAGGGTAGAGTGGGAGGGTGGGTGGCCTGGGATGAGAGGCAGAAACGGGCATTTGCCAGCCTCCCAAGGGCCCTGCTGAGCACTTTCCATTTGCCTCTCCTTTCAGAACAAGTACCAGGGCTTCATATTCGACATTGTGACCAAGCAGGCATTTGATGTCACCATCATGTTTCTGATCTGCTTGAATATGGTGACCATGATGGTGGAGACAGATGACCAAACTCCTGAGAAAATCAACATCTTGGCCAAGATCAACCTGCTCTTTGTGGCCATCTTCACAGGCGAGTGTATTGTCAAGCTGGCTGCCCTGCGCCACTATTACTTCACCAACAGCTGGAATATCTTCGACTTCGTGGTTGTCATCCTCTCCATCGTGGGTGGGTATACAAGTCAGCTGCACAGAAGCCCTCCCCAGCCAGGCCTCTCGTCCGGCCCCTGGGTCTCTGCTGAATGCCACGTACAACCCTAGGTTCTTTCATTCTTTTTTCAGTGCATTTCTCACCCCCCTCCCCTCATACATACATGCACACACACACCTCTCCAGAGAGAACTTATCTGGAAGGGTCCACTTGAGTCAAGGAGACCAACCTGGCAGAGGACCCAGCACTCCCTCCTGGCCCCACCCTCCAGAGGACCTGGGAACACAGTTCTCTAACTGCTTAGATAGCTTCAAGGATGAGTCTGGGAATGGAAGTGGGTGCTGTGTAGGCTAGTTCTGCCCACACTTAGGTTGAAGGAGAAGGAAGCTCACTCAGGATGAGGTGGGTCCCCAAGGATGGGGGCTAGGTGGCCCTCCAGAGTAGAAGTTATCCCTGAAGATGGAAAATTCTGGAGCTAACCGCCAAGGTGTATGCCAGACTTTTTCAGACATACCTTTCTCATGCAATTCACCCAGTCAATTCAGCACTAAAGGAGGGAGATTGTACAGCTAGGGAGAAGCAGAGACCCAATCTTGACCCATGTCTGTTTGACCTCAGAGCTCAGATCTTTTTTTTTATGTAACAGCTTTACTGAGACATAATTCACATACCATAAAATTCATGGGTAACTTTAAAGTCACTTTAAAGTATACAATTCAGTGTTTTTTAGTATATGCACAGAGCTTTGCAACCATCACCACTATCTAATTTTAGAATATTTTCCTTTCCCCAAAGGAAACTCTACCCATTTAATAGTCACTCCCCATTCATTTCCCCTCTCCCTCAGCCCCTGAAAACCTCTTACCTAAAATTTTGAGGGACCACCAAACTGTTTTTCAATTTGGCTGCACCTTTTTACATTCTTACCGTCAATGTATGAGGATTCCGATTATTTCGCCCCTCACAAACACTTGTTATTGCCTGCATTCTTTTTATGGGAGCCCTCCTAGTGGGTGTGAAGTGATATCTCCTTGAGGTTTTGATTTGCAAAACCAAATGACTGATGACTAACGATGCAGGACATCTTTCCATGTGCGTGTTGGTCATTTATATATCTTCCTTGGAGAAATCTCTATTCAGGTCCTTAGCTCATTTTTTAATTGGGTTATTTCTCTTTTTAGTGTTGAGTTGTAAGAGTTATTTACATATTCTGGATCATAGTCTCTTATCAGATATATGACTTGCAAATATTTTCTCCTAGTCTGTGAGTTTTTTCATTTCCTCATGGTGTCTACTAAAGGACAAAAGTTTTAAATGTTAATCAAGTCCAGTTTACTTACATTTTTTCTTTTGTCACTTGTGCTCAGAGCCCAAACTCTTAACTCCACCCCCCATGGGGCTCTGCCTTGCGGTGACTGTAGCTTTCATCTTTCTGCCATATACAACCTCTGCCTCTGTTAAATGTAAAGGATAATGCAGGGGCTAAGGCAGGCACTGCTGTGGCTATAGTGATGGGCAGATGGAAGCACAGAGTAGGGTCAGGAATCTCGGGGGGGGTCTCGAGCAGGGTGAGGGTGAGAGCGTGCCTCATGGGACTGGAGAGGAACTTTAGAGGATGCAGGATGTGAGCAACAGGAATGGAACCATTGAGGGACAGTCTCAGAGGCTTTGGAAGGTGCAGCATGTACTTTGGGATCATCTCCTGGCCCGGTGTTAGGGCAGTACCAGAACGGAGTGGTTAAGAGATGAACTTGGAGCCCGAATGTCTGAGTCAAATCCCAGCTTCTCACTCACTAGGTGGCAACTTGGGTAAGTTGCCTCACCTCTGTTTCCTCTTCTGGAAGATGAGAATGATGGCATCTGCTCACTTCCTAGGACAACGGGAAGGACTAAATGAAATGATGGCTATGAAGTGCTTGGCCCATTGCTCCACTGACCGTAAACAGTGGACACATGTCAGTCAGTGACATTTTTATATAAGGAGTCTGGAAAGGGCACTTGGGCCATATAAGACAAGTTTATATCACTCTTTATTCTATCATTTATATCCATGCCCCTTAAAACTCCAACCCAGGTAGTCACTGGAGACCCAGGAGTAGAGAAGCCCTCAAAGGTGGCAGAGTTAGGAGGGTGATAAGAACCATCACAGAGAGGCTGAGAGAAGACACTGGCCATGGTGTGGCATCAGGGAGCACTGATTTCTGGGCCAGTGTTTCATGCCCTTCGATGGGCACATAAATCATCCAGGCATATTAAGATGCAGCGGGCTGCGATGGAACTGAGATTCTGCATTTCTGATAAGCACCCAGGAGATCCCAAGGCTGCTGGTCCTCACACCACACTTTGAATAGCAAGGAGCTAAAAGGCCTGAGTGCTAGTCCAAGCTGGGCGGGCAGGATGCTAAGCAGAGCCCCTCTGGCCTGAGAACCCAAGATACAGAAGATGGGCCTAGGACAGCTCTATTGTGCAGGTACACACTGAAGATTAAGGAATGAGGGGGCTGAGAAGGAACCCTGCAAAGGACCCATTTTTCTGGGTGACAGATGCAGACCTGGAGACTCAGACAGGCAGGAGCAGGCAGAGTCCTAGCATGCCCAGTGGACGCAATCCTCCTGGAAGGGCCACCTCTCCTTGGCTCCTTGCCTTACAGAGACTCCCCCACCCCTGCACAGTGATGCTGGCTAGAGGACCGAGGTGCCACCAGTAGCCACAGTCTCTGTTGTTTCCCACAGGCACTGTGCTCTCGGACATCATCCAGAAGTACTTCTTCTCCCCGACGCTCTTCCGAGTCATCCGCCTGGCCCGAATCGGCCGCATCCTCAGACTTATCCGAGGGGCCAAGGGGATCCGCACACTGCTCTTTGCCCTCATGATGTCCCTGCCTGCACTCTTCAACATCGGGCTGCTGCTCTTCCTCGTCATGTTCATCTACTCCATCTTTGGCATGGCCAACTTCGCTTATGTCAAGTGGGAGGCTGGCATCGACGACATGTTCAACTTCCAGACCTTCGCCAACAGCATGCTCTGCCTCTTCCAGATCACCACGTCAGCCGGCTGGGATGGCCTCCTCAGCCCCATCCTCAACACTGGGCCCCCCTACTGTGATCCCACTCTGCCAAACAGCAATGGCTCTCGGGGGGACTGTGGGAGCCCAGCCGTGGGCATCCTCTTCTTCACCACCTACATCATCATCTCCTTCCTCATCGTGGTCAACATGTACATTGCCATCATCCTGGAGAACTTCAGTGTGGCCACGGAGGAGAGCACCGAGCCCCTGAGTGAGGACGACTTCGACATGTTCTATGAGATCTGGGAGAAGTTTGACCCAGAGGCCACTCAGTTTATTGAGTATTCGGTCCTGTCTGACTTTGCCGATGCCTTGTCTGAGCCACTCCGTATCGCCAAGCCCAACCAGATGAGCCTCATCAACATGGACCTGCCCATGGTGAGTGGGGACCGCATCCATTGCATGGACATCCTCTTTGCCTTCACCAAAAGGGTTCTGGGGGAGTCTGGGGAGATGGACGCCCTGAAGATCCAGATGGAGGAGAAGTTCATGGCAGCCAACCCATCCAAGATCTCCTATGAGCCTATCACCACCACACTCCGGCGCAAGCACGAGGAGGTGTCAGCCATGGTTATCCAGAGGGCCTTCCGCAGGCACCTGCTGCAGCGCTCTGTGAAGCATGCCTCCTTCCTCTTCCGTCAGCAGACGGGCAGCGGCCTCTCCGAAGAGGATGCCCCTGAGCGAGAGGGCCTCATCGCCTATGTGATGAATGAGAACTTCTCCCGGCCCCTTGGCCCACCCTCCAGCTCCTCCATCTCCTCCACTTCCTTCCCACCCTCCTATGACAGTGTCACTAGAGCCACCAGCGATAACATCCAGGTGCCGGGTTCTGACTACAGCCACAGCGAAGATGTCGCCGACTTCCCCCCGTCTCTGGACAGGGACCGTGAGTCCATCGTGTGAGCCTCGGCCTGGACACATCGTGTGAGCTGGCCAGGACACACCAAAAAGCAGCCTTTTGCACCGCGGCAAACCCAAATGCAGTCAGTCACAAACAGCCTGGGGCCTTCCTGGCTTTGGGAGTAAGAAATGGGCCTCGGCCCCGTGGATCAACCAGGCAGAGTTCTGTGGTGCTGCGTGGACAGCCGGAGCAGTTGGCCTGTGCCTGGAGGCCTCAGACAGACCTGTGACCTGGTCTGGTCAGGCAATGCCCTGGGGCTCTGGACAGCAACTTCATCCCAGCTGCTGAGGCGAAATATAAAATTGAGACTGTATATGTTGTGAATGGGCTTTCATAAATTTATTATATTTGATATTTTTTTACTTGAGCAAAGAGCTAAAGATTTTTCCATGGACATGAGCAGCAATTCACGCTGTCTCTTCTTAACCCTGAACAAGAGTGTCTGTGGAGCAGCCGGAACTCTGTTCTCAAAGCAGAAGTGGAATCTAGTGTGGCTCCCACAGGTCTTCATTGCCCAGGGGTCGAATGAGGTCCCCCTCCCACTTGACCTGAGATGCTGGGAGGCTGAACCCCCCCACTCACACAAGCACACACACACAGTCCTCACACATGGAGGCCAGACACAGGCCATGGGACCCAGACTCCCACTCTAAGGGAGACAGGCCTTTCCCTGCCGGCCCCCCAAAGATGGGTCTCTTGTCCGTGGGGCTCACTCTGGCTTTCTGTTGTCTCCAAGGTCCCATTTTCCTCCTGCGTTTTCACGCAGGTCATATTGTCAGTCCTACAAAAATAAAAGGCTTCCAGAGGAGAGTGGCCTGGGTACCAGGGCTGGCCCTAGGCACTGATAGTTGCCTTTTCTTCCCCTCCCGTAAGAGTATTAACCATAAAACCAAAGGGCACAAGGGTGCCAGCCCCACTCACAGCCTGGTATACAGCTTGTCCTTGCTGCTGGAACCTGGCAGGCCCTGCCCACCAGTCCAAGGGAAGAGAAGGCTAAGCCATGTGGGTTTGGGGCTAAGAAGTTCACCAGCCCTGAGCCATGGTGGCCCCTCAGCCTACCTGAAGAGAGAAAATTGGCCATCTCCCAGGGCTCTCTGGACCATGTGTGGAGGAGTTTTCTGTGTGGTCCCCAGCTCCCCTCCAGACACAGAGACGTGGGAGCGGGGAGGGGAGCTTGGCCCTGTGCCCTCTGCAGGGAAAGGGATGGTCAGGCCCAGTTCTCGTGTCCTGAGAGGGGAATGAACCATGGCTCCTCTGAGAGAGGGGCACTGTGGTCAGGCCCCGCCTCTCTGGCTCAGCCCGGGATCCTGATGGCACCACACACAGGACCTATTTGGGACAAGGTCCAGGTGGTCCTCTAGGTCTTGTGAAAAGGCTTTTTCAGGGAAAAATATCTTACTAGTCCAATCACCCCTAGGACCTCTTCAGCTGCTGACAATCCTATTTAGCATATGCAAATCTTTTAACATAGAGAACTGTCACCCTGGGGTGACAGGGTCAACTGGCGGAGCCTGAGCAGGCAGGGGCTTGGCTGCCCCATTCCAGCTCTCCCACAGGGCCCCTCCATCAGGCCCATGCCTCCCGGGCCACCTCAGTCTCACCTGCCCGCTCTGGGCTGGCTGCTCCTAACCTACCTCGCCGAGCTGTCGGAGGGCTGGACATTTGTGGCAGTGCTGAAGGGGGGCATTGCCGGCGAGTAAAGTATTATGTTTCTTCTTGTCACCCCAGTTCCCTTGGTGGCAACCCCAGACCCGACCCACGCCCCCGACAGATCTAGTTCTCTTCTCCTGTGTTCCCTTTGAGTCCAGTGTGGGGCATGGTTTAACTGTCCCAGCGACGTTTCTCCAAGTGGAAATCCTATTTTTGTAGATCTCTGTGCTTTGCTCTCAAGGTTTGGAGAGGTGTGTGCCCCTGCTGGGCGCTCACCGCCCGCTGCACAGGCAAGAATGCGGTTGGGAGGCAGGCCAGGCTGCCAGCCCAGCTGGCCGGAAGGAGACTGTGGTTTTATGTGTGTGGACAGCCCGTGAGCCTTGAGACAGGTGCCTGGGGCTGGCTGCAGACGGTGTGGCTGGGGGCGGGGGTGAGCCGGACCCAACCCTTAGCTTTTAGCCTGGCTGTCACTTTTTTGATTTCCAGAACTGCACGATGATCAGCAGGAGGGGAAAAGAGAGTAGGAAAAAGGAGGGAAAGACAGACATCAAGTGCCAGATATTGTCTGAATTAATAGAGCACTTCTCACCAAACTTCATGTATAAATAAAATACATATTTTTAAAACAAACCAATAAATGGCTTACATGACCTGGTCTAGGCTCTGTCCTTATGCTGAGATTTGACAAGAGTGGTAGCAGAGGCCCGAGGGCCTGGGAGATGGCGTCATCCCGAGCAAGTCTGGGGAACTTGCTGAGAGGGCATGACACTGACCATCATAACCATGGTTTAAGCCTACAGTTCTGTGGCAGTAAGCACATGCATGCTGTGGTACCACAGTCACCAGCGTCCATGTCAGGAACGTTTGTGTCAGCCCACATTACAACCCTGCACCCATTAAACACTAACTCCCCGCTCCTCCCTTCCCCCAGCCCGGGGCTGCCATTCTGCTTTCCATCCCTACAAATTCGACTACCCTAAGTGCCTTATGTAAGTGGAATCATACAATATTTGATGAATTCGACTACCCTAAGTGCCTTATATAAGTGGAATCATACAATATTTGATGAATTCGACTATCCTAAGTGCCTTATATAAGTGGAATCATACAATATTTGATGAATTCGACTATCCTAAGTGCCTTATATAAGTGGACTCATGCAATATTTGTCCTCTTGTGACTGGCTTATTTCACTTACCATAATGTTCTCAAGGTTCATCCAGGTTACACTATATTTCCTTCTTTTTTAGGATTTTTTTTTCAGAATTTTCAGAACTTTTTCTTAATTTTTTTCATAAATTTTCAGAATTTACATCCTTTTTAAGGCTGAATAAGATTCCATTGTATGTATTTTGCTTACCCTCTCACCCACTGAGGGACACTTGTGTTGCTTCCACATTTTAGTTATTGTAAATAACGTTGCTGTGAACATGAGTGCACAACTATCTGAGACCTTGCCTTCAGTTCTTTCGGGTAGGTACCCAGAAGTGGACTTGCTGTTTCATATGGCAATTTTATTTTTAATTTTTTAAGGAACTGCCATACTGTCTCCCACAGCACAAGGGCTCCAGTTTGTCGACATCCTCCTCAACTCTTGTTATTTTCTGTTTTGTTCAAAGAGCAGTCATCCTAATCTGTCTGAGATGGTATCTCATTGTAGTTAGTTTGTTTGTTTTTTATTTTTTGAGATGGAGTCCCACTCTGTCACCCAGGCTAGAGTGCAATGACATGATCTCAGCTCACTGCCACCTCCGCCTCCCGGGTTCAAGTGATTCTCCTGCCTCAGCTTCCCGAGTAGCTGGAACTACAGGCACCAGCCACCATCAGCTAATTTTTGTGTTTTTAGTAGAGATGGGGTTTCACCATGTTGGCCAGGCTGGTCTCGAACTCCTGACCTCAGGGGATCCACCCGCCTTGGCCTCCCAAAGTGCTGGAATTACAGGCATGAGCCACTGTGCCCGGCCTCATTGTAGTTTTGATCTGCATTTCCCTAATGATCAGTTATGCTGAATATATTTTCATGTGCTTATTGGTCATTTGTATTTCTTCTTTGGAGAAATGTCTATTCAGGTCCTTTGAATGTGGTTGTTTTCTTTGTCACTGTTGACTTTTAGAAGCTCTCTATATATTCTGGATATTAATTCTTTATCAGATATATGATTTGCATATATTTTTCCCCATTCTGTGGGCTGCCTTTTTACTCTGTTGATACTGTCTTTGGATGCACAAAACTTTAATTTTCATGAATTCCATTGTCTATTTTTTCTTTGTTGCCTGTGCCTCTTCCCATCTTATTGACTGTTTTTTCAGCTTCCCTTGGCAGAACATCCTCTGGTGTCTAATGTTCAAGTTCTTTAGGCCCTGTGCTCTATCCTAGAAAGACTGGAAAACACATTCTTTTCCCTTCCCGTGGCTTTGAAGAGTCTTGATCTTTTCCTGAGGCCAGGTCTCTCCCTGGAGCCCCAGGCCAGCAGATTCAGCTGCTTACTTTGGACATCTCCAGAGCTTTCAGGCCCAGCCCAGCCAACTCTGAGCTCCTCTGCCTTACCCTGAGCCTATCTGTGAAGGTGCTCCTACAAATCCATCCTCAGCCACATGCAGCCCTCACCTCTCACCCCTCACCTGGTCCAAGCCCCATTGGCTCCGCCTCCTTCATGTCTTTCAAATCCCACCTTTTGGCTCCATCTTACTGTCCCTTCCTTGGGTGAGGCCAGCATCTCACCTCATGGAGGCCACCAGGGAAGCTCCTTCCTCTAACCTCATCCATTCCAAACTCTTCTCCACTCAGCTACCAGAGTGATATAATTACCCCCTGGATAAGACTGCACAGTGGCTTTCTGTTGCCTTAGGATCAAGGCAACCCCCTCAGAGGTCCCCCCAGCCCTGCCAACCTCTAACTGCATCTCTTCCAACCCCTCAAAGGCTCCAGTCTCTTCCTCCTCCCAGCCTTGCCAGAACACTCTTCTCCTTTCCACTTGGCCTTCAGGCCTCCCTGCGTGTCCCTTCCTCTGGGAACCTCCCCTGACACAGCCCAGCCCCTCCCCACAATGTGTCCACTCTCGATGCTTCCCTGCCACAGCCCTCCACGCTCTGTGCAAACCCTGCAAAGCCATTGTGTGAACAAACACGATCCCGGATGTAATAGAACCCAGGCTTGGTCTCTATCCCTTCCTGTCCCTTTCAGCTTTATTCAGTGGTGATCATCTTCCCTGACCGTGGGGAAAACCCGGGCAGATCCTGTAGCTTTGCAGCTCAGTCTTAGGTTATTTTAGCTAATTTGTCAGTTTGTGTTGTAAATACAGACTCAGCCAGGCCAAGAGAGCGTTCGATCCCATGACTTGTCAGAGACAGGCTGGCTGGTGGCTTCTCCTCCCCAGGCCAGGCAGATGGTTAGGGATGCTGTCACACAAGGCATGTTTGTGGGATCTCTCTTCTGGGTGCCCCCTTATGATCTCTTCCTTTGCCCATGGGAACCATGAGCCTAGCCCTTCCTGGCAAGGCCCCGTGGCCCTGTCATAGTGGTGCACACTGGCTCTCTCTCCATCTGCCCACCTCTGGCCCACAAGAAACACTTGGAGCACTTGCCCACCTACTCTGGGTGGTGGCCATGCCCTGACAGCAGTGCCTTCTGCAGCCAGCCCCAGCACTGCTGGCCCACAACCCTTCCTCTGGGTTCTCAGGGCAGGAGTCAGGCCACACTCGCTCATCCAGTTGAGCTTTCTTGGATCCTGCAGGCCCAATTCTCTGTGTCTCCAACATCTCAAAGCTCTCTGAGAAGCTCTGGAGGCCCCTTGGCCTGCCCGGAGTTAGAAGGTGGTGTGTACCTGCCACAAGCCTTGCCAGAACCTCCTGCAAGGGAGGGCTCGGGTCCTGGAAATAGCATAGCAGCAGCTCTCTCTGAAGAAATTGGCTCCCAAGGTCCCGCAGCCCTCCACTCTCTCAGACCCCTTTTTATATCCTTGATGTGCCCAGGGGCCCAAGTGGGTGGCACCATTTATTTCCCTTGCAAACCAACTTCATAGGAGAGGCATGTGGTTCAGTGCCCTGAAACCTCCGATATTGGTTCCTTGGTCCAAACTGGGACAGGGATAGTCCGTTCACCACTGGGTTAACCATCTTTCTCCAGCCACACAAGAACTTTTTCAAATAGCAGACTGTGTCCAGTTTTTTGTTTTTGTTTTTTTTTTTTAAAGAATATCAGAATTTAAAATAGCAGTGTATCTCACGTGGTAAGAGTGAGTGTTGTTTGGCGAAACTGTTGATTCAGCTCTATATAAAAGTTGGGTGAGTGCCCATGTGTGTGTCCTGGTGAGTGACAGAGAATAAACTTTTTACTAGGAATCTCAGTGAAAAGAACTTAAAAGCAGCACAAGAACAGAGTCTATGTCTGCTTTACTCAGCACTGCATCCTGGGACTAGCTCAGTGGCTGGCACATGGTGGTAACTCAATGACTATTGCGTGTGTGAAGAGAGGAGGGAAGCTGGAGACTACGACCCCACTGTGAGGCTGTGGGGGAGTCAGGTCTTTCTCACAAGCTCTAGGGATCCTAACTACTGCCTTGGTCTGGGCCAGCGGGAAGCTTCCTGCATTGTTCTTGAAACCAAGGCTTGGAGCCCGGGCTTCTCAGCCCCTTGGGTGGGGTCTTCCCTGGCTGCCTGAGGTGGGCCCTCACCTGGCCTGGGATGTGGGCGGGCTCACCTGGAAGGAGGAGTGAGTGAGGCTGGGACGTGGCTGAGGCCGGGAAAGGAGGCCTGTGCTCGCAGCAAGGCTGCAGCTGCCGCTGGGTCCCTCTGGGGTGAGGCTGGGGTCCAGGCAGCGGGTGGCTCTGTGAGTGATGGATGCAGCCCCTGTGTCAGCGGGAAAGCATGCAGCCCAGAGATCTCAGCCCTTGGCAGGGAGAGAGATGCTCCTGGACAGACGTCAGCTCTCACCCTGGGGGCCACGGCAGTGTTGGCAGCTTCCCTACCTCCGTGCCAGGAGCTCCTCTGACATCAGCCCTGATGGCCACGAGACTCAAAGCCCAGGAGGTTGGGAGGGGCCAGGGAGACAGAAGCCCAGGCACTCCTACAGGCAGAGACAGCAACTGGGGACAGTAACTGAGAGCGAGGCAAGGGTGTGGTGGCAAAGATGCCAAACGGCAGCCACTGATGGGCTCAGAGAAACAGCAGGGACTAGTGTCTCCTGACCCTGGCTGCTTCTGAGACTGTGTGTGTGCTGGCATGGTGCCTTTGCACCCTACCATTACTCTAAGCACACTGTTACTGTGCAGCCCACCTGTGAGTCTAAGGGCTGTGCAAGGCCAGGCCAGACCTGTTTGTTCATAACACAGTCTTCAGCCCCCGCCCCAGCACCTGGCACAGATAAGGAGCTGGGAATATTTGCAGAAGAAAAACTGATTGATCAGCCAATTCACTCTCTGCTGAGTCTCCCTGGACCTGCTCCTCTGTTTGAACCCTTCTTGTCCTCTCAAGTCTCCTGCCCCTTTTCTCACCAGCAGTCCCACCTTCCACTCTGTTTTTCTGGAAGGAGGTCAGACACAGGACCATTTGAAATTCTCGCCAGATGGAGAAACACACGTGGATTCACCATGCACTTGTGCACACACAAGGCACAGAGGCTGTAGTCAGTCTGTCAGGGATGAGGAGGGGCACAGGGAGATCCCTGAAATCCCAGGAATGAATGTCAGGCTTCCTGTCCTAAACCTCCTTGGGCCAGGGCCCTCAGGACTTTCCCAGGGACAGAGGCAGGCAGACAGGCCAGAGAACAATCAAGCAGTGAGGATGGGTGAGGAACTTAGTTCGGAAATGATACTTAAAGGCTGGCAGTTGCCAAGCTCCATCTGAGGGCATCCCAGAGGGACCCCAGGGTCCCTTCAGGAAGCACCACCCTCATGGGGGTATCCCAAGCCAGCCTGAGTGGCAGGGGTCAGGGCCAGGCCAGCCTGAGCCCAGCACATGTAATGACCATCCTGACAAGCACTTCCTCCTATGCCAGCTCACAGAGCTGGCATCCCCGGGCAGCTGCCAGGCACCTGCTGCCGGAGAGAAAAACCCCATCATCCCGGCCTTTGTGGACAGACAGGCCGGCTCGGATTCCAGAAAGGCGTGCAAGGTCAGAGTGGAGCCCCCTTCCCCGGATGTGGGCTGAGCAGCCAGCAGTATGTCCTGTCCTCCCACCTGCCCTACTCCGTGTTGGCCTCTGTGTGAGGCAGAGCATCAGGGAATGTGCACTGGGATCTTTGGTGCAACTGGCCAGGGGGCCGAGCTTGCCTCCAGTATTTGTCCTGGGAGCTGTCTCCCCTTGGGGCCCATGTCTGCCACTCATCCTCCCAGGCATCACTCCCTCCCTGGCAGAACCAGGCCACTTCTGTACGGAAGACTGTAGGACTTGTGGCAAGGAAGGCAGAGGGCAGGGAGGGCTTGCCCAAGAGCCCTCCCTGTTTAAGAGAAGCTGGTTTAAGAGAGATAATTGGGGCTCCTGTATCCTGTATCAATCTGTCACATTTATAGCCATCACTCCAGACAGGAGACGAGGAAATGACAAAAGCCAATAAGGCCAATAAATAAAGGGTAATGGAATAATCAGTATGTGCAGCCTATTCCCTGAGCCCCAGAGCCAGGAGCAGGGCTCAGCCCCTCCCTTCGGTCTCTGTCTCAGCTTCACCCACAGGCCCCAGGAGACAGTTAAAACCACTCAACAGCCCCCACGGGGGTGCCTGGCTGGATTTCCAGCTGCTTAGGCCAAAACCTTTGACATCATCCTTGCCTCCTCTCTTTTTCTCATACCCCACATCCAATCCGGCCGGAAATCCCGTTGGCTCTGCCTTCAAAATATATCCCAGGTTCAACCCCTTCTCAACATCTCCACTGCCACTGCGTTCATCTGCACTGCCATCATCTCTCTCCTGGATTCTTGCAGCGGCCTCCTCACTGGTCCTTGTCCCCAACTGCTCTCAACACGGCAGCCAGCAAGGTCCTATTAAAATCAAGTCAGATCATGCTCACCAAGAGCCCTCCAGCAGCCTCATCTCACCCAGAGGAAAAGCCTTTCCACAGCCCTCACCCAGACCTGATCCATCCCTTGCCCATTTGCCTGGCGGAGCCTCGCTATGGCCAGCCTCTTGCTCCACTTCAGCGACACCAACTCCTTAAGGGTTCCTGAGCTGGCCGAGCATGTCCTGGCCTGGCACTGGAGCACTGGCTGTTCCCTCCCACCTGGAATGCTCTTCCCCCAGGGATCAGCCCTAGCTCCCCTGCTTTCTCTTCCAAGTCTTAGAGGTCACTTTTGCAATAAGGCCGACCATGACCATCCTATTTTCTTTGCTTTCCCAGCCCATTGTTTTATTTTTTAATCAGTTTTAAGAAAGTATAACTTATATACAATAAAAGGCACCCTTCTTAAATGCACAGTTTGATGAGTTTCGACAAATGTTTAAGCAGTACAGCTGCCACCATAATTAAGATATGGAACATTTCCATCACATCAAGAAGTTGTCTCATCTCCTTCATGGTCAGTCTGCTGTTCCTGCCAATCACTGATCGATTTTCTGTTCCTATAGATTTGCCTTTTCTGGAGAGTTCATATAAGTGGAGTAATTTTCATATGTAGCCTTGTGTGCCTGGCTGTTTTCACTTAGCATAATGCATTAGAGATCCATCCATGTCATTGTCTGTATCAGTTGTTCCTTTTTATTGTTGAATAGTATTCCATTATATGGGCATACCACAGTTTGTTTTCCATTCAGTAGTTGAGGGACATGTGAGTTGTTTACCATTTTTTGCTATTGTGAATAAAGCTGCCATGAACATTTGTATATAGATGTTTTTGTGGGCTTATGTGTTTTGGGCGTTTTTTTGTTTGTTTGTTTGTTTGAGACAGTCTCACTCTGTCACTCAGACTAGAGTGCATTGGCACGACCTCCGCTCACTGCAACCTCATCTTCCCAGGCTCAAGCAATCCCCCCACCTCAGCCTCCCAAGTAGCTGGGACTACAGACCTGCACCAACATGCCCAGATAATTTTTTTGTATTTCTGGTAGAGACAGGGTTTTACCATGTTGCGCAGGCTGGTCTCAAACTCCTAAGCCCAAGTGATCTGTCTGCCTCAGACTCCCAGGCATGCTGGGATTACAGGTGTGAGGCACCACACCTGGCTATGTTTTTATCTCTTGGGTAAATACCTAGGAATTGAATTTCAGAGTTATATAAGTAGTGTATGTTTAACTTTATATGAAATTGTCAAAATGTTTTCCAAAGCATTTGTTTGCTTTTCATTCAGCAATGAGAGTTCCAGTTGCTGTATATCCATGCCAGCATTTAGTATTGCCAGCCTTATCTTTCCTTTAACTTTAGCCATTTGAGTGTATCTTGTAATTTTAATTTGGATTTCCCTGATGACTAATGATGTTGAGCATGTCTTTTTCTTCTTCAAGAGACAGGGTCTCACTCTGTCACCCAGGCTGGAGTGCAGTGGCACAATCATAGCTCACTGTAACCTTGAACTCCCAGACTCAAGTGATCCTCCCACCTGAGGCTCCTGAGTAGCTGGGACTACAGGCATGAGCTATTTTTTTAAAAAATTCCTGTAGAGATGGGGGGTCCTGCTATGTTGCCCAAGCTGGTCTCAAACTCCTGGGCTCAAGCAGTCCTGCCTAGGCCTCCCAAAGTGCTTGGATTACAGGCATGGGCCACCGTGCCCATAATGTGAGCATCTTTCCATGTGCTTATTGGCTATTCCTCTATCTTCTTTGGTGAAATGTCTGCCACTGTTTTAAAGAGCTCTCAACAGTGCTTATATGCTTACATCATCATTGGAAGGAGCAAGCCTCCCTGTGCGTGATAAACTCCCACTGCTCTGACACGGGCTTTCTGTGTGATCTGGGGAAACTGACCTCACTGTTGCAGTCTCTGTTCCCTTGTCTGTAAAATGGGGAAAATAACAACAGCTGCTTCCCAGGGTAGTGTGAGGACTATGAAAATTAAGATTTGTAAAGAATTTACAATGATTCCTGAAATACAGTAAGCACTTAATAAATGTCTAGTATAATGACAGTGATGATGATTACTAACCCCTATGTGACCCGTTCATGTCAATCCTATTTCCCTCTTAAAGCCTGATGTTTTCATCTATAAATGGTTGTGGGAGAGGGTGGGGGCTGGACAATCTCTAAGTCCTGTCCACAGTAGCATCCCTGAGTTCTAGAATAGCTCTGTTTATGGACACACCCTTACAGGTCCCTTTCCCCTCCCAGGGCATGCCCAGCAGCCACCCACCTACGGGACTCTAGAGTTACACACACAAGGCAACAGGAAGCTCAGCTCGAACTACTGCCCTCCAGAAATGGCCTAGGGCCCAGCTCCTTAATCACCCACAAGAAGAACCATGAGAAACTGAAAGGATCAGGGGGAGATGGCTAAGTCAGAGGCAGAGCTGGGAAGGGCAGGTGACACCAAGCAAGACCAATAGACAGTGGGAAGCTGGGGAGAGCAGTGTGGCCTTACAGGGCCGCATCTCCTGCCCCGCAGTGGTTCCGCATGCTCTCCCACTCCAGTCCTCTACCTCCCACTAGGCAGCTCCACAAGTCTGCAGGCCGAGGCCTCCAGCTGCCCTGCCTGCCCTCCCTGACTCAGGGGGAATGTTGGGCCCCCCAGGGAAGCGTCTCAAGTCCTTGAGCCCCTCCCTTGGGGGCAGTGGGGTAGGGAGGAGGACAGGAATGTTGGGAAATCAGTGCACACAGATCTGGGGCTGGTGCCAGGGTGCCACAGGGCGCGAGGAGGAGGTGATGAGAGAAGGGCACGGCAGCTCAGCAGGGCCCAGGCCGCAGGCAGGGCAGGGGGAGCGGCGGGGATGTGACTGGGGGAGCGGAGGGGGCTGGGAGGCTGAGAGCAAGGGGTTATGGAGTTTCGAGGCCAGAGATTTCTGAAAGACCAGATCAGGGAGAAGAGGGTTCCCGGACAGCCAGGGTGCAGGAGCCGTGAGGAAGATGAGAGCAAGGAGCAAGGGCACCGTTGCGCCCAAGGAGCAAGGGAGAAGAACCTCTGGTCCTCCCAGCCTCCCAGGCCTTCATTTCCACTAAACATACTCTTCACACTCATTGTCACCTCCTTGATCATGGGCAGCCCTACCCAGCCTTCCCAGCTACCAGCCCCCACCAGGACTCTCTTGGCACCCCAGCCACCCAATGTCCTCCTCCCTTCCAGGCCAGCCGCCACCTCCATGCGGCCCTCACCACCCACCTGCTGCAAGGCCCCCAGCACAGAGCCCCCCTAAGCCAATTTCTCTGCTCCCACACCCCAGCTGAAACCCACCCAGCCCCAAGCATAGGCTCACTATAAAGCCATGCATCTGCCCCCTGCCAGCCCTACCTGCCACCTTCTCTCTCCTGTGGACACTCTCGCATTTGAAGAATCAATGAATACTGAGCAGCGGGGCCAAACGAGAGGCTCCAGAACCAGAGGGTCCCTTCCTCACTCACTCACTCCCACCAAGTGAGATCAGCCTACATAGGGACCAGCTGGGGAAACCAAGGCATCTGTCCACTCTTTGTTTAGTAACCACATATTGAGCATCTTATAGATAAAACCAGACAAGGTCCCTGTCCTCAGGTAGCTCACAGTCAAGTTAGGAAAACAGGTATTCACCTCCAATCCACAAAGAAGGCTGTTTATAGTTACAAAACTATATGGCGGGGTAGGGGAGTACAAAGTGCAATGAGGGAGAATAACCAGTCAGGTGATCTCTATAGGGAGAGATGAGCGTGGCTTGGACCAGGATAGGGATAGTAGAGAATGAGAAACCTGGGAGCTATTTTGGATGCGAAATTGGTAGAGTGCTCAGAAGTGGGAGAGGAGGTATCTCTGGTCTCTGGCTAGGACAGCCGTGAAAGTGCCACAAGAGGCTTCCTCAGATCACCTCCCAGGCAGCCCCTCAGGCCTCCTACACCTGCCCCACAGAGCCCTTGGCAAGCAGAATGGATGGCCATTTTGGGACCTATTCTAAGAATGAATCCCAGGTCCCTTCCACCCAGATCCTGCCTCCTACAGCTACCACGGGGAACCAAGCTGTAAAAAAGAGCAAGTTCCCAACACCTGTTGAGGCAGCGCCCGTACGTCGCTGGTGATGGTGAAGACACTGGCATCTCTGGTATCTGTGAATGCAGCTGTTTGAACTGTCCCTTGGGCACAGAGCACAAAGGTGGCCTCAATCCACTTTTAATTTTTTCTGTTAACCAATCAGGAATTTACATGACACATCCAGTCCCTCCCTTAAGGGATTTTTACTTTCTGAGTTGTTTTTTTGTTGTTGTTGTTTTTTAATAGAGATTGGGGGTCTGGCCAGCACTGCCACATCACTATTGAGGACACTCATAGCATCCTCACAGGGACAGTATCACTCCTCAAAGTCAACTGGAGCCCAGGGGCTCCCCACTATGACTCATATCTAGGTGGCAGTCCCTGGCCAGGAACACAGGTACAACGTCAGCATGGCAGAGTCTCCAGAACTCCCAGCAGTTAGCCTCACGCCATGCTAAGGACAGCCTTACCCCAGAAAACACACGTGGGTCCTTGTTGTAAGCCCCGGTCACCACCCTAGACTCACGTGTTCCTCATATTAATCTCATTTCAGAAGCCCCATGGCCCAACGCCTTTATTGTGGCCACCTCACTCCATCTCAACAAATTCCCTTCACTTCAAATCCCAGGAGCAGCAGTTGGATAGTGTTTTCTTCCCTCACAGAGGTTCTGGGCTCCCTGTGTCAACTGATGCACTTCCTCCAGGGAACAGCTTCGCACCAGAGATCTCAGGGAGAGGAGGCTTTGAATCTAGTCTCAAAACAATAAACTAACTCCAAGTGGGGGGCCAAGACTACTCATTCTTCACCCTATGTTTGCATAACTAAGAAAGCTATTTAAGTGGCTTTCACTAAACTCCAGTTATTTCATTTATGAAATATTTTCAGTTATGTCCCTGTGACTTGTGGACACAGAGTGTGGACTTCACCAGGCACGTAAATCCTCCTCATTGGTCCCCAGAGCCTTGAAGAGGCTTATCTGGAGAACAGACCTCCCACAGCACCCCATCCCAGCCTCCACACAGGCTCTGCTCTGAGTGCTTTTCAGGCAGGGAAAAGGAACACGTCCAGGTGGAAATCTTCCAAATGTGTCTTCCCCAATCACCTTGTCACCGGATTGTTCTCAGCAAAAATTTTCTCATAAATTATCTTTGCCTTTGGCTGTTCACACACAAAGGTCACATAGTTGTCTGCCTCTGGTATCACACGTGTAGCTGTAGAAATGGTTTCAGAGGTTCCCACAGCTGGAATCTCCAGAGGAATTTTGATCAAGAAAAGGGAAATGAGGTCATGATGAAGAAAGAAAGGGAGGAAAGATAAGGTGGGGAAGACCTGGAGAGCTAGAGGAGGAGAGGGGAATCTCTACCTAGGTCATCTGGTTCCTTTCCCCCTTTCCATCCCTAAGCCACACTTTCTTCAGCGGCACCCTCACCATCGCATCCAAATGAACGGATAATAAAAAAGGCCAACTGGAAGCAATAACACACCAGTATGAATGAGCACCCACAGCACCCAAATCTTGGTTTCTAAATATCATTCTCCATTAAAAGGAACCAGGGCTTCTTGGTGAAATGGCTGATTCAGGGCTAGAGCCAGGAAAACACCAGAAAACCTGGAACATCTTATTGTGCCAGAAAGCAAAAAAGTGTTCAAAGACAGATAAGGATAAATGTCAAAAGACACAGGAGCCAGTATCAATGGGCCCACTAGTCAGTTTAGAAGTAATGATGGTGTAAAAATTATTAGTGGGCAAAAACTAGTGGGTAGAAGTTTGATGAGGAATACAATCTCAAAGTATCTCCCCACAATTACTTAATAATTAGAAAGAGAAAATAGTAATTCTACAGGAGGGAGAACAGACACCCCTTAAACTAAGTGATCAAAGATGATATCACTAACAAATGGAAAAGCTGACATAGTGTGCCTCCTGATGTAAGACTCTGAGACAGACACACCTTCAGTAATCACCCTCAAACACATCACCTGAAAGTCATAATGAGGACACATCCAACAGGATTCGAGCAACATTATCTTCAAATAACTGGCCTGCACTTTTCAAAACTGTCAAATTCAAGAAACACAAAGAAAGGCTGAGGAACTCTCCCAGATTAAAGGAGGCGAAAGAGACATGAAAACTGAATACAATGAGTGGCCCTGGAACATTAAAAAGAAATAGAAATAGGCTGGGCTTGGTGGCTCATGCCTGTAATCCTGGCACTTTGGGAGGCCGAAGTGGGTGAATCATCTGAGGCCAGGAGTTCGAGACCAGCCTGGCCAACATGGTGAAACTACATCTCTACTAAAAATATAAAAATTAGCTGGTTGTCATGGTGCATGCCTGTAATCCCAGCTACTTGGGAGGCTGAGGCAGGAGAATCACTTGAACCCAGGAGGCAGAGGTTGCAGTGAACCAGGATCACGCTACTGCACTCCAGTCTGGGCAACAGTGAGACTCTGACAAAAAAGAAGGAAGGAAGGAAGGAAGGAAGGAAGGAAGGAAGGAAGGAAGGAAGGAAGGAAGGAAGGAAGGAAGGAAGGAAGGAAGGAAGGAGAGAGAGAAAGAAAGAAGATATGATGAGACAACTGATGAAATGTACATATGGACTGTGGATTCGATAACAGTATTAATCAATGTTAGATTTTCTGATTTTGAACTGCACTATGGTTTTGTAAGAGAATATCCTTGTCCTTACCAACACACACAAGTATTTAGGGCAAAAAAGGCATGATGTATTCAACTTATTCTCACGTGATCCCAAAAAAATATGTGCGTGCATGTGCGTATGTGTATATATACTATATATAGTAGATATGTAATATAGAGTACATCATAAACACACACATATATATGAGGGAAGAGAGAATAAAATAAATGTGCAAAATATAAACAATTGCTGAATCTGCACAAAGGGCATATGGGAATTTCTTGCAACTTTTCTGTATCTAAGTTTGAAATTATATTAAAATAAAATTTACAAAAATATTACTAATGGCCAATGATTACATTGTATCTGATATGGTTTAAAACACTTTACGTATTTTAGCTCATTTGGTACTTACAACAGTTCTACAAGGTATGTGGTATTATCTATCATCCATGTCATCATCTTCATGTTACAGATAGGGAAACCAAGGCACGGGGCAGTTACGCTACTTGCTCTAGCTCCCCAACCTGGTTCAGATGGCAGAGCCGAGATGTGACCCCAGGCTAATCGGCCTGGGTCAAGTCTGTGCTCTCAGGATGCTCTGATGCCTCCTAAGCTATGCAGAGGCTGAGAATGGAACCCATAGACAGGAATGCACAAAGGGGAGGACAGGCACACCCTTCCCCACAGACACACACACAGTGGGGCTGCCTGGAAAGGTATGGTTACAGCCTGCTAATCAAAATAGTCTTCAGATCTGAACACAGAAGAGAGCCTTTTAGAGCATGGAAGGAAGTTCAGAGTTCAGTGTCATAGAGCTTGGGGGCTGGACACCTGGGCCAAGACCCTCCACCCTGAAGGGTTTCCTGTAGCCTCTGGCTTGGTCCTATTTGTCTTCTCCTTCCCCTTCCCTAGAGCTCCAAGTTTCTGTCTCTCTTTCTCTAAGACTTTTCTGCTCCCTCCACCCCATGCCAATGAACCCAGAAATAAGAAGTCTCTGGCATGGCCTTCTGGTGAACAGTGACCTTAGAGGAAAGAGGTGGGCCCCGACAGAGAAATGGCCCAAAAGCCAGGGAGTTGGAGGGGGAAGACTGGAAGCTGATGGTCACAGTGATAGAGGAGATGGGGTAAGGAAAGGAGACAAGAGGATCAGCCATTCAAGTTTGCCCAGGGATAAGAAGCACTGTGTGTGTCAGGACCCGGCATCAGCAGTCACTGCAGGAACAGGTCTGATGGGGGTGGGCGGTGGTCATCCTCCTTGGCACTTGGCCAGGAAGGACTGAGGGAGATCTGCCTCCTACCATCTCTGAGAAGGCTGAGGCCACATGGAGCAGAAAGAAATCTCCAAGCCAGGGGCTGTCAGGAAGAGTGCCTGGTTGCTAGGGCCTGTCTAGTCTGACAGGACAATGGGGGTTGGGGGAAAAAGATGCTGACATCTGAATTCAGAAGTGGAGTGGACCCCCACCATCACCCTCCCTGCCGAAGGGCCTGTCACAAGGCGGCCGTGGCTCACACCTGCTTATCAGCGCTGGGGTGTGGAGAGGGTGTCGCAGACGGGAGATAGGGCTGGGACAGGGCTGTCCACACCGGCCCTGCTCTACCTCCCTCATTCACACCTCCTCAGAGGCCCTCGGCCCACTTTGCCCCTGCGGCCTCCAGCCCGCCCCACTGTGCCTCTTCTGCAAACCACCCCAGCAGCCTGCCTTGCTCCAAGGATTGCTTTGCCCTGGACAATTAAGAGACACCAAAGAGGAGGGACGCTGGACACTGTCTAGCCTCAACCCCTCACTTTACAGATAGAGGAACTGGAGAGTGAGGAGCAGCCACTTACCTAAAATCCTATCGCAAGTACACCGAGGAGCCAGAACTAGAAGACAGGCTGTCACCCCAGACCAGAACATGAAAGAGTCTGAGTTTCAGCGGGGGCACCCCCGAGAGCGGGGTTCCAAGGGTCATAGTGAAGGAGGACTGAGGGGCACATTGATCCCTGAGGAGGGCATCTGTTCATATTTTAGCCTCATGCAGGGAGAGAAAGCACAATCACATCATCATATCATCGTGAGCTCCACCTGCCTTGGATGAGACCCCCCAGGGCAGGGCTCTTCCATCTCTGCCTCCAGACAAGCTCTCTTCCATCTGAGTGGTGATGGCTGGCAAGGGGTCAAAGGCTGTCTCTGAAGTGGTGGGCAGAGTAGGGGCACGGAGCACATCAATCAAGAGGCTAGTGTGAGAAGCCAGGGTCCCTTCACGGTTGTGGTGAGGGAACCCGAACATCATCCCATCTGGTGGTCTAAGAAGGAGCCAGTTGGGCCCTAGTTGCACCAAGGCCTCAAAGGTGCTAGGGAGACTCAGCAAACTTAAGGCCACTGCATGCCATTGTCCCCACTGCTTCAGCCTTGGAGGACATTTGGGCAGATCTTTCTGTCCGGGCATCACAAGAGGTAGGACATTTCATCCTGTGCCTGTGGAGTAACTGGGGCTGAAGGAGGGAGAGGATGGGAATAATTCTGAGATCCTGGCTGGGGGTAGGTAAGGGGGTGGTGCTCACACCTGCACACAACTGGAAGACCTAATTTTAGCTCTGCTTCTTCCAGGGTCAAACACACAAAAGCCCTTGCTCAGCGCACTCTGACTGCCACCTCCACGCTTCCATCTTCACACCAGGGTGACTGCTTCAGACCAGAGACCAGACTGCAGAGCCTAACATAGGGTGCCCGGGGAAAGTGCCCTGGGAGTTAAGGCATGCGTTCAGCAATGCTCAGTACCCAGGTGTTACTCAAGACACAGGCTTGCCCACAGCCACAGAGCAGGACCCAGGTCCCCACCCTTCTGTGTCCCCACGCCCCCCACCCCAAGTAAATGAGCACATTAGCACTCAAGCAGGATAAGCTCCACCTTTCTGACTTGCTACGTAACTCCAAAACATTTCTTGAACACACACTATTTGCAAAACCCCGCAGGAACCTCAGAAAAGAATCAATTCCATTATGTGCCTGCCTCTGAAGAGTTAGCAGGGCACTGTAGGGCTAAAATGGGTAAATGCACAAATGACCGAATTAGAAAGCAAATGAAAATAACTACACAACAACTTTGAGGGACAAGTTGAGGGCAAACATTAGATTGGAAGCTGGAAAATCTTGGTCAATTCCTAATTAGTTTGTTTGTGAAATGGGATGAATCGCGCCGATTCAAATGGTGGACGGCATAAATTCTGACTGGAAAGCGCTTTGCAAACTGTAAAGCATGGATATGCTCAAAGGGCTGGTAGCAACACATCACAGTCTTAGGATTTGGGAAGAGATTAAACCGCTTCCACCACCGCAGGTTAACACCATACTGAGGTCTGGCTCTGTCCTTCACTCTCTCAGATCAGGATGACCTTTATCAGTCACCAATAATCATTCTCAAGAATTCACAGTAACTGGCTACTATTTATTAAGAGCTTACCAAACTGCGTATGTTGTCTTATTCAATCCTCAACCAATCCTGCAGGTCTTTCTCAACCTGCTTGCAGATGAGGAACCTGATACAGAAGGATGAAGTCAGTTGTCCTCAACTGCCCCGCACTGATAAGTGGAAAAATGATTATGTGGGACCCCAAGTCTCCCCAGCAGCCTCCCCCCTCACTGCTGGTGTCCAAAGCATTGGCCCAGCCATGCCATGTGGACCCAGAGATGCGGCAGGCACTCTCCCTGTCCCAGAGTGACTCACAGGCAAATTGTGATGGAGACCTATTTCTCCATAGTGCAATCCATTCAGTGTTTTTCTTTCTAAAGAAACAGAAATGGGTTGAGTGACTTGGCTCAAGTCCATAATCCCAGCACTTAGGGAGGCCAAAGTGAGAGGACTGCTTGAGGCCAGGAGTTCAAGACCAGCCTGGGCAACATGGTGAGAACTCATCTCCAGAAAAAAAAATTTTTTTTAATTAGCCAGGCATGCTGGTACATGCCTGTAGTCCTAGCTACTCAGAAGGCTGAGGCAGGAGGATTGCTTGAGCCCAGGAGTTCAAGGTTAGAGTGAACAGCAATCGCACCACTGCACTCCAGCCTGGGTGAGAAAGTGAGATGCTGTTTCTATAAATAAATAAACAAACATAAATGAACTTAATAGAAAATATCAGGGCACATTATCACATGAAACTTGCTGGGTATGTGAAGCAGGTTGCCATGTAAAGTGAATTTTTTATCAGAGGGATTTTCCATGGCTCTGTCTTGTTCAATGTTTTTAACAAACACATTGAAGGCTTGTTTATCCAATCTGCTATCTCAAAGCTCGGATGCATAGCTAACATGTCAGATGGCCAAATCAGGATCATCAAGAATGTGAACTCACTTGAAGATGGGTAGAAACTGTAGCAAGATGAAATCTTAACAGTTGGGCACACATCAAATCTCACATTTTCATCCAAAAATTGGCTATATAAGTTCATAATGGGAAAGTGATTTGACAGCAGATTGATCATGTGAAAACGACTTGAGGCAGTTAGTTGGACCGAGTTCCACAGGAAGCAATGGTATATAGTGTGAAAAGTGGAGCGTCCCTGAGAAGAGGGGTCAATCCCCTGGACTCAGTTCAGCACTGCTCTCACTGCACCCTGAACGCTTTGCTCAGATGTGGCTGCCACATCATGAAGGCGTATAAAATCATGATGGTGAAGGGTCTGAAATTCATGAGCACCTGAGCACGACATGAGATGCCACGTCTTTATAAGCTGCATATCGCGAAAGGACTATCAGGTGAAAGGAGGTGTCAGTCAGTTTTGTGTGGCCTGGAATGGCAGTTTGGGCCTGTCGTTGATGGGTAGGAATCACAAGGGAAGGTTTCAACTTCATCTTATGAAGACCTACTACAAAGAAAATTGCATAGCTGGTAGCTGCGGGCCCAAAGGGATAGGAGAACATACTCCCTTAGAGGTATTTGGAAGCTCAAAGACCACTTATCTGACAAGGGGCTTCTGTGTTGGGAGAGGGTGGAGGTATAGTAGGGGCCAGTCTGGCTCCAAACCCTGGTTGATCAGCAGAATCACCAGTGTTGCTTGTTTAGAAAATACAAATTCCAGGCCGGGCGCAGTGGCTCACGCCTTTAATCCCAGCACTTTGGGAGGCCAAGGTGGGCAGATCACTTGAGGCCAGTTCAAGACCAGCTTGGCCAACATGGTGAAATCCCATCTCTACTAAAAATATATAAATTAGGCAGGTGTGGTGGCTCTCGCCTATAGTTCCAGCTACTCAGGAGACTGAGACAGGAGAATCGCTTGAGCCCAGGTAGCACAAGTGGCACCATGCTGAGATCACGCCACTGCACTCCAGCCTGGCTGACAGAGCGAGACTCTCCCAAAAAAAAGAAAAGAAAATACTGATTCTAGCCTCATATCAAATCTACAGAATTAAAACCTCAAGAAAAGTTAGAGAATCTATTTTTTGAGGCAGATTATTCTAGATTGAGACTAGTTATAACAATATGAGCTTCAACTGAAACCTGTATTTAGGGGAAAAAATGTATAAATGACATTTTGGAATGCCTGGGCCAGTTTTAATAGGAATTGTTTATTAGATGATATTGAATTCTGGTAATTTTCTTAGATGTGATATTTTAGAATTACAGGGGAATGTTCTTATTCTTAGGTAATACAAGCTGAAGTATTAAAAAGGTAAGTGTCATGTCTATAATTTACCATTAAAAAAACAGCAAATTGCTTTTAATAATTTGGAAAACAGAGAAAGCAAACGAGACAAAATTTGGGGGAGGGGCAATCATCACACTCTTCTTTCAGCTTTTCTGTGGGCTTGAGATTTCTCGAAGTTTGGGGGAACATTAAGCTGTGAGGCTATTCTGGTGTGAGCCAAACATGAGACCCACTGGACAAGATAACCTCTGCTATTCCATCCAGCCTGAGTGCCTGGTGCCTGATGTCTGAGGCTGAGTTCTCTGTGGCTTACAGAACCACACTGGGGTGTGGTAAATTCCATACTGGCTGGGGTGGTGCCACAGCTGAGACTAAGTCTTGCAGCGACACTAGGCCACAGTGACCCCTAGAGGTACTTGGCACACTCAGGGGCAGTCCACCCCTTGGCCACAATTGGCATGTTCAGGAGTAGGAAAGAGAAGCCCATGGGCACCCCCACTGTCCTGAATTGCATGGGGCCCGTGTCAATGCAGTCCATCTTGCTTGGCCCTAATGACCTGAGGTTTGCTCCCTGAAGGTGGGGCTAGACTAGAAAAAGGAACACCAGATCCCTGATAGACAATCTCCAAGAATGATGACACCCAGGAAAGCATGCCAGATGGAGGCTAGGCCTGGAGACAAGCAGGAGCAGGAGTTTCAAGCCTGATGTGAGCCCAGCCCTGACCAAATCCACCAGAATGAACTATAGTGAGGATACAGGAGGCACATGGAGGTGTGCCAGGATGGGGAAGGACACACGGGGTGAAGGTATGAAGGGGCAGGCAGGGAACAAACAGCACCCTGGGTGCAGGGTTAGGTTCAGGGATGGGCTGCTAATGGGAAGTTTGCAATTCATGGAGGTGATATCAATGACACTTATGTACTCATGAGGATGAGGCCAGGGGACACAGGTAGGTGACATGGTAACACTCAGAGTCATTCCAAGTATAGAACTCAGCCTAGAACTCTAATCAAAGGTCTGAAGGAAAGACAGTTTTCCGTTGCTTGAAGGTCAAGGTGCAAGGGGCAGAAATATTCACAGGTATTTAATTAAGGGCTGACATCCATTCTCCTAACCTTTGCAATTTGTTGTATTGCTACACACAACAATATTGGTGCAAGAGCCTTAATTCAGAGACCAAAGAGTTTGGAATTTCACAATAAAGATATAACTGAGGGCGGAGAGAAACTTGGGATGTAGGTTTCCAGCAGAAGAGCCTGTCCGGACTGCACTTCCTCCGCAGCTGCTTTCCCTCAGACCAGGGACTGTCTGAGGGAAAAGAGAACAGACAGGCAGAATCTCAGGCTCAGCCTATGCTGCATTTGAGTCCAGGATGATCAACAGTCACACTGAGGGCTGAAGCAGTATGACAGGAGGAAAATGCTAACCTCTAACCAATTATTTACATTTCAAGTTTGTTTGGGGGAACTCTTAATGAAAGCGTTGAGACAATTCAAACACCAATGTAACACACTAACAAACTTTTCCAAAGGCTGCCGGATTCGTGAATCACATAAATAAATAAATATAAATAAAAATGAGGACTGGCAGACTGTAACTTTGTATTACAAGCTCTTACCTCCATTTTTCACAATGACCAGGCAACATCTTTCAAAATAAATAAAAACCTAAGAAACTCTATTGATCTGTCCTTTTGCAGGTGGCGGCGAGGGTGGAGAGGATGCCATGAAGGCCTCGGGCACACTATGAGAGTACAAGGTGGTGGGTCGCTGCCTGCCCACCCCCAAATGCCACACACCAACCCTCTATCACATGCAAATCTTTGCATCTAATCATGTCATTGCCAAGTCCTGCTTCTGGTACTTGGTACCTCAGTTAAAGATGAAGTCTTCAGGGTAGATTGTTACTGTGGGCAGGTGTTTGAGAAATGCCCCCTGTGGGTGAAGAACTTCGGCATCTGGCTGCGCTATGACACCCTGAGCAGCACCCACAACATGTGCCAGGAATATAGGGACCTGACCACTGCAGGTGCCGTCACCCATTGCTACCGAGACATGGGCGCCTGGCACCATGCCCAGGCCCACTCCATCCAGACCATGAAGGTGGAGGAGACTGCAGCCAGCAAGTGCCACCGGCCAGCTGTCAAGCAGTTCCATGACTCCAAGATCAAGTTCCTGTTGCCCCACTGGGTCCTACACTATCAGCACAAGCCATGCTTCGCCACCAAGAGACCCAACACCTTCTTCTAGGTGCAAGGCCTTCGCTTGGGTGTGCCCCAAATAAACTCAGGAACGCGCCGGGGGAAAAAAAACTTTATTGATCTAAAATTAGAGATTCTACCATCTAGGTGAAGAGGCAGGAGCAAGAAGAGCATGAGAACTCACTCCAAGGCTGCTGGCAATGCAGGTCGGCAGAACAGAGCATAGCAACAGGGGAAGGGAGTTGGGGGCCCACCTCTAGAGATGGGCAGTAGGTACCTAGGACTTATCCCACAGAGCTGCCCACTTACACTCCTGGAGAAACACCCAGGCCACACCATCACCTCTCCATTGAGGAGAAAAAATAATAGATTGTTTGGTCACAGTGACATTTTGGCTCTACATCCCTGAGAAGAGGAGAACTGGCACAAGCTAATGGGGAACAGTGTGATAAAACAGAATGGTACGAATCAGGCTACTGTGTTCTGACCCCTCAACTTTTCTTCTTTACCCAAATAAAAGAGCAGAACAAGGTCAATCATTATTATCTTATCTTTATCTTAAAGCCTTGGCACTTCTCTTAGAACAAACACACCACAATAATCTTTCTTGTAATACCACTCGGAAGACAGCAGTGCTATGCATGACAGATTCAGACAAGCTTTTATGCCCCAAGACATTTTACTGACAATGCTCAGGACAGTTCATGAAAGGACTCCAGGTAAACCCAAATCAAGAGATCTGGCTCAGAAAAACAGCCACAATTTCCCTCAGGAACGCTAAATGCCTTTGGACCTTTGGCCCACTATGCTAGACAAGCAGGCACAGAGGAAGCAAATAATAAGCTGGTGATTTTGTGGACAGATCTTTCTCTTTTTTCTTTTTCTTCTTCTTCTTCTTTTTTTTTTTTTTTTTGAGACAGGGTCTCCCTCTGTGGCCCAGGCTAGAGTCCAGTGGCGTGACTATGTCCCCATCGCAGCCTCGACCTGCCAGGCTCAAGCAATCCTCCCATCTCAGTCTCCCGGGTAGCTGGGACTACAGGTGTGCACCACCACGCCCAGCTAATTTTTGTATTTTTTTTAAAAGACAGGGTTTCATTATATTGCTCAGGCTAGTCTCAAACTCCTGGGCTCAAGCAATCCACCCACCTCGATTTCCCAAAGTGCTGAGGTTACGGGCCTGAGCCACCATGCCTGGTCATAGACCCTTCTTAGGTTTCTTAATCTTAAGAACAAAAAGCTCACCTGGAAAGCAAGAACACATCAATTTGGCAGTATCTGCTCACTAAAAGAACTGCATCTCTGGAAGCAAGCATGGGCTCTAATAAACCCCACAAAATATTGCCCTCTAATTCCCAAATACTCCTGACTGTCTCTTTCCAAAGAGCTAAGGAGGGCTCAGTTCAAAGAACAATAAAGTCCCTTTGGCTTGCATAGCAGATGAGAAACCAGACTCTTCTCACCAAGCATGCCTTGGGCCCACAAATACTCATGGAAATAGGTATATATTTCTGAGTAAAAAGCCACCATCCATGTCAGAAAAAATCTGAATCTACCTTAGCTGTCTTTCTTCGCTTAGATCTGTCTGCCTCATACTTTGTGGATGACTACTTTGGAAAAGTGAAACTCGGGTAAGACACTAAGCTCTCTAAGCGTCAATTTTCTCTCAGGTAAAATGGGGATAGTGGTATTTACCTCAGAGGGTCATTGTGAGACAACACATGTAAAGCACTGAGCCCAGTATATAAAACAAATCTAGTCAGCAGAAACTAGTTGCTGAGTACTTCTACATAGACCGAAGTAGAAAAAAGAGCAGATTCATGAGAGGAGAAAGAAGAAACAAATATACAGTGCCATGTGGACAGGAACTACATAGATGATTTCTAAAAGCCACCTCCAAGACCAATTCAGGTCCTAGGGGGAAAAATGTACAACACTGAGTTCTGAGAAGGCTGGGCAGATACATCGAAGACAATGCATGGTTTGGAGGTATGAAACTGAACAAATGCCTTCCCAATACTCTACATCCAGCGGGATACAAATGCAGTGTCATCTGTGGGCAGTGTTCCTGTCAACTTGACACAAGATCAGTCCTCCATCTGCAGGTGTCAAAGCTCCCTTAATAATTAGTTCCTGAGTCAAATATAATACTGACTAAAACATTGTAGATCTTTCATCTCTTGGGAGAATTTTTAGTCGTAAATTTAGGATTCCATTTGTTTCTTTAAAGCAAAGCCACTCGTAGCTGAGGGTGATGGTGTGTGCCTGTAGTCTCAGCTGCTCGGGGGCAGAGGCAGGAGGATTGCTGAAGCCCAGAAGCTCGAGTCTATAGTGAGCTATGATTCCACCACTGCACTCCAGCCTGGATGACATAGAGAGACATCTCTTAAAGAGAAAGATTTTTTAAAAAGCAAAAAGCAAAGCCACTAAACTATGTTAGCCTAAAGAGGGCGTGCCTGCTTCATTACAGACGGTATGACACATCTTGAGATAAAAACAAGGATGGCTTTCTTGTCTAGGTTCCTGACTGCTCCTTAGCTTTGAGTTCTTCTAGCTTCTTCTCATAGCGACTCACGAAGTAACCATCTGGTTCAATTCCTGCAATTCTTCAAGTTTTCCATGACCTTCTCCAGCCTGAGCACTGATCGGGCTCCTTCAATCTTCCCTGTACTCAGGTACAAGGTGAACTCCGGAAATCCAGAAGCTTACAGGTGTCCACAGAGCAGATATTCCGGATGTCTCTAGTTCTAGCCAACGAGGAAAGACACCAGTCCTGACACAGAGCAGATATTCCAGATGTCTCTAGTTCTAGCCAACGAGGAAAAACACCAGTCCTGACACAGAGCAGATATTCCGGATGTCTCTAGTTCTATCCAATGAGGAAAAACACCAGTCCTGACACAGAGCAGATATTCCGGATGTCTCTAGTTCTATCCAATGAGGAAAAACACCAGTCCTGACACAGAGCAGATATTCCGGATGTCTCTAGTTCTAGCCAACGAGGAAAGACACCAGTCCTGACACAGAGCAGATATTCCGGATGTCTCTAGTTCTAGCCAACGAGGAAAGACACCAGTCCTGACACAGAGCAGATATTCCGGATGTCTCTAGTTCTATCCAACGAGGAAAGACACCAGTCCTGACACAGAGCAGATATTCCGGATGTCTCTAGTTCTAGCCAATGAGGAAAGACACCAGTCCTGACACAGAGCAGATATTCCGGATGTCTCTAGTTCTATCCAATGAGGAAAAACACCAGTCCTGACACAGAGCAGATATTCCGGATGTCTCTAGTTCTATCCAATGAGGAAAAACACCAGTCCTGACACAGAGCAGATATTCCGGATGTCTCTAGTTCTATCCAATGAGGAAAAACACCAGTCCTGACACAGAGCAGATATTCCGGATATCTCTAGTTCTATCCAAACGAGGAAAAACACCAGTCCTGACACAGAGCAGATATTCCGGATATCTCTAGTTCTATCCAAATGAGGAAAAACACCAGTCCTGACACCTTCTCTAGCTCCTGGAGGCTCACTTGGAATTCGGTTAACTGGGGCTGGAAGCCGATGGCTTCATTAGGTACCACAAAGGCCCCTAGTGCCAGTGGTTCGGTAGATACTGAGCTTCTGCGGGCCAGGATTACCTTGTAAAGGTGTGAAGGGACTGCCACGTTGTCCTCGCCAATCACCTAAAAACAAAGCAGCCATATTAGTGATGCCAATTTGTGCTAACAGTTCGCAAATTTTTTCGGAAAAACTTATTTAACGCATTGCTGAAATATAAGCCATCCCACTCTGTTCTAATGAATTTACATTCAACTGCCAAAAATAATAAACTGATACAGAGATTCACATAGAAGATGAGTATCTAACAGGTCAATTCTGATCACATTCTTTAAAATAATATAACCCCAGGTGAGGCACGGTGGCTCATACCTGTAATCCCAGCACTTTGGGAGGCCAAGGCGGGCGGATCACTTGAGGTCAGGAGTTCAAGACCAGCCTGGCCAACATGGTGAAAGCCCATCTCTACTGAAAAAGAAACACAAAAATTAGCTGGGCGTGGTGGCAGGCACCTGTAATGCCAGCTACTTGGGAGGCTAAAGCAGGAGAATTGCTTGAACCCAGGAGGGGGAGGTTGGAGTGAGCCGAGATTGCACCACTGCACTCCAGCCTGGCTGACGGAGCAAGACTCCATCTCGAAAAATAAAATAATGCCAACCCAAAGATCAGGGGTCACAGTCTCCATTCTGCTTGTAGGACAAAGGACAAAGGAATGCCATGAGTGAGTCCTGGTTTTTTAATAGACAAGAAAAGCTGTCATTTTCTCTTCATCTCATAATCAGAACTTCTGGTGCTCCAAACATTCAAAGGTCAAAACTGCTAGCTTGGGTACTCCCAGCTCTAGAAATAAAAACATAGCCTTAGTTTATGAAATTCACTAGAGAACTAAATAGCCCTTAGAGAAGCAGCCAGGTGTCAAGTCAACATTACCATCTCCAGGATCACTTCAATTAGGGCTAATTTTTAAAATTAAATTACATAAATGTAAATGCTGTTTGCTCTGAGTTTTGCACATCCTTGGGCTTGTGATCAAAGAACTTCTAAATATGTTGTCATGTCAAACACTTTGGAAAGGTATCCACACAATGAAGAAGCCAGAGCCAGGGTCAGGCCTAGATAAGATAAATTAGTTGTGTGGTTTGGCTGAAATTAATGAAATAACATTATTACCAAACCTTTTCAAATTTCCTTCCAATTGGCATCTCGGCTGGGTGCGGTGGCTCACGTCTGTAATCCCAGCACTTTGGGAGGCCGAGGCAGGCAGATCCCCTGAGGTCGGGAGTTTGAAACCAGCCTGACCAACATGGAGAAACCCCGTCTCTACTAAAAACACAAAATTAGCTGGGCATGGTGGCGCATACCTGTAATCCCAGCTACTCGGGAGGCTGAGGCAAGAGAATCGCTTGAACCCAGGAGGTAGAGGTTGCAGTGAGCCGCGATTGTAACACTGCACTCCAGCCTGGGCAACAAGAGTGAAACTCCATCTCAAAACAAAACAAAACAAAAAGCCTTTTTTGAAAAAGAAAATACTCAACATCTATTTACTTAATGGTCCCCAATAACTGACATAAACCAACTAAAATATGCTCATTGGTATTACTGCCCCTCCCGGGCCCTTCCCTGGTAAGAGTCAGTTTTCTTTCCCGATCAGACAGCTCTGCCTGCAGCAAGATTCCTTCTTGGGAGCCCAAATAAGGCAGAGACACGACAGTTACCAAGGAAGTTTCTTTTCGGCTTTTTTCAAGCTCCTACCTACATGGCACACAGACTGGGGACTCCATGACCATCTGCTGTCTGTCACACATGAAGGTCCCACTGCCAAGACCAACTGCAGAGCTTCAGGGAAGACCCATGCACGGGAATGATTTCCATAACCAACTGTCTTCAAAGTTACTGAAAGTGGTTCGTCAGGGTGTGGTGTAAAGTCTATGAAACTATACAAACTACAGACATAAAATCCCCATTTCACCCCAAAAATTCATTTATGCACCTGGGAAGATAAACATACTCTTCAAAGCAAAAAATATACTGCGGGAGAACCCTATGGAAGTCCACAATTAACTCACAAATCACCAAAAGATGTTAATTCAACAATGTAACTCAGAGGTCCTGTGCCTGGCATTGCTGGAAACACAGAAAAGAATATAATTTCAAGTAGACGCAGCTGGTGCCTCCACTCTAGAAACTTACCACCTAGAGTGGGAACCAAGACCTATAGCTTTCACTACAGGTAGAATGTGGTTAGGTGCCAATACAAAGCCCAAATAACAGCACTAAGGGGATTCAGGGGAAGCTGGGGACCAGAATTCAGGGCACAGATGCAGCTGAGCCACAGTTTGCGAAGAGGGAGAAGGTAAAAGGGGCTTCAAGTATTTCAGGTGCTAGCTAGGAATCCAACAGTTAAAACAAAATCTTGGTGCCACCTCGTGGACATTCCCCATCACTGCAGTACAGTTCAAGAACATTCACTTGATTTTCTCTCCTCATGGACTCCTTGTCTACAAACGGCAATTTTCAAATATAATTAACATGCCCATTGCTGCCATGGAGAGCTTCTAATCAGGCTTGTAAAATTCCAGCCAAAAGTAAAGACATTGGACATTTTAAGTTCTACAGCTTTACTTTACGCAAATGTACCATTTCTATAGGTGTTTAAAAACTCTTACGATTGCTAGAGGACCTCGATTCTACTTTTGAGAAACCTCATGGAAACAGAAATTCCTATTAGGAACCACAGGTGTGATCCTTCTACCCATGACCTTCTCACAATATTTCAAGGGGGTAAAATACTATCCCTAGAACTAAGGAGAAAAATAAAAACTTAGCCACTCACTGATCTCTTTTCTGATTCAGTCTGCTTTGTTCTTAGGAAGCAAACATCTTTAATCTGTCTAATATAGGGACAGGTCCTAGTAGGATATTCAGAAAAACCCACTGTTTCTTCCTTGAATTTAAGACAATTTTTTTAAACCATCAATCTTGAAATATTTTAGAGCTGTCTTCTTTAAAGACAACTCAACCTACATAATAAATTTTTTCTACTTTTGGAAAAATTGGAGACTTCCAAAAATATTTCTGAACACTACTAGAGCTTCGGTGGACTGGAAGCCCAGAGACCTGGTCAAACCTGGCTTTGCCACTAAGCTGCAAGTCACGTCCACCCATTTCTTGTTTCTTCATTTATGAAATACATAGCAGCCATCCCCATGGGTGGATTGTTATTTATATTTTATAAATGCCTCTCTCATAGAATTGTTGTGAAGATACAATGACATGTTAGTTAAAAAGTTTCAAAATCTACAAGATCTTGTAAAAAGCTATTTTTGTAGTGGACATCATTCAAAAGATATAACAGCATTTGGTACAAAAGATGGTTTTACAGGGGGTGGGCAGGGGGAATGTATAATCAAGCAAGATTAGACTAGTTACAGGTCAGCAATGGGGTTTCAGGAGGAGAAAGCAACTTGGGCACAAATGATGTCCGTAACAAAGGACTCAAAGGCTTAACATAAACCAAGTCTAGTTAATCAGTGAGTCAGCAAACAACCCTTTTCATGTAAGATTTAGGTATAAAAATATCTTGCAAAGGAAACCCTTGCTGCTGTTAAATTCCCAGGAAGCACTGAACTCTACTCAAGACTGTAGCAAAAACTGGAAGTCAACTGGGAGTTAACTAGAAAATACAATACATAAGCTGGCACTCATTTGCAACCTGAAGCTAGTTTTCCTATATGCTGACCTGAGCTTGTTTCCTTCCATCCAAGAGACAGAAATGACAATTTGCCACCACCACCCAGCCCCAGAAGAGACCCAAAACAAACAATACCACATTAAGCCTGCCATTTGTAAGGTCACACATACTGTAACTGTGCCTCCAATAAAATATTAAGCAGCATCAAGAGGAAAAAATATGTACCTGCTAGAATCAGATAGATATATTTGGTTACAGTCCCCTGGTAAGACAAAAAAAGAAACTCCAAAAATAAAACTAGAGGGACAGATCAAGAGACCAAGCCCTTAAAAAGTCATGCCAATCAAGTCAAAGAAAGAAATCATGGGAGTTTGATAAACAACAAATCCGAACCTGAGGGGGGGAGAAGGAACATGAAAAGTGAGGGAGTCACAAAGTGTGGTAAAGTCAACAAGAATGTGGTCGCCCCCTGTGTTAACTATAAAGCCTCAGCAGATGCTTGTGGCAGCACAAACCCTGGAAGACAGTACTTCTCACACTGGGGTACCTGTTCCAGGCCAAAGGGTAGGAGCCTACTAAGAGTAAAACAAGCACCCTCTTTCTAGGCTGTCAATGGTACTTGAAGATTTAGGGTGAGGGTAGAGAGACAATCAGTAAAATAATTTAACTTTCATTAAAACAAATAGATATGGAAATGAACAAAAGCTTTCCCTAAATATAAACCAAGAGACTTAAAAAAATTATTACTCCCATATCACTTCAAGTGATGTCTCAAGACTCCTGAGGGCATTTTCAATTTCCTCCCCTTTAGGGTTAGTATAGTGGAAGTTTGCAAATCGCTGTTATAAAAGAACACAGATTGTTAAATATTTCTAACATTACTACCATCACTGAGTTCTAAAATCTGAAAGCTCACTTTCTTGTTAGACCATTTATAATGTCCAAACCAGAATCTTCAGGTATGTTTCACTTGTCTGGAATCAACCTCTTCTTGAAACAGGAACATCAGAGAAAGCAGAGGGATGACCTCAGCTATAATAAAGTGGATGATTCTGATTAGAACTGTCAGATGACTCACTTCTGATAAAATCACTGCTACGAATCTTCCCTTAGGCTCATACTCACTCAAGTTCTATGATGATGTGATCCTTTCCTACATATTCTAACAGACATTTCTGCCTGGCTATAAGGAATCCTCCTCTTGGCCCATTTTCTGTTATTTTTGTATGCTAGCAAGTATCACTTGTAACTCCTCTCTCCATCCACACCATCTTTTATTATCTGCTAACCTTAAGCTTTTGTGTATATGAACAGCACAGCAATTCATTTACTATAAACTTGAGTGCTTCAAAGAGTAACACTGTGAATGACTGGCAATTGTCAGACAGACTCATGTTTGGATACCCTCTTTGACAATTATAAGCTATATGCCTCAGACTCGATCCTTAAAGTCTTGATTTCCTTGTCTATAAAAGAAAATGGTCACTACTTTTTTTGTAAGGGTGTAGTGAAGATTGAATGAGATGCATATATAAAGCTACTTACATACTGGCTGGTATACCTAGCTCTCAAGAAATGCCAGTTTATATGCTTTACCTCCTCCAAAGTAAAAACACATATGTGCTTCATTGCCTGGATAGAAAACTAAATAAGCCCTTTTATTGGGTACAACCTCCTAAAATAAGGTTCCGAGTATAGTTGTAAGCAAGCAGTAAATATTAAATGGCTAGATCTGAGAAAACAAAATACTTTCCAAGCATTCTGAGTTGCTGTACGTAATTGTAAGACCCTGCCTTGGAAGCGGGAATTCATGATTCAAATTATTCATTGCTTAAGAGAAACAGACCAGTCTCTAGCACTGGGCAATGCTGTGTCCCCTTTCCCAGAAGAATAAAAGGACATCATTTTATCCATATTTGTTTTACAATTAATTGCTTGCTTTTCAAAGGCCCTGCTTGCTAGAAAATTATCTTGAAATTCTTGCCTGAACTTTTTAACTGGTCATTTGAAGTTTCCGCCACCAGGCCCCAAACTTTCCTTTTATTTTTGTCTCCTTCCCTACATGAATGCTCTAACTTAACTGTTTTCTCAGCACATATCCTATCTCTTCTCATCTCTTCACCTTGCCTAGGTAGACCTCACACGTCTGTATTTCTTAACCAAATTCTCCCATTTATAGATACAAGTGTATGCATATATATAAAAATTTTGACCCCACTAAATTCTTAAATCGGCAAGAATTTCAAGACAATTTTTCCAATTTATTTTACTAACAAACTATATTTTGCTTTCATCTAATAGATACACCAAAGATTTTTAGGTTTAAAATTCTACCTGAAATAAAGTTTGATTTGAAATATAATGCCAAATCTAACAAAAGCAGTATTATTATGGAGATATTTGTTAGTGAAAAACAAAAATATGTAAAAGTAGACGTCAGTTTGATATGCTTCTGAGAAAACTGAAAAACCATATGCTTCTTCAGAAATATGGATTCCTGGAGTCAATATTCAACTTTACATATACATACACAACACACAAACACAGTGAACTGCTTTCCTAACGAACAGTGTCTGTCAATCCCTGTTTTGAAATACAAGAACACAGAAAGCAGAGGAGAAAGGCCTTCTCAATGGTGAGCCACTAAAGGCAATAGAATTCATGTACTATGAGCTTTGGGGCTCTCTCTATCTACCACAAAAGATTAAAAACAAATGTGGTGAACATACCTGACAAACCAAACAGCAGAGCGAGCAATCAAGAATCAATCTGAATTGCTGTCCAGATCTTGGTTTCTAAACATCAGTCCCCACCAAAAGGATCCAGTGCTCCTTGGAGAAATGGCTGATGGCCAAGATGAACATGGAACATACATAGCCTTATGCCAGAAAGCAGGAAATGCTAAAAAATGATGAGGATGCATCAAAAGGACACAGGAGACACTTTAAGGAGCTCCCACTGGCTAAATCTGGGGCAATTTGAGCATCAAAATGAACAATCACAGTAAACATTAAAACTCTTTGAATAAAAATAAATCTGTGAGTCTACACTGATAATGAGAAGCTCTAACAGTGGAATGTCAACTAATAAATGAAGGAGTAAGAATTAGAAAGTCAACATTTAGCGACTATCATAGTAATAACTAATTCAGGCAAGAAATATCAATGGATACTAAAACTATTGAGTGAAAGTTTGAAGAGGAAAAAGATGCTTACATCACCTCAAAGTATTTCCACAGATTACTTATAAATTCCAAAGGGGGAAATGGTGAAGAACCTGGTAGACACCACCTTAACCAAGTAAAGTTAAAATCATCAATTACCAGAGAAACTGATATTATGCACCTCCTGATGCGATGCACTGAGGACACAAGATCACTGCTGCTACATTCTGCCAAAAACAAAACGAATCATGAGCAAACAACAGACAAACCCAAAGGAGGGACACACTGTAAAACAACTGGCCCATACTCTTCAAAAATATCAAAGTCATTCAAGACAAAAGGCTGAGTCAGAAGCTAGTTCAGATTAAAGGAGACTACAGAGACATGATAATTAAATGCAACGCTCAATCCTGGTTGGATACCAAATCAGGAAAAAAAAAAAAAAGTATAAAGGATATTATTGGGTAATTTGTAAAATTTGAATATGGACTAAATGTTAGATAATATTTCCATATGTTCTTTCATGAATTTGATAATTATTCTGTGGTTACATGACAGAATGCTTAGGAGGAAAGGAACAAGATATTTGCAACTAACTCAAACAGTTCAGAAAATAAAAACAGGTGTATGCCTATCTATATAGGGGAGCACAAATGTGGCAAAATGTTAACAACTAGTAAATCTAGGTGAAAGATACAGGGGAGTTCTTTTTATTGTTCTTACAATCTTTCTACAAATTTGAAATTATTTCCAAATAAAACATTAAGAAATATTAACCTGCTAAAAGCAAAGACAAAAAAAAAATCAACCTGCTTTGCAAAAAACTAATAAATAGAGATTAAAGTAGCGTTTCCAGTTAAAAAAGGCAATCTGAACATGGGTTTTTGGTCCTCTCCTCTGCAAATTAAAAGGAAAATACTTATATATACACACACACACACACACACACACACACACACACACGGATATCCGTATACACATTCCATATAAATATATGAAATGGCAGTAAAAAGGCATAAAAGTTCTGACAAATGACAGAGTAGTGCATTAGTAGACTAAGAACTACCGTGAACTTATGGAAGATGAAAGATGGATGTGATAACATTGCTAAGATAAAACAAACAGGAAAAAGCCAAAGCTGACATTAATATTTTTGCCACCCCTTAAGTAGTACTCCAGCAAATAAAGGGTATCAAAATCAAAGTGTGTGACTGAAAAAAATTTATCTGCAGAATTATCGTGCAACTCACAAAAGTAGCAGGCCTTTGTTTTGCCTTCACATGAGGATAGAAAAATACTCTCTAAAAGAATGGGTCTCTCTCTGCGGCTCATGCCCTTCCTAGAGCTAGACACGAACTTGCCTGCCAACCAAGTGCCTGCAGGGCTGGAGAAATGGCTCCGTGCCACGGCCTCCATCCTGGGCAAACCCAAGGATGGGAGCACGGGCCAGGGAGCACAGGGCAAGGGCAGCATGTGAACATGATGGGTGTGGCGGGCCTGACCATGGTGCTGAGTAGGTCCACTGAGCCCTGGGCGCAGCTGTTCATCTCCTCCACCAGTGTGATGGACACCACTAAGGAGAACCGCAGCCACAGCACCCACTTCTTCGAGTTCCCCACTGAGGACCTGGCCCTGGGTCAGGACCAGATAATTTTCCACTTTCCCCCGCTTGGAGCCCTGGCAGACTGGCAAGAAAGGGATGGTCATAACTTTTTAATGACTGGCCTCCAGGGATCCAGGGCATCTGTGAGCTGGCTGCCCCTTCCAGAGAGTCCTCCTGGCAGAGCGCCTGGTGTTACCAGCTTTGGGTAATTCCCCATGAGACATTCCTGTGACCTCATAATCCTCTTCTTCTCCATCCTCAAGTCAAATAAAGGGATCATCCTCATTAAAATAAAATAAAAATAAAAGAATGGTGCTATACATAAAACTACCCTAGAGAACTTGTCATACATAAAGATTCCTGAACCCATCTTCAGAGTTTTAGGACATTTTCAGACAAGCAAGGACTCAGAAAGGTTATCATCCATTGACTCTTCCAGAAAAAATTTGAGAATATACTCCACCAAAGCAAAAAAAGTTATCTATAAAAAAGGGTAGCCAGGTGCAGTGACTCATGCCTGTAATCCCAGCACTTTGGGAGGCTAAGGCGGGCAGATCACTTGCAGTCAGGCGTTCAAGACGAGCCTGGTCAACATGGTGAAACCCCGTCTCTACTAAAAATACAAAACATTAGCCAAACATGGTGGCAGGTGCCTGTAATCCCAGTTATTCAGGAGGCTGAGGCAGGAGAATTGCTTAAACCTTGGAGCTGGAGGCTGCAGTGAGCCAAGATCGCACCACTGCACTCCAGCCTGGGTGACAGAGTAAAACTCTGTCTTTTAAAAAAAAAAAAAAAAAAAGTGGTGGGTTGGGGGGAGGGTGGAAAAGAGGGATTTAAGATAATATTTAAGAGGAAAGAGGAATTTAAGGACCCAAGCTAGGAGTATAATAAGAAACAGAAGGACAGATATATAGATAACTTAAAACTAAAAAAGCTTACTGGGATTGCAAATGATCAGTTCTCAACTGATCATTCCCTCCTTGAAATGCTTTCTTCACTTGGCTTCTGGAACATCACTCTCTCCTAGTTTTTCTCCTACCTTAAAGGCTGCTGCTCTGACTCTTTTGCTGGATCTTCCTCTTCTTGACCTCTAAATGTCCGAGTACTCCAGGGTTCAGAATTCAATCGATTGTTCTCTCCTGTCTATACTCACTTATATAATCTCATCATAGCTTTCAACATCATTGGTGTGCTGATCACTTCCAAGCACATCCTAAATCAGACCACTTCTCACCATTTCTAACATCACCATCCTACTCAAGTTATTATTTCTCATATAGACAATTTCATTAGTCTCTTAACTGGCCTTCCAGTTTCCACACTTTCTTCTGTTCTTCACAAGAAGCCAGTGTGTGCTTTAAAAATGTAAACCAGATTATGCTACTAACCTGATCAAAACACTGTAAATGTCCCATCTCACTTAATCCAATCCACATTTCTTGCCATCGACTCCCTCTATAATTTACTTTCTTCTCCTCCTCGTGCTTACGCTGCTCTAGTCACACTGAGCAGAGCACTTGAATGTGCCAACCACAGTTTCATCCGTGTATCTGCACTTTCTCTAGCTGAAAAGTTTCATATGGCTTGCTCCCTCACTTCACTTAGGCTTCTGTCCTATCTCACTTCCCCTTGTCTTTCTTTCCCACCCTAATACAATCCTTTACCGTGCTTTATTTTTCTACGTGGCATTTTACTTACTATGTATCTCCTCCACTATAATGCACGCTCCATGAGGGTACTCTTTTCTGCCTTGTTTACTGCTGTATCAGAAGCACTCAGAACAGCACCAGGTACCTAGTAAAAGCTTAGTTAAATCTCTGTTGAATAAAAGGAAGGAAAGAAGGGAATGAAGGAGACAGGGATGGAGGGAGGAAACAAGTAATTCAAATTAAAACAGAAAGTCAGAGGGCTCCAAGAATATATCTTCAAGAAAAAACTAACTTACCTTTTTAAAAAATCATATGATGATATGCTTAAATGACCTAAATTATCTGAATTAGAAAGTAAAAACATATTCCATTTTTAAAAAGAGCAATTATAATACACTGCCACCCTTACCTTCCACTTCTCAGTTTTTCCGTTGTTTGTGGTAATACTTCTCTCTCAAGTGGCACAGATTTAATGATGTAGAATTACATCTACTTTCTTATAGGTCCAAACATACTACTTACACACTTATAATAATATAAATGTTGGTTAAATATTTTCCAATAGATCTTGGATTACAAACTCAAAGACCAACAAGGGCTAGACAGGAAATGTAAATGAGTAAAATGGGGCAGGTAAAGACTACGGTGAATTGAAGATGTGTGTTCAATCTAAGGAGAAGGTTGATACTCTTGTCTAGTAAACTGGTTGCCTATGGGAGTATATGCCAATTGTTATGGAGTCATCTAATTTAAGAGAAGCTAAAATCTGGATTTATGTGAAATCTCCCAATTATTAAACATCATCAACTAATTAAAAAATAACATATAGTCAGGTTGGTGGTTCACGCCTTTAATTCCAGCCCTTTGAGGGGTGGAGGTGGGAGGATTACTTGAGGCCAGGAGTTTAAGGCCAGCTGGGGCAACACAGTGAGACCCCTATCTCTACAACACAAAAACTTAAAAATTAGCTGGGCGTGGTGGTGCATGCCTGTAGTCGTAGCTACTTGGTAGGCTGAGGTGGGAGGATCTCTTAAGCCCAGAAGATAAAGGTTATAGTGAGCTACAATCGTGTCACTGCACTCCAGCCTAGGACACAGAGCAAGACCCTATCTCTACGAAAAACTTTAAAAAAAAAAAAAAAAAAATATATATATATATATATATATATACACACACACACACACCACATGAGCCAAATAAAATACCTCTACGGGCTGGACTTGCCATAAGAGGCCTCAGTTTACAAACCCTGCTATAGGCAAAACTCAGACTACATTATCATTAGCAAACATAAATGTAAATGCTACAAACCTTGACCAGTATAAATGATAGATCAAGATTAAAGGTTTAAGTATATTATGTAAAGTATATGATGCAAAGTTTACCAACAGAAGAACTAAGTATATATGACTAGCAGAGTATGGTGCAGTGCAAGAAGTAAACTTAATAAATTTCATAATTTTATGGAGATAAATTAACTGTTAATAAGTGACAAGTCACAAGTTAAAAAGATATTTTAGTGCTCATTATTCTGAGATATAGAAATAAGCACCAGAACTAATAAAAACTGGACAGTGGGATAAGGAGTATAAGTGAGACTTTACCTTTTCATCCTGCTTTGTACTGTTTAAATTTCATTACAATGTCATCATATACTTCCACAATCATGTTTTAAGATTTAGCACTTTTATCATTATGCACATATAACTGCATAATTTAAAAAATTTTTGAAGTTTAAATTCAAGGAAAGATAGTTTGCCAATTATGACTTTAATGCCATGAGCGAAAAAAAAGCATCAAGACTAAACCATGTTTAATATAAAGTATCTAATTTCCCAAGTCCTAACATAACATGAACTCATGAACTCAAAAGCATTATCTCTACTTAGAAGACTACAAAGATTGGGCTTTAAAATTAATAAAGAGGCACCTGAGCTTTGGGCTTCTGTGGATAAGAAAGGAGAAATAAAAAAGAATCTTAGAAATCATACGTTTATGAGTACATGCACCAAAGAATACAAAAAACACTGGTCTTCATTCTTATGTTAGCCTCCAAGGGAGTAATAGTAGCTAATATTTACTGAACATTTCCTATGTGCTAACTACCAAGCTAACAATGATACTAGCAACTCAGTGAGGTAAACACTACTACTATCCAAATATCACAGATAAAACTGAACTTTACAGAAGTTAGGTCATTTTCCCAGGACCACATGCAAGCAAGTATCAAAGCAAAGATACAAGGCCAGATCTGACATGAAATATATAACTATAACCACCCTGCCTTTCCTACTATTGCAAGGTAAAGGGATAAACTCCAAGTTAAACACCAGAAATTTCTTCTGTGGTCTGCTACCGGTAGGTCTGAATTTCCTTACCAATTCTAGTACCCTGTCCCATGCTTTGATAAGAAGAGACATGTCAAATTAACATCCTTTATAATTTGGTCCAAATTTCACTTTATCTTGCAGATATTATTTGAAAAATTCCTTGATACCGGACTGTGAACATTCCCCAATTTCAGTATAAATGAAGTTTCCTTTTCTCTTCTTTTAATGTTATGCTTTTTTATGGTTCTGAGGATTAGGAAAGTAACAACGTATACTTTCTCTGTCATAGTTTCTGTACTCCAGATAGACTGGTAGCCAATGCAACTCTAATGAGTTGCATTAGAGGCCTCTGCAATACTGCAGGTGTTCAGAGCTTTGGTATGTCTAAGTAAAAGTTATTTTAAAAACAGAGAATTAATAAAAGTTATTGGTTCAAAGTAATTAAGAGTGAGAGATGACTGCCAGGATGTGAAATACAGGAGAGGAAGAAAGTAATCAAGAATATAAGTTTGGGGCATGCCATTTACAGTTCTGTATACCTTCCTCCCACATGACAGGTACCTGAAGATTTGCTGCACTGATGATTTACCGAATTAAAGATTTGCCAGTGTGAGCATGGATAGGTCCTATAAATTAACAGACATATGGAAAACTAACGATATGAGCTAAGAAGCCCAGAATCTGAAAGAGAATACCTAAGACCAGCAAGCCTTTAAAATAAAAACAAGAAACAAGACTATTACTCAAAGTATACTCTTCAGGAAGCTGATCTTGACTGACCTCACACGACTGATCATTATGACACTAAACAGGGTGAGGAGAGGTGAGAGGTCTCCTTTGAAACTCTTCAAGGCTAGCTTGAACATGCTTGAGTATCATTTCACCGATAAACTATTTTAATATATCTTTTAATATTTTATTTAAATATCTATATAATATTTAATATATAATTTTTAAATTCTGAATTAATTCAAAGCTTAGGATTTGTAAGAACAGCACAAAGACCTCCTTCCTTTATATCCTTCGCTCAGATTTACCAATTGTTAACCTTTTGTTCTATTTGCTTTATCACTCTATTTTCCCCAAGCTTTTTAAAAGTCACAGATACACCCTTTTACTTCTAAACACTTCAGGATATAACTTCCTAAGAGCAAAGATATTTACTTAATCACAGAACAATTTTAAAAATCAGGAAATTTAATACTGAAAATACACAATTATCTAATTTACAGACCTTGAATGTTGCCAATTCTCCCAATAACATCCTTTTTAGCAACTTTTTTCTGGTCTAGGATCTAATCTAAGATCATACTCTGTATTTTGTTTGCGTTTGCATGACTCTTTAATCCATCAATCTAGAACAGATAGTTTCTCAGCCTTTGTCTTTTATGACACCAACACTTTTGTAAAGTAGAAGTCAGCTGTTTCACAGAATGTCCCTCAATTGGGGTATGCCTGATATTTTATCCTGCTCAGTGCATCACACTAGGAAGTACAGCGTATCACTAAGTCCCATCACTAGCAATACTAAACTTGATCACTTGGGTACGGGGATGTTTCTTCACTGTAAAGTTACTTTTTAGTTTGTGATTAATAAATAATTTATGAGAAGATACTTTTAGACTATGTAAATACTGTATTCCTCACAGAACATTCACTCACTAGTTTTAGCTAGTGATGATTCTTGCCTGAATCAATTATGGTGATGTGTGCAAAATGATTTGTATAACTCTTTCATTCTTGCAAATTTATTCATTGACATTCTATGGTAAGCAGAAGCTTTTCTTTACACCCTATATATTTACATATTTATTGAGTATGGATTCTTATTTAATTCAATAGGTTTATAATCCATTTTATTTTGATATTCAGTAGCACCAGATACGGTAAATGGGAGCTCCTTCCAGTTGATTCACAGTCCTTCTGACATATCCCCACCCACCATCTGTCTGAGCACTTCCTTGGCTCACTCCTCTTCAGGTATACCACTTTGTAAACTACCAATATGGAAGGCTAGCTAAGAATTTCCCAGCAACATTAGATGTCTGAAGCTCTCACACCACTAATTACACTCTCCTATCTTTAATCTCTCTTTCAGTCTTAAAAGTGCTCACGTATTTTGCAAATTAAAAAAAAGAAGCTTCTAGAAGAAAAACTTTTCTTCCCATTTATTCAACTCACTGTAACACTGTAATCTGGTTGTTTTTATTTTATTTTATTTTATTTTTTTGAGACAGTCTTGCTCTGTCGCCCAGGCTGGAGTGCAGCGGCGCGATCTCGGCTCACTGCAACCTCCGCCTCCTGGGTTCAAGCGATTCTTCTGCCTCAGACTCCCAAGTAGCTGGGACTACAGGCACGTGCCACCACACCCAGCTAATTTTTGTATTTTTCTTAGAGATAGGGTTTCACCATATTGGCAAGGCTGGTCTCGAACTCCTGACCTCGTGATCTGCCTGCCTCAGCCTCCCAAAGTGCTGGGATTATAGGTGAGCCACTGCACCCGGCCTGCAATCTGGTTGTTATCTGGAACTTCTCCCTCTTCCTTACTCAAACAAGTTATTTACTCATGGTTACTCTTTCCTGTGTTCCTCTATTATTCCTCACTCCAGTGGCTTGTATGTCTTAACTCATCTCCTTGCCTCCAATCTCTCCTTTAACTGCTCCCTTTTCCCACCTATCTCTTTACATGCTGCTGCCAGAATATTTTTTATAAAACCCAAATATCGCATTTATCCCACGCTTAAAACAAATCTATGACTTCTTAGTGCCTAAAAATTAAAAACCAAGTCTTCATCATAGAATAGAAAGTCGTGTATTATCTCACCCGTCCACCAGTTGTTACAGAACTCTTCATCCCCCTTGAGCCACTCACACTGTTTTGCACCATAAGCTCCAGCTTTATGAATGATATATAAATCCCAAAACCCTGATGTTGACCACAAATGTCCTGTGCTCATCCTGCTCCATCCTCTGGAATCCTTAGGGTCCACTCCTGACTCTTAACTGTCAAGGTATAGCTCAATATCACTTCCTCTTTTAAGCATTCCTGACCCATATGAGTAGAGCCCATCAGTCCTTTCACAAGACCACACCGTGTTTATCTCTATTACAGCATGTCACACTTTAATGTAATTGTTAACATCTGTCTTCCACTCTAAACTGTGAGTTCCTTGAAGTCAATAGTTGCTTTTATTCATCACTATATTCTCTATGCCTATCACTCCTAATAGGTGTTCAATAAACATTGTTGAATAAGTGAAATTAAAAAGTAGAATGCAAAATTTTTTAAATGATAAAAATAAAAAGCAGAATGCAAAGTGAAATTATAATATCATACAGATAACATAAACCTGACTGTTAAACATCCTTACCTGGTAACTAACAACTTTTTTTCCATCGCTTCTAGTCTGAGGTAACGTCAAAGGCCCAGATATCACCCAAACATCTTCAAACCTTTCTGTCAGTTCTCGACAGTACATTTCTATTCTGAAAAACAAATCAAAAAAAGTATGATATTCTCACATATATACATGTAAGATAGCAGCAAATCATATCAATCCCTACGAAAGATACCAAGAAAAACTGCATTTGAGAAATTAACAAGAACATAGCACAAAACATTATAAGCATACAAACAATTATTTTCCGTTTGCTTACTGCACAGAAAAACCTTAAAAATCACATACACTAACAAAACTATCTACATTTTTCTTTATGTGCACTCAGAGTACATTCTGGAATTCAAATTTCATGAACTTAAAACTTTTTTTATGCCATAATTCCCAACCAGTTTTCAAGAATTATATACCATTCCAACAAGATGATATACTTTAACCATTCCTCTTGCAGGACAATTGGGCTTATGTTAACATTTCTTAAATAATGCAACACTGTATCAATTCCTTCAGATAAATTTCAAGGACCAGAATTACTGAATGTATTTATTTTAACTCGTCATCATATGTAAAACTAACATTTTTGATAGGGCTATATCAATTTACTCTATAAGCTCCAAAATACAACAGCAGTTTCACAACAATCTTTATAATGCTGGGATTTATCATTTAAAAACTGTTTTTGTCAATTTACCAGATAAAAACGGCAAGTATTTTTTTTTCTTTTTTCTTTCTTTGAGACGGAGTCTCACTCTGCCGCTCAGGCTGGAGTGCAATGGTGCAATCTCAGCTCACTGCAACCTCAACCTCCTGGGTCCAAGTGATTCTCCTGCCTCAATCTCCCAAGTAGCTGGGATTACAGGCGCCCAAATGGCAAGCAGTTTTAATATGTACTTTCTTACACTGCAGTTGGAAGATTTTTTTTTTTTTTTTTTTTTTTTGAGACGGAGTCTCACTCACTCTGTCACTAAGGCTCAGCTTACTGCAACCTCCGTCTCCTGGGTTTAAGTGATTCTCCTGCCTCAGCCTCCTGAGTAGCCGGGATTTTAAGTGTGTGCCACCACACCTGGCTAATTTTTTTTTATTTTTAGTAGACACACGGTTTCGCCACATTGCCTAAACTGGTCTCTAACTCCTGACCTCAGGCGATCTGCCCACCTCGGCTTCCCAAAGTGCTGGCATTACAGGCATGAGCCACTGCGCCCGGCCCAGTTGGAAGAGATTTCTAAATGAGAGATAACAATGCATTTCCTCATTCCTCAGTTTCTTATCCAAAAAGTAAAATCCAATTATTTTTATAGGCTGGTGTAAGTGCAGTGGTTTACAACTAATTGTTCACAACAGGTTATATACTTCCTTGTTCCTTCTCTACTTCCACTGCTTCACTTGACTGGCCTTAAAAAAATTATTTTTAAACTATTTTTAATAGCATATATATATGCCCAATTACAAGGTAAAGTTTTCCTCCCAGAAATTTATCTCTTGGGAAAAGAAAATGTTAAATGCTTCCACAGGTATGCAATCAGCAAATCCAGAATATGGAAAGGAAATTCTAGGACAAACATCCTAGATCTTCAACAGATAATTTGAATGGGGGGGCGGGGAAAGAAAGGGAAACTTACAGATTAATAGGAACTAAAGAGATATATCAACCAAATTTTTGTGTCTATCTTGTTTGAATCCTGATTCAAACCAACCAACAACAACAAAAAAATTAAAGACAACCAAGAAAATTTGAACTGACTATAAAATTGGTAATAAAGAATTATTGTTAAATTCTTTAAGGGCATTAATAATACTGTGGTTATATTTTAAAAGAATCCTTATATTCTAAATATATATAACGAAACATTTATGGATAAAATATCTGTAATCTGCTAAAAATAATCTGAGTGTGTCAAAGTGATGGTATGTAGATGAAACAAATGTCGCCATGACTGATAACTGCTGAAGTCTCTCGTTGGTGCAGGGTGCTCTCTTCATTATTTTAAACCACAAAGTACTATATGGGGAAAAACACAACAGCCTGAAAGAACCTCAAACTGTTAGTTTTAGATGCATAAAGACACCACCTGACAGTGTCAGAAAAATGTAGAAGGCCCAGATTATTTTATAGTTAGGTTCTATCAAAAACTGGTTAATAGTGGTCAGGCGTGGTGGCTCATGCCTGTAATTGCCGCACTTTGGAAGGCCAAGGTGGGCAAATCACGAGGTCAGCAGTTCGAGACTAGCCTGGCCAACATAGTGAAACCCCATGTCTACTAAAAATACAAAAATTAGCCGGGTGTGGTGGTATGTGCCTGTAATCCCAGCTACTCGGGAGGCTGAGGCAGGAGAATCACTTGAACCCAGGAAGCGGAGGTTATAGCGAGCTGAGATCATGCCATTGCACACCAACAATGTGAGACTTTGCCTCGGGGGGGAAAAAAAAACAAAAAAAAAACTGGTTAACAGTTATATTAAACTATGCCCCAACTTTTTTTCAAGTTCAGGAACCTTTTTTTTTTTTTTGAGATAGGGTCTTGCTCTGTTGTCTAGGCTGGAGTGCAGAGGCACAATTACCACTGACTATAGCCTCAACCTCCTGGGCTCAAGTGATTGTCCCACCTCAGCCTCCTGAGTAGCTGGGATTACAGGCATGGACCAACACACTTGGTTAATTTCTTAAATTTTTAGTAGAGACAAGGCTTCAGTATGTTCCAGGTCAGTCTCAACTCCTGCTCAAGCAATCCTCCTGCCTCGGCCTCTCAAAATGCTGAGACTATAAACATGAACCACAGACCCTGGCCTAAAGCTCAGGAGCTCTTGAAATACAAAACTGTTTTTTTTTAAAAAGCTAAGAAATATTGGAATACAAGAGAAAATAATAGTGTTCACTGAACATACTCAAAAAAGATGCTGCCTCAATTACTAAGATTATTATTTTGAGTCATTTCTTTTGAAACTTGACTTTTGAATAGTGGCAAACACGATCAAAAAAGCAGGCTATGTTTTGAAGTCTGATCTTCTGTAGAAGACTGTACTCCCAAAATACAGCAGAGAAAACTGGCCCAAAGTACTTACCTTCAGAGGCTTAGCTTTTGAAAAATAAAGACAGAAACAGCTAATAGGCACATTAGTACATTCTCCTGTCACTTCATTTATCTTCCACAGAATCATGTTTTTAAAACTCTCATCCCTCACCTGTTCCAATATCCAGAATTATTATCAAAATCCTGAGGCACACTGTTAGAAAGGTAAAAGGTTTCAGCCATGGCTTTCTGTAAAGAAAGAAACATAGTAACTTGCACTGAAATGTTTCCTCTTTAAAATATATTTTATTAAAAAGACACACAAAAAGTTTCCTATTTATACATTAGTGCTAGGCAATTATTGACTACTTATTTCAATAAATGAAAGCCATAATTATTCCAGGACAGAAAGCTCTTATAATAATTATTCAAAATGAGGACTACAAAGTAAGTAGTTAGCTATGCTTATCAATTATAAAATCCAAACCTATAACGTGAATTCTAAGAACTAAATATTTCCAACACAAAGCTTAAGGGCAAATTCTGGTTTTAAGCCTCTGGCAGAGTTTCTCAATAGAGATCAATTTTCACAAAAGTTATTTTAGTATAGTACAAACACACTAGTTCAAAAGTGGCAGAGAAAACGTCCTTGTTCTTCTGAATATCTGGCCACTATGTGTTCATTCACTTCACATTTCTGACCCAAATACCCAAGGCTCTACCTCACTGTAATTTCTTCACTGATCTATACTAACTGCCAATGCTACAAGTACCTTCTCTTCAAGCAGTCACTCTCAATCTTGGGTGCACACTGGAATAATCTTGGAAGCTTTAAAAATATTGACATTGATGCCTGGGTCTCATCCCTGAGATATTCCAATTTTATAAGTATGAGGTTCAGATCTGGGCATCAGGATTGTGAAAACTTCTCCAGGTGATTATAATGACTCTCCAAGGTAGAGAATTACTATCTTAATGACATAATCACCAATAGTTCACATAACAAATGTCAATATCATGAAAGACACTCCTCCACTTTTTGGCAGGAAAAGCATTCTAGATTAAAGAAGACTAAAGAAATATGATAACTAAATGTAATGCATGATTCATGATTGAATACTGAATCAGAAAAGCTATAAAGGACATAATTAGGACCATGTGGGAAAGCTGACTATACACTGTATTTTAGATAATATTACTGCACAAATATATAAAAATGGGCCGGGCGCGGTGGCGCAAGCCTGTAATCCCAGCACTTTGGGAGGCCGAGACGGGCGGATCACGAGGTCAGGAGATCGAGACTATCCTGGCTAACACGGTGAAACCCCGTCTCTACTAAAAAAATACAAAAAACTAGCCGGGCGAGGTGGCGGCGCCTGTAGTCCCAGCTACTCGGGAGGCTGAGGCAGGAGAATGGCGTGAACCCGGGGGGCGGAGCTTGCAGTGAGCCGAGATCGCGCCACTGCACTCCAACCTGGGCGACAGAGCGAGACTCCGTCTCCAAAAAAAAAAAAAAAAAAAAAAAAAAAAAAAAAAAATATATAAAAATGTATTAGTATACACTTCTTGATATACTTGTATTTATACATATTATATTCATATATATTATATTCATATATACAAACATCCTTATTCTTAGATGATGCATACTCCTGAGCAATCTATTTAGAAATAAAACATGTCTGCAACTTTGTCAATGGTTGCAGAATTTACATATGTATACGTAAATGTATCAATATGCTTGTTGTATTATTTTTTCACCTTTTCTATGAATTTCTACAAATTTTGTGCAAATTAAAAGCATTTTTCAAAATAAATTAGCCATGCATGGTGGCACATGACTGTAGTCCTAGTTACTCAGGAAGCTGAGGAAAGAGAACCATATAGCCTAGGAGTTCAAGACTACAGTGAGCTATGATTCCACCACTGTACTTCAGCCTGGGCATCAAAGCGAGACTCTGTCTCTAATTAACTAATTAAAAATAAGTGAGTAGCCAAGCACAGTGGCTCACGCCTGTAATCTCAGCACTTTGGGAGGCCAAGGTGGGTGGATCACCTGAGGTCAGGAGTTTGAGACCTGCCTGGCCAACGTGGCGAAACCCCCCATCTCTACTAAAAAATACAAAAATTAGCTGGGTGTGGTGGCGGGCACCTGTAATCCCAGCTACTCAGGAGGCTGAGGCACAAGAATTGCTCGAACCTGGGAGGCAGAAGTTGCGGTGCACCGAGATCAAGCCACTGTGTTCCGACCTGGGCAACAGAGTGAGTGAGACTCCGTCTCAAAAAAAAAAAAAAAGTGCGTAGCTTCAGCTCCCAGTGGCTTTCCAGTTCCCTTCATCTAGCACTTAGTGTTCCTCATTCAACCTGTTTAAAGATGTCTCTGCATGTGATTGAAAGAAGAGAAATAAAGTCAGGAAGAAAAACAAGAGTATGGAAATTCTCAAGGTTTAAGGTTTAGCTCCTAGGTTTTTAATCTCTAATTCCTGTTGTATGCATAACATCAGCCCCATATTCCCAGCCCTCCCCCAAAGTATGCCTACACTGGAAAATTTGTTATTTCCTGCTGGAGCCATGTGTCCTCGTGACCACCCACTTCCAACATAATCTTCATTGAAGGCACTGAAGGCTGGAGGGATACTGGGATCAGGCTTAAACTTACAATGCTTTCTGTCTGCATCACCTGAAGAAAAACACACAAAATGGGTCTGTTATCAGCAGACAGATGTCCCTCAAGATTCTCTAAGCAAGGCAAGCTGGCTGCTGCTGGCTGGTGTCTCTTCAAGCAATTAATATTAGGGACTGCATGCATGTCTCAAGTTCCTGGGATAGTTCAGATACTTCATCTGAATTTAGAAAGTACTAGTCTAGGAAAGAATGCTTTTCATACAGTGTAGCTATCTCCTATAATTTTGACTCTGGCCTTTCCAGTTAAAGAAAAACTCCTCTGAATAGTATTTAAGTAAAAACAATCAACAATCAAAACGCTAAACTATATAAAAAGCTTGGCTACTAAACAAATGCTTGTTTTGTATTTTGTACGATTGTATTTGACAAGTTTATGTGTACTAAAATAATGGATATATATAGACACGAAACAATTTGTTCTAGGCAGGCACAGCCTTGGGGAGAGGAGTGTCTCTGATATCTTGCTTACTGCCTCTTGAACCATGACAAAATAAACATTTAAGTTATGAGCTCCACCCAGAAGTTTCTAAAACAGAGTATCTTAGTGCCACATAGGAAAGAAGAAATCTCAGATTTTATTTATTTTCTGACACCTCCAGAATGGTTTGTCACAGAGAACATTAGCAAATCCTAACACTATCTACTGCACTATCGTGAGGTGAGACCTTCTTAAACTACAAAAGTTATGACAACAAATGAAACATACTCAAGACTGTTATTCAAAGAAGTGTAAAATGGAGAACAGTGAAGTCACTGATTCCAAGGTGATTTCATCCAGCCAAGAAAAACTTAGTATCAGATCCCAAAGTTCACAGTAAAGTATCATATACGTAAACTTTTTAGAATCACTTTATAAAGAATACAGGAAAATTATCATTAGTAAATTTCTAAGTGTCATTACCATTGGAATCACTTCCTTCTACAGCTAGTTATTTTTGGCTGGTGCTCACTGTCACATAGAAGCAATTTGTAGGAATTTCCAAAGGCCTAAAAAGATATCTTTCTTGAGAAAAGATGTAAATTTACTGCTGTAAGGTGTCTAGCAACATTACCAGTGGAGAACCATATTAAACCATGCTCAGGGATTAAGGTTCCCTGATCTCCTCTTGATGCACAGATTTGGGCTGTAAGTCTGCATGATAGCCAGTTTTTGACCTTACCTTCTCTGGAACAAAGCTTTTATCTTTCTTTTGACCTTTCTCTGTTCAATGCCAAGACAACCTTCCATGTAGTCCCCAAGAGTGGGCAGGGAAGTTAGTTCTAGTTCACTCTTGCCTGAGGATGTAGCCCTTTGGAGTTCCAAGGTAACACAGGAAGGGTCTCCTACACTGCAGGACCTACAGGACAACCTACCTTGGGTGAGCCTTAGGTCTTTCCTTCAATCCTCCTCACCCCATAATGCTGTGAATTCAAAGGCAAATGTGGTTTCGGTTTGCCAAGACTGCGCTTACCTCTTTGGATTCTGGCTTTCTCCCATAAACACTAGCCTGGCAATTCTCCACTATGCTGCCAGCTCTTCATTTTTCGTAAGTGATTTTTTAAAAGATGCGCTTTTAGTTGGGCATAGTGGCACATACCTGTAATCCCAGCTACTCAGGAGGCTGAGACAGGAGGGTCACTTGAACCCAGAAATTGAAGACTAGCCTAGGCAACATAGCAAAACCCCATCTCAAAAAAAAAGTAAAAAAATATAAATATGTATATACACTTTTTATATACTAACATTTTTGGTTTTCAGCAGGAAGATTCCATTTGAATAACTCAGTCCATCATTACTGAAAATAGAAGTTCTTTTACATTAAAATCGAGTAAAACACAGGTACATTGCTCCCTATTTTCAAACATTAATTGGCTCTATTTTATTGCCTCAAAAGTACACAGCTCACAAGATTTATTATACAATATAAAATGCCCAGGTTTTCTTATATGCTGGATAAAGTTTTCACTTACATCAGTTTCTCTCTAACAGCAAGTACATTCCAAGCCTCCTGTTATTCTGCTGGTTGCTATGCACTCTAGAATGGCACACACTTACTTTAATATCACCATTTTAATATGCACAGCCATAGCACACATTTTAAAGCAAAGGAGACTATGTGGAACACACAGCAAATTAAAAAGCAAATAACAAAAGGGAACAAAACAACTGTGACAAAAGGTAATCTCCTTAATAAATAAAAGAACTTCTACAAATAAATTCAAAAGAGAATGCCCCAACTGAAACAGGTAAAGAATAACTTACCAAAAAAGACTAATTCACAACATGTTAACTCTCACTAATAATCAATAAACATGAGTAAAATCAGCATTAAATTGGTAAAGCTGAGTAATGCTCACCATGGGTGAGGGTTGAGAGAGAGAACAAACAATGATGGTAGGAGTGTAAACTTGAAGAATCTACCTAGAAGCCAATTTGACATTAATTATCAAGATCTGGTAATTCTACAGGACCCTATCAAGACATAAGGACACGTGAATAAAGTGACACACCTGCTTATTTCTCCATCCTCATTTCACATCACCTTCTCCTTCATTCACCTACTGGCACTCTTTTAGTTCCCTAAAAGAACAAAACCCCTCTCCATATTGGGGGCCTCCAAAGATGCAAGTGTTCCTTTCTTTCTAGAATGCTCTTCTCCACATCCCATGGCACATTCAACCCCCTGCCTAAGTAATTTCCATTCACTCTTCAGTCCACTTTTTCAGAGAAGCCTTACTAATCAAAATCAGGTTCTCCTGTTATAATCTCTCATCACACTTTTTTTTTTTTTTTTGGAGACACGGTCTCCCTCTGTTGCCTAGGCTGGAGTGTGGTGCTGCACTCTTGGCTCACTGCAATCCCCACCTCCTGGGCTCAAGAGATCCTCCCATCTCAGTCCCCCAAGTAGCTGGGACCACAGAGGTGCACCACCACGCCCAGCTAATTTTTGTATTTTTTGTACAAACGGGGTTTTGCCATGTTAGCCAGGCTCATCTCAAACTCCTGAGCTCAAACGCCTCAGCCTCCCAAAGTACTGGGATTACAGGTGTGAGCCACCACGCCCAGCCTCTCATCAAACTTTTTACTGTTCCTTAATTATACTACACTAACTTGCAATCACTTCCTTTGGAAAAATTATTATAATTATACATTCATAATTATTTGTTTGATAGGTCAACCTACTCTCCCAACTCAAAGTGTCATGGGGGTAGAGATCCTCTACTCGGGTCACACATAGGTCCCCAAGTGTTATCACAGTGCCAGACACGTAAATATTTGTTAAGGTAAAACTGAATGGTGCTCATTGCTGTAATATTTATGACAGAGCCTCCCAACTAGTGTGTCGAGATATGGATATTTTCCGCCCTGAAACAGCTGGAAAGGGTCTGGCTTTCTGGCTGCCAGGCAGGGTTGATTTAACCAGTAAGCTATATAAATATAATTTTCTACATGTGCTATGATATGAAAAAGGTTGAGAATATTAATCATCATCTCTGTTTTAAATTTGGAGACATCTTTCATAAATACTGTCACTTCAATTTTTTTGTCCAACCACCTACCCATTGTCTTGCTTTTGGAAATATGTTCAAGAACCCATCTAGGCACCCGCTTTGCCTGATCATAAGACAAAGCGTGATTAGTGTAACACCTTGTCTCTGTTCCAGTTAAAGGGAATCCAAATTGTTCCAAGACAGCCTTTTCTGCAGATCCTAAAAATGAAAAAAAACAAAACAAAACAAAACAAAAACACAAACACACAATTAGTGGCTCTTAAGAACGAAAGATTATAAGGAAAAGGAGAGCGGTGTGATTTACAAAGGACTGGCTCAAAAGTCTAATCAACGAGAAAATCTCATTTTTGCAATTACGAGATGAAGAAAATAGTAGACAAAGTACGGATTTGCCTATAATCAATGAATAAACTGCAGCTACTGCGTTAACTTTTGAATAAAGACTTGATCTTATCAGTCTTTCACATCAAATTTCCAAATCATCTCTGAAGCACTGATATGTGTGCTGTTGCAAGATGACAGTAAAACTGGTACTGTTTTTCCGAGTGGGAGAAACCAAGCACACAATCAATAGTGAGTCGGTTTCGAGATAATCCTCCCCTCATGCCTTCTCAAATCCTCAACCCACCAAGGGGGTAGTTCTCTTGCTAGACGCCAAGTATCCAAAGGAGCAAGTTAAATTGGCACATCCACAAAGTGTAAGAAATGAACACGTCTTAATTTTTTTTTTTTTTTTTTTTGTCAAATGTAAGGTACTCATTGCAACATGAGTTTTTATACACTTTGGAGAGATAGCAGGTATTCTTCAACTGAACAATGACGAAAGAAGGGCAGTTAACTAATCTACTAAAACTATGTATTAATTTATTCCTTCATTCATACTTACTGAATGCCAATTATGTACCAGGTACTGTGCTGGTTAGATGATGGAGACCAAAACAGACGTAGTCTCAAGTCTTACGGAGCTAACAATCTTAGTGGAGGACGCAGACTTTTATTAAAACATAGATAGTAATTTGGGGGAAGCAAGTCGGGCGGGGGTGGCTCTGTGAAGAAAACTAAGATGCCCGGGGTAAGGAGGGACATGAGGGAAGCCGGCCAGACGCGAGGTGGGGAGGGGAGGCCAAGCCGGGAGAAAAAAGGTCAGACACCAAGGGCCGGGTTCGGGGCCCAGCAAACGGCTGTCCGTCAAGTACCAGGGGCGTGTCGTTAAGTGCTCTGTAAATGTTAGAAATGTTTGAGCCATCTCTACTCTTTGTCTTGATAGAATATAAAATCCAGATTGCTGAATGCCTGCTGGCAAAGAAAGGATGGATAGATTTCACGGACTACCACTCACATTCCAGGTAGGAGTCGGAGCCCGACCTGGGCCAGGGGAGGACGCGCCCACAGACTTACCATCCGGCTGCTTCCCTGTCACCGCTCCCGCAGCGCCCACTACAGCCCCGGCCACGAAGCCACTCAGAAAACGCCGGGAGCCCCGGAGGCGGGAAGCGATGCTCTTGGTAGCCATCTTGCCCGAGGGACCGGCCTTTTATAACGGCGCATGCGCGCGCAGGCCGGCCCCCGTCCCGCCGCCCGCCAAACTGAGGGCCTCGTACGCCCCCTGGTGACAAACCTGGATGCCCTGGCGCATCCCCGCTTCATCCCTGGTCCACTGGGCGGGGCGATGGATGGGGAATACGATGTCTAGACGGTTTAGTGGTGTGCTACGTATAGTCTTGAGAAGAAAATGCCTTTAGTCCCATTTAATAGCTGAGTAAACACTTGCATATGGTTACACTAAGGTCTCCAGAGCCGATATTCCAACTCAGGTCTATTTATTTATTTAGCGACAGGGTCTCTGTTACCCAGGCTGCAGTACAGTGGAATGATCATAGCTCATGGCGATCTCGAACTCCTGGGCTCAAGCGATCCTCCTGCCTCAGCCTCCTGAGTAGCTGGGACTACAGGCACGTGCCACACTGCCTGGCTAATTTTTTTTGGCAGGAGTGGGGGAGTAGAGAAGGGGATCTCCTTATGCTGCCCAGGCTGGTATCCAACTTCTGGCCTCAAGCAATCTTCCTGCCTCGGCCTCCCAAAGTGCTGTAAGTCCAGGTGTGAGTCACTGTCCCCAACCTTCTCTTTTAAATTGGAATAATAATACTTAGACCATAGCGTTCTTGTGACGATTAAAGGAGATGACACATGTAAAATGTTTAGGGAAGTACCAGGGGCGTGTCGTTAAGTGCTCTGTAAATGTTAGAAATGTTTCAGTCATCTCTACTCTTTGTCTTGATAGAATATAAAATCCAGATTGCTGAATGCCTGCTGGCAAAGAAAGGATAGATAGATTTCATGGACTATCACTCACAAATAAATGAGTTCATTTTGCAGCACAATCTCCAGCATTCCGTGTGGACTTAGTTCTTAGTAGAACTTTCAAGTTTCCTATTTCTTAGAAAACTGGTAGGAATAACTTTCATCTGATCCCACTGATGATTCACTGACCAGGAGGCCACTTCTAACAACCTACTGAAGTATGCACATTATTTTGGCAGCCTCAAATGGGAGGTTACCCCCTTGCTAGGAATACCTGTTGTGGAGGACCCTGACTGGTTAAGCTACATCAACCAGAGTCCTTCCTAGGGATTTTGGATCTAGTACTCGCTCTGGGTAGCAAAGCTGTGATGTGAAACTCTGGCACTGGGCCAGGCACAGTGGCTCATGCCTGTAATCCCAGCACTTTGAGGGGCCGAGACTGGAGGATCACCTGAGGTCAGGAATTTGAGACCAGCCTGGCCAACATGGTGAAACCCCATCTCTACTAACAATACAAATATTAGCCGGGCGTGGTGGTGCGTGCCTGTAATCCCAGCTACTCGAAAGGCTGAGACAGAATTGCTTGAACCCAGGAGAGGGAGGTTGCAGTGAGCTGAGATTGTGCCACTGCACTCCAATCTGGGCAATAGAGCGAGACTGTTTCAAAAAAAAAAAAAACAAAAAACAAACAAACAAAAACCTCTGGCACTGTCTACAGCCTTGTTTCCTGCTAAGAAGTCAAAGGAGCAGATGCATCTGGTCTTGCTCTGGGCAATAATGGAAGAAATACCAGGACCCAGGTGGAGAAGGCCTGCAATGCTGTGACCCCAACTCCCAAGGCTCCTGAAGCCCACATACATCCTGCCTTTCTGAAGGCTTGGCTAGTCATTTCCCCCAGAATCCTTTCAGTGAAACCCCCTTTTTTGTGTAATGGTTTCTGTCACCTGCAATCAAGGATCCTGACAAATACAACCAGACAACACTGGTATCTGTTGACTTCAAAGCTACTTCAGCAGCTTTCCCCAGAATTTACTAAATACACAATCACTGAGGTACTGTATTTCTTAAGGCTCTTTTAAGTGCCAGACACTGCTAAATACTAGAGAAATAAATAGTAGATGGCTTTTCCTAATCCAGATCCTCTACTTCTAAACAACAGTGTAACCCCACATTTGGTCCCAAGAGGTCAAGAACTGGAAGGGCTGCCTGCCTCTGGGTAGGAAAACTCCCTCTGGGCCTGTATGCCCACCTCTAAAATTGGCATTGGGCCAGCGATTTGTAAACTTTAAACAAGGTTCCTAGGTGTTCCATAGGGATGCCTGAGACTTAAAGGGATGAGAGGGTAAGTGAAATGGTCCCTTGGCCCTCTTCTACTTGCTCATTCAGACAAGCCTGGTTAATATAAACCAACTTCCGTGTCAAATTTCTTTTGGTGAAAGAAGTCCTTTGCTAAAGGGAAAGTTTGACCAGATGACTCCTAAGGTCCAACCTTTCAGCTTTTCCAGCTCCAAGATCTTGTGTCAAAAATGTCAGCCCTTTGCCCTCCTTCCTTCATTAGGGGCACTCACTAATAAAAGGTGAACTTTCTAAATGTGGAAGAGCAAAAACAGCTAAATATTGGGCAACTGGTCCCTGAATAAAGGGTCCTTTCATCAAAAACTTTCTCCAAAAGTATCAACAGTTGCTTAATTCTCATAATAAAGGGTGAATTAAAAGGGTGTTTCTCCACTTAGGCAAGTAAGAGTCATGGACCGAAACAACTTGTTAGTGCAGAAAGCAGTGAGATGATTTCTGGGGCCTTCCTGTTAAGTATTAAAGACTATCATTATTTTATTGTTGGGGAACCATGAGTTCCTTTAGTGAGATTAAGTCCAGATCTCTGAAACCGGAGACCTGCTTTGCTAATTCCAGGTTGGGGATAAGGACCCATAATTGTATTTTTTAATCGCTCAGCAAATGACTCCAGTACTCAGCAACGTTTGGGAATGGCAGTTTGTCATCTGCAGTAGTCCTGAATACAACTATTTTCAAGACTTCTCTGCTCCACTTACAACAGTATTGCTCAGGGTTGTCTGCAAAGTACAGGACTGGCGGCAGAGGATGGGGGAACGGGGGAGTGTCTTGGACATTTGGAAAATATGCTACCCTGCAGAAACTTACCCAAAATCCCAGAACAGTTCGTTCAGGAGAACGGTCCCCATGCATAGTGTCCCCAACTAGACCCTGGACTTCTGAATGGCAGAAATGGAGACCTGTGCTTAGCTCCAGCCCCACAGGACCATGGCAGACTAGGCATTCAGCCATTAACATCTGTTAGTATTACACACACCAAACAGGAACTGACTTGAGTCAGCCCTCTAAGAAAGGGAACGCCATTTTACTTCTAATCCTCATGAAAGGAAACTCCAATCCCCTGTCACGCAATTAAGAGAGACAAGATTGTTTTATTATTATTTTATTTTCATATACAAAAAGATAAAACTTGAAATAGTTCTAGATTTTTCCTCCTATTGTTGGGGTGTAACTGCTTCTTCACACAGGGGGAAAAAACTACATTCACATCGGTTTATTTGAGGACCCAGTGCAGAGTTCAAGCAGCAAAACCCCAACTTAGCAGATCTAATTTCAAACTTGACACTCATTTCTAAAATTACCACAGTAAAAAGGAACAAAGATCCACTGCAAATGAATGAACTATGATACAATGTTCTTTCCAAAATGTTTTCATTTTGCAACTGTAATTACATGGATGTCTGCTTTAGGCCATTTTAGGGGTGTGTGTGTGTGTGTGTGTGTGTGTGTGTGTAATATATATATATAAATCAGCACACTTTTCAAATCCAGACAGGGTAACAGCAACAAGCTTAACTCTGTATATATATATATATATTTTTAAAACATGATACTTTAGTATAACTTTTGTTAATTCAGTAGTACAAGCTATTTCTGTTCTACAAAATTTTTATTTTATAGCTACAAGGGTGAAAAGTGACCTACTACATTTACATCTCACATATCCTGGCATACAAACAGTACTTATTGAATTTGAGCCAAAAACTAGAAGTCTTTAGTTTTAGCACTTGAAAGAGCTTCCTTGCTTCTATAGCCTTAAATCATATACTGTCACATTTCCAGAATTTGCAATTACTCATCATTTTAAACTGTGAGAAACAGGTGAACCCAAACTTTTAATTACAATTTTTATATACAAGTTAGGTAACACAGCTCAATAAGACTTAGCTATCCATCCTAAGCCCAACACACACATTCTCCACTAAGTTAGACAAGTCTTAGGGTTTTCCTTCTTTCCCTTACAAATAATGTACAAATTTAGAAGTAGCTGGTAAAACTGATATATATATATAAGATGGCAAATAAAAGGTGACATTTTCTGTTGGTTCCAAACTGTTCCTGCAAATTTTGTTCTTTGCTGTGTTCTTTAACCGTATGTGTTACATGCAGAAAGCTCTTTTCATAAGAATTGACATCAAACTTGATGTAAGTTAAATTTACAGTACTGTATAAAGTTATTCAGATTCAAGGACAAATGTGGAAAAATATTAACAGGTGAAAAACTTGGCCTTTGACACTACCAATTAAGATCATGTCAAGTTCATAAGCAGATTTCTGTACAGTTGAAAAATGGCATTGTTGTGGATTTGTGGTTTGGAACTGAAATCTAGAAATATATTTCTACTCTGCAGTAACCCTCTCCCTCAATTCTGAAGTACCACTCAACTTTCTCTGCATTTTTACAGAATTATAGAAAAAAAAGAGAAAAAAAAAAAAAAGCCGCTGGCATTTTAACAATTCCTTTCCTCACTGGCAGTCTTAACATTTTCAGATGAGGTCTCCTAAAGAATCTCTAATAATCACTTGCTCCCAGTCGGCCTTTCATGATGACTTGGACACTTTTCCAATTAAAACTCAGATGTTGCCTAATCTTTCCTACTCTCATCTCTGTCATTGTTGGTAAAATTTGGGCGACTGCATTTTTCCCTTATGGAGAAATTATTTGGCTAAACACACACTTAACTTGTGGCAGTGCTCTGAGAAAACCCCACTCGGGCTAAAGCACTTGCAGGGACTGAAGTCAACAGTCCACTGAATGGGGCAGAGACCAAACACTTAAGATGACTGACTTGGGACCCTCACTGGGAACACACTGACCTTGTGTCCCATGGTCTGCGGAACAGCAGGTCTGCAGGACAGCAGGACAGCAGGACAGCCCAGGAAGGTAGACCGTGCTCATATGGCTGAGTTACCACTTTTAATCTTGGTCTGCCATCTAAGCCCCAGAGACAAAAATTCAGATGTGGTGACTGCTGGTTAATTAAACTTTTTGAACTGGTAAAAAAGGCTCTTTAAAAAATATATATATTTATTTAAAATACATCAAAATGACAAACAGCCATATCCCACAAGGCCTAATTTCACAGCAACATATGCTACAGACATCTTCCCAAAATGCACTATGGTGGATAGTGGGTTTGTTATCCTGCCATTTAAAGGAATGTTCTACATTTGAGCATTAGCGACTGGAAATGTGTTACAAAGAGCTTATCTTTGGAACTAATTTGCGTGCAAGACCAGCCAATTAAATCGCTTTGCCTATTCAGATACACGAGAATACTGAAAATGGCAGAATTCAAAGAGGAACACAGGAAGCACCATTCAGATGACACTCTAGACCCATCCCACCACAGTGCCAGGACGAGCTTGCCAGAAGCCCTTTCTTCAGTCCTTGGGAAGAGTTTTGCTTTAAAACAAGTGCCCACGCTCAGCAGGGTTCCTGCATGTGTACGTTAAAAGTCTGCAGTATCAAGAGGACCCAGATGGTGACACTGTTCAACATGAGGTCTGAGGTAACTGGTTCTTAAAATATCTGGATCACAAAAGTGCATCCAGAAATTAGAGCTGGGAAAAAGGAAAAAGGTAGAGGTGGGGGACTAGAAAAGACAAGTAGAAAAAAGCTTACAGCAGTTGCTTTTGGGGGGAAGAGAGTGACAAAAACAAAGGCACAACAGAATTACATTCCAAGACACGTGGCTGCAGAGCAGAGAAATGTTCTTTTTATGGGGAACAGATGGGGTTGGTTTCTGGAGTGCTACTAGATCTGCTGGAACTAAATTTATTCCAAGTATAAAAAGGGTAAAGTGTAAACCTATACGCTTAACCAGAATGAATAATAAGCACAGCTGGTTTAAAATGACACATTAGGGATTCTCTTGATAAAACTCTCCAGTCCAGTGCTCCTGTCTGGAAGCAGCAGCTTGAAGCCAGCAGGCAGGGTCTGGGGGACAGGTCTTTAGCTGGGCCTCAGGACTGGCCATTATGCATACCAGAAATTCATTATTCATTATAGATCGCCATCAAAAGTCCCACACAAATAACCATCCACTCTCTGCCTAAAAATAAACAGGCTAAAATGAAGACCACTTTCCATATTGTGGCAGTGATGCTAAGCTTCCTAAGAAAAGCAGGAAAACTCTGGAGCTATGTGAAAGATGCTCTGCTGTTACTGGGGTTCCGAGCTTCCTCACTGGGCTCCTGGCTGACTCCACAGATTGAAGCAGTGAGCCAACCCAACCCAACCATTCTCACGTCCAAAAGAGCCCTGACCAGAGAGGACAAAATGTGCCTGGCAGCTCTCCATTTAATTGGATCACTGCATCCACATGCCACGCTCCCCACTTTTCTGAACAATTACTTAACTGGGTAATTCTGTCCCCCAACCTGGATAATGTGATCTTAGATAATTCAGTTTGGTGGATTACTCAAACCACCAGATTCTCATTTCAAAGTTTTTGTACCTGAATCTTATTCGAGTCCCATCCCACCCCAATCTGCACCCCTATACAATTTCTGTTGCCCCAAACACTCTCACATGACTATGTCCTATAGCAAAAGCTTACAAACCAATTTTTGACCTCAGAACCCTTTGTTCAACAGAAATCTCAGGAGGAAGCACCAATGTCAAACACACTGCAGGCCCTCTCTCCTCCCGGTCTATAAGAAGCTGAGCTGAAGTATCACTGTCCTACACAAATACAAGTGGAGTTTTGGCCAAAAAAGACCCGCAAATTGACTCCAGTCTGCCAGTGTATCACAAGAATCCATATAAGCGCTAAGTAAAAGTTCCACACCACTCATGCTCCAGTGTACGTTTCTCTTGAAAGGTAAAGCTCATTAGCTCTGATTACAAAATCATTCAAATTCACTCACTTTATAAAAATAATCTGTGGTATAAAACAATCTCCACACTGTGTAGAAGAAATCTGTCAAGTGATATAACTAAATATATATGTAGAACTATCGATTTTTTTAAAGTAAAGTTTCAAGTGTGTATCTATTATACAACCTATTCTTTTATTTACAATGCTAACATTCTGACGCAAACGTGATTAGGAGAGTCAGGGAATGAGCCCACACCCAACCAACAGAGAAGTTCCCAGGACTCAAGACAGAACTCATGCATTTGCAAGAAGACCCATCCTCACCTACCTGAAAAACTCGCGGGTCATATTTTTCGTAACTGTGAGCTCAAAAATGTAAACTTTGCAAGTGAATGTAATACTCTTCTGTAGATGTCCAGCATAGCCCAGGTTTATATAACCCATTACATACACACACAGAGTGGTGTGTACATTGCTTTAGTGTCCTGTGGTTGGTTTACAGTAGTTCCCAGAATTACCTAGGCCCTAGACAATCCAAACACTGCCCTAGAGAAATAAAGGCAATGCAGGGCCCATCACCACACATTGGCATTTAGAGAATATGTGTTTCAATTACTGAGGAAAAATCACTTCAGTTATCTCTATGAGCTGCCATAGGAGCAAATAAAGTATCACTGGTTTTGGCACTACAGGGGATACGGGAAGTACCACAATAAAAAAAGTCTTGTTTCATTCATACCTGGAAGATACCGTCATGAAAATGTAAAAACTTGGTAATAATTTAAATAATGATAAATTCTTTAAATTCAAATTCTTGTTCGAACCAAAGTTTACAGTGGACCCAAAATAAACATAAAACATTCAAAGTGTCCCACTAGATAATTTGGACTTTTGTTTGTTGGCAGGCCTTTTGGAGCCACCAATTGTTTTAAAAAATGTTATTGGGTCAACTGAATTAATTTCCAAAGGGGTGTTTTTTCTGCAAAACTAAATCATTATTTCAAAAATCTTTTCCAACCTTCTAAAGGTTTGGGATACATTCATAGGTAGACTGCTGGTTACAAATCAACTACCTGGAATCTTACTTAAAGAACTACGCGTATAACCCTGAATTCATTAAACATTTACAAAACTAAACTGAGAAGATGTATATACAGTTCATCAACTGAATTACTGGGCCTGTTTATCTAAAACATTATCTAAAACATTACTGTCAATTGAGATTTAAACTAATCATTACTAGATTGAACATGTTAGCTGCTATTTCATTAGTTTAGAATTTGCAAACAGCCATTAACTAAAAGAATTCATGTCACCCCAGTGAAAAGGAGAAAAAGACACCTTGTCCCCTTCTCATTCTGGCTGTTTGCCCAGGATGCAGGGTAGATAACTAGATTCACGGAGCTTCCTAAAAAAGTATGGTCTGATGCCCCTGAAATGGGAATCAGGCCTGGCCATCTCTCCAGAGGTGTGCCATCAAAAACTCAACAGGCTAAAATAACTGAGACTGAAAAACTGAGTTAACTCCTGGAAACTGCTTTCCAATTAGTTTATTTTTCTAGTGAAATCAAGTTATCGAGAATAATAACTAGCTGTCCAACTCCTAGTACCAATTCTAAAAACTTACATACTTATGCTTATTAGATTATTTTAAAAACCAGCAAGTCTTTGTGTTACCAATAGGTGCTGGAAACTTTATACTACATACTAAAAAAGGCAAAATTCTAGTTTCAAGAGGGCCATCCAATACTCCCACTTTAATGGAACAGCCACCTCCCCACCCTCATGGCTCAGAGCACAGGGGCCAAGTGACAGGCTTTCTGAGTCACACACAACAACGAAGGACATTCAATACATAGCTGGGCCTCCTTCCACCAGGGAAAAACCCCACACACAGCCAGAGCTCACAGGGCATAGTAGCAGGATGGAGGAAATGAGAATATGGCCAACTAAAGAGAAAGGTGACAGAGCACAACTACAAGTGCTTTGCTGTCTAAGTCATGTCAAGAGGGTTAGCCTAGCCTCTTAGGGCAATCGAAGAACTATCTCTGTGGCCTGGAGGAGAGAGACCCTTCCCTTTGCTAAGAATATGTGAGCAAGAGTCTCTATCCTCCTGAAGATGTTCAAGGCTGGAAAACAACCTCTTTGTTCTGCAGAAACACCCCCAAGTCCAGACAGGATGTATTCAGAGTCAGAATCAGCCGGCATGTGTGGATATGCCCTCCCCCCTCCCCAGGCAGGACTGGTCCCACAGGCTTCTCTCCAGAGCAGACAGGACAAGAAGGCCATGCTGGACACAAAGGCTAATAATGCCCACCATCTTCCCTCACAGACCGGTGTCACTTTCTCCTAAGAATAGCCCATTTGCAGCCCTTGCCCACAAGCAACTCATGCAGGGAACTCCTGTTGAGGACCAATGGTCCCAGGAGAAAATCCAGCTTATGCCAGGCCAGGATGTTCTGATGACTATGTCTACGGCCTTCCCCAGTGCCCCATCATTGAGGGTCCTCTGCATGACACTGTAACACAATGGCCTCTGTCCTCACTTGCTTCCTCCTTCTGCTCATTACTGGATTTCTCCAGCTAGGGATGACTTCTCAGTTATCACAGATGCTTTCAAAGAAGATTGTTCCCCAAGGCCCATCCCTACAGCCAGGAGCCTGCTTGGATGACAGCACACTAGAAACGAAGAAGCAAGGATCCTTGGCTACTCTCTGCTAACTTGGTCCCCTCCCACCCTGCATGGAACAGCCCCTTCCATTGACAGGGAAAACGATGCCAGGCCCCATTTTCCCCAGTCTGTCAAAGAGCCTGAGGTCAAAAACAAAAAGAAAGCAATTATCTGAGCCCCCGAAAAGTGCATGTTGCATGAAGTTATTATGGAAAACAGCACAGGCAGAGGCTGTAAGACCCAGTAAATTCAAAGTAGGGCTCTAGATGGCTCACTCCTCAAAGAACACATGACAGCAAACAGACAAACATTTTACCTGGGGCAAAAGGCCCACCTGTGCTCCTAGACCCATGCCCTATAAGGAGATCCCCCACTTTTTTCTTGCCATCAGAACCAGATATACCACCTGATGGGTGAGCTTTACACCACAATATGAGGGGAAGAGCGGCCTCAAGCCCAAAGAACTGGCATGGACCACCCTCCTCCCCAGCCCCACCAAAAAGGTACCATCTCCTGACACACCATCTGATGGCGAGGCCCCACAGAGACACTACAGTGGCTGAGCACACGGTGGGTCGAAGGGGGAGGCCACCCAGAGAAAAGGCAGGCAGGCCTGACCTGTCTGTACTGTGTCCTGACTGCAAAGTCCCACACCAGAACCATGGCTCAACCCTCCCTTGGCCAGGTCAAAACTTCTCACAAGAATCAAGCCAGCACACAAAAGAAAAACCACCCAGAGGAACTAAAACGAAACAAAGAGGCTGGGGTTTAGTGTTCAGGTAGTATCATGATCTAACTATTCCTGCAGTAAATTTGCTACATTTGTTAGTGGTTTGTTTCTTCTGAGGATGAAAAGTAAAGATGCCTGCCCTGCCTGAGGAGAAAGCTAAAAAAATTAGATATGGCACTTTTCAATAAATATTTTAAAGCTTCTTAAAGAAATAAATGGTAAAGAAAAGCAACTGCTGTAAGGCCTGTTTTGCCATTAAAAATTATTCCAAGGGAAGAAAAATACCACAGCACAAAATCAAACCATTTAAAAATAAAAATTAAAAAAAAGACAACATAGCTTACCAAAACCCTGTTCCTGTAACCACTTGGCCAGCCCACATTTTGACCCATGAAGCAAAAACTGAGCTCTGAGAGGGAAGCAAACGGGCCTCCCCATAGCACCCTGTGCCTCAACACCCAGAGGAAAAGACCCCCGGGCGGCAAGCCCCAGACACTGAACATAGCACGCCAGGTAGATGGCCAGGCGTGTGCAGTGCCCCCCCACACTGTGGACTCCAAGACCAGCAAGAGCGAAACCCTTCCCTCCCAGACACGCTACACTAGAAGACTGGCCTGAGTCATGGTGTGCTTCACAGAGGTGCCACAGATCTCTTCCAACGTTGCTGCCAATTTGCTGAAGAAGTTAAATCTCAAGTAAAATCACCCCATTCAGGTCTAAGGGCCATCCTTCTACCAAGTTTAAGTGGGGTTGTCATTCTGAACATCGACGCATCAAGTTACATGTTACATGTGAATTCCATGTGGAGCTCCAAACAACCCAAGAGGAGGCAGACTCTTCAGTTCTCACCCAGGTCAACCTCTCCCCACAGCCCCCGCCTTGCCTACCCTCATGATGAAGAGATGCACTGCTTTTAAATAAAATGATCTAAAGAAACCAGAAGGAAAAGCCTTCACAAACAAGACTGATGAATGCCCAGACTTGGCCCAGACAGCCAACCTACAGCTGATGACAATTATTTACAAGGGGGCGTTATCAAACAAAAATGGTAGCACTCCCTAGAAGATGCAAACTTTTTTCTTTTTCTCTATTTCTTTTAAACTTTCTTGTCATAAAAGCCAACTTACATTAAAATATACTTACTACAAGACAACACAACTAACAAAATATATAATAAACCTTACACAAGTAGAAAATTCTGAGGTATTTCTGGTTTGAGGTGATCTGTGGTCGTGAAGTTTTAATTCTTTTACTTTTCAAAATTTAAACCTTGGAAGCCACATAGCAAAGCATGTGTATATGTGGATGTGTGTGTTTTGTTTGAAAAAAAAATTTAGCATGTTTCATAAATTAAAAAGAATTCAAATGTTGAAACAGCAGCATTAGGAACATTCACTGACTAGAGCAAGTTTATGGCATAATAGAAAAACAGTTTTTTTAGAATGTGTACCACTTTAAGGGGTCTGGAGAAAGTCTTGTCCACGAGCCACAGAAAGGGGACAGTATTGTTACCACCTGGGGCAGAACCAGAGCTGTAGGACTCTGGGTCCCCAGCGAGGCAGGCCTTGGCAGACTCCACCCAGGAAATCCTCTTGCCCTATCTGTGCAAGACAACCCCCTGTGGGCATTTCCCTGAACTGCTCCAAGAGGAAACAAAAGTATTTCAACTTTTCGTCCATTAAGGGTATTTACAGCATCGTGTCTTATGAAGAATGTATTCACTAACCTGTGATTCTACCCTCACCTAATTTTAAAATTAGGGAAGAAAAAATGTTTCACCCTATGCCCAAGGCCAAGTTAGTGAAAAGAAACTGGTCAGGGCCAGCAGGTAAGTCAGGGCTGTACCCAATCTCAGACTTTCTCCAAACCCCACTCTTGCTATTAATGCTCGGCCTCCACAAGGTCCTTCCCCTCGATTCCTGGTTACCTGAGAAGTAGCCTCCATAGGAAAGGATGCTGCTCCGAATGTGCCCGAGTCCAGTGTAGCTCTGTTCCAAATCCTACCCCCAGTACTGTCCTCCCCTTCCAACTCCAGTCCAAACCATTCTCATCCCAGTTTTTTTCTCGGTCAGGACAACACCCGTTAGATCCGTGAAAGATGTATCTGCTGTTTCTTAAGCTCACTAAAACAAAATAAAAGGAAGGGAGGGAGGGAGGGAGGGAGGGAGGCAGGGAGGGAGGGAGGGAGGGAAGGAGGGGAGAAGGGCAGAGGGCAGAGGAAACTCCTCTTCTGAGGAAGGTATGTTCTTATGTAACAGTCTTCAAAGGTTCCTCTAGGTAGAGTTTGCAGCATTAGGTTTCCTAAGACAGGAGATGGGTTTCTTTGTGTCACAGATTCTGAGACGACGAACAAAGAGAAAGCGGGAAAAATGAATCCCAAAGGACAGGAGGTGGCTGAGGCTCTTCAGCATGGCGCTGGTTCTGCATTCACAGCTCAGCACCTCAACGCCTGCTGACGTGTCCGCTGTTTGTGATACAGTAGAGCAATATGCTGGTAAAAACTGATCCAATCCAAAAAATAATATTAATAATAATAATTATAATAATTATAATAATAATAATAAGTCAAGGTAAAATAGCAGCTGCATTTTATGTGTTTGTTGGTTTTATGGGATTTCCAAAACAAAACACAACTTTTTTTCCTTTTTTCTTCAGATCCACTGAGTCTGGACAGACACTCATGTCCTGGGCTTAGATGCTTGACTCTTTAGGGGGCAGGTCCACATTGGTGACAGAAGTCACCAGGGAAACGAGACAGTCCGAGGTAGTGCCGTTGACCGACCTCCGAATCAGGGACACCCGCTCCTCCACACAGCCCGCAGACAAGCGAGCCTCTGCATCATGGTCCCAGCACTCCTCGATGGTCACACAAAGCTGGGCCAGGCCCTGAGCAGCACAAGGGAGATGGGAAAGACACCTTTGTTAGGGCCCTTCAATGAGGAAAAGCTTTGGGGGACAGTAAACTTGATGTTCCCAAGGATCAGGCAGAGCCCACTAGCCCCAACCACAGCAGCAGGTCCACCAGCAGAGACCTGGGGCAAACTTCAGGAATCAGCATGCCTGCCTTCATGGCAGTCATCTTTCTGAGCTTACTGGCCTCACTCCACAGTCCTAGGAAAGGTTCACTGAACCTCAATATACATAGGAGGGAGAAGGAGACACCCAGGCCCCTACTAGGGCAGACATGACTACTTGCCTTGAAGAACTGATATTCAAAAAAATCGTATTCAAAGCCCAAACCATACAAGGGCCCAAAATGTAGCAGTTCAGTCAAAGTGGGGATCAGAAGGACATCATCCTACCTTACTCCCCATAACCCCTGGAACACATTCCTGGAGTCCAGGGAACGTAGTAGACTTTCTCTTTGCTCATTCCCCCTTGATTTCAGCTTACCTGCTACACATGAAGGGTTTCCCTTCTCCACCCCCTTGCAAAGTCGCCTGCACCAGGCCCCTTACCGGGTGTTTCAACCAGTGATCCTTAATGGTGGGCCTCATCTTCTTGTGCACCACCACCTCCTGCAGCTCCTCCAACGAAGGGTGCTGGCCAATCTCTTCCTCAAAGGGCAGCATGTACTCATCCACGGGTCCTAGGAGTAAGAGAGAACCTGGCAGGATCACTCCAAGGTCCCACTGCTCCCTATCCCTCAACCTAGGATGCCCAGGGCTGCCATCCTACTTACCGTCTGCAGCCTTGCAGCGAGACACAAGCTCCCACAGCACCAGCCCCATGGCATACATGTCAATGCGCAGGAAGGCATCTCTCTGGAAGTTGATGGCTCCCTCGAGCACCTCAGGAGCCATGTACCGTCTCGTGCCTACCTATGTGAGGACAGAGGAGGACAGGGTTTACAGTGACTGGCCATACACACACAGCTGGGACATGGGAGTCACAGCCTCTGTGTACCAGATGGGGGCAAGACAGAGCAATTCAGACAGGTTACCAATGATGGCAAACCTCGATTCACCATATTCACAGCAGTTACGAGAGGTCACAGCATCAATTATACTTGGATAATACACTTTTTAAATACTATATCCTGGAGATAATAGTAATCTAAAATGGAATTGTTACCAAATTAATACAAGGAACTACAGATGATGTGTATTTTACTGAGATTAAGACCAAAAACAAAGGGAGAGGGAGAACACTTAAAAATAATAACAGTGATTGTTTTAGGAATTATTTCCTAAGTTTAATTTTTAGTTAATTTTTCCAGGTTCTTTGTTTGGATCCTTAGTACATTTCTTTCTGTTTTATCTTAGGAATTAAAACTAAAAAAGTGAGAGCCAGACTACGAGGACTAGTGGTCAAAACCCCAATGGGGAATCTCTACATTTCCCAGCTGACTGTCAGCTACACTGCCTTCCTGGCCTTGGTTTCTCCACTGGTCAAATAAGAGCATTGTTCTGAGTTCTCAGACAGCTCTGAACACATGCAGTCATCCTCATCTGTGCACCTCGCCAGCTGAGCACGAAAAGGGCAAAGTATCTACCCTGGGCGTACCCCCTGTCTTCCTGCCCTGTGAGGTTTGTTACCTGTCCGTGGGTGTCCCCTGGAGGTTTCCCTGGCTCAAATCGAACAGCCAAGCCAAAGTCAGCCAGCACGGCTGTGAGGTCGCTCTTCAGCAATACATTCTTACTTTTAAAGTCCCTGTGGAAACAAGTGGGCAGAGATAAAGCTTAACATCATGATCCAACTCCCACTTTGGTTCCCAAGATACTAGAGTCTATGCCCTAGTCAGTCCCCAGACCAGGTCATCCCCCGCTACCTGGGGTGCAGAGGTGAAGCAGCACAGGCAGGCAGCTGCAGGAGCCCACATAGGTGTGAGAATCCCTCAGTGCACTTCAGATGGAAGGATTCACCCCCCCAGGATTGGCAAAGCAACACCTACCCTAACGGCTGGGCAGACCCTGTCCCAGTCCCCACACTATCACAAAGGCCAGCCCATATATTCTCAGAGGGGTTGTGGACAGGCACACTGGCCTGGGATGCAAGTTTTCTGAGAAGAATTTACAGCATTTGGAATGTGAATGAGAATAGGAATTTAATATTAGCTTTCCTAGGATCCTGCAGATATCCCTTAGGGCCTCGAGCTCACCATGAAGGCCGGGTGGAGCAAGGGTGCTATTGCATACGCCCAGCTCCACCTCTAACTAAGCAAAGCTATTTGTGGTACTCAATTTCCCCAGTGCCTGTCTCAGCCCTGTGAGGATTCGACTGAGTGGTAAGTACAAATGCTTAGGGCCACACCGGGAATACTTACTAGGTGTTCCTATTAAGTTGAGCCATATAGCGGAGACAACATTCAACCTTTTGACCTATAAGAATAGCACTTTCATACAGTCAACCTTCTATGTCATTACTGTTATTACCATCAGGGACCCTTCAGCTGTGAACGCTGGAATTTGAGTATCATTCCCCTCCCTCACGGTCACAGAACCAGACTCAACTAGCCACAGGACCTTGGCTAAGTCATTCAACTTCTCTGTACTACTGTTCCTCATCTGCAAGACAGAGCTGAGAAATACAGTACTTGTCTCAATGGGCGGTAATGAAGGTTAAATGAATTGACACTTCTCAAGGGTTTAGAGCATTGCCTGCCATTTAGTAAGCAGGACAGTGATGAGCTCATTCAGAGTTTCTTAAAGTGTGGTTTGAGGACCCCAGAAAATCTCTAAGACTGTTCCAAGGGAATCTATAAAGTCAAAATTATTTTCATTTATTTGCTTTTTGAAGGCTCATTCTCTTAGGAGCATAACTCTATGCTCCTAAGAGCTACATGAGATGTGATGTCATCACTCCGACAGCGAATGGCATGTGTGGGTGTGCTCGAATACAGCAAATATCAATAGTCATAATCCATTTACACAAAAGTCCTTTTAAGAGTATAAAGGGGTCCTAAACTAGACAATTTGAGAACTACTGAGCCAACTCTCCAACCAAAGTAATGGAGTCAGCACTTCATGTGGCCATTAGAGGGCACCACAAACCAGTTTCGGAGGCCATGCCATCCCCAGGACACAGTGGGAAGGCCAGGTTTTGTGCCCAGCTGCCTCAGACACACAGCAAGCAGAATAAGTATGTTTAGGAAGTTGAGACATCTCCAGACACTGCTCTCACCCACCAACCCTTCCTACAGCTCCAAGTCAAGTGCAGGAAAGGCATGTGCTGACCCTAGTACCTGTGGGCAATAGACGGCTTGTGGCCCTCGCCACGGCACCAGGGCACGTCCTCATGCAGGTATGAGAGGCCTCGCGACATCGTCTCTGCTACATGACACAGTTCGTTCCATGTGATGATGTTCCCCTTGAGGTAATCCGTGAGGGAGCCCTGAGAGAAGACAGCACAGAACTTGAGCACAGATTCTGGGTACAGGACAGGACCCAGCCCAGCCCTGGCAGAGAAGTCTCAGTGGGCCGATGACTAGGCTGCCCTCCTGGGAGGCTACTACAATTGATATGGAAGATAGATGAGGCCAGGAGGCAGGGAGGGCTAGGGGGTGGGAATCATGCAGTCACTACTCTTATCACAAAAACTTATCCCAGGGTGAGAGGTTCCTATCATAGGGGCACCTATGTCCACTCCTATGGCAGGGGTAACCTCATCGTGGATAGTGCTACCGGGGCAGAGTACCTCATGGTGGACACCTCCACAGGGAAGGGGTCATCATATTATGGAGAGCCACCAAGGGGGCATTCTATCTCCTCTCAGAGTCCATTCTGATAGGTGTGGCTCACCTTGTCGTGGAAGGCCGTGATGAGCCACAGCTCTACTTCGAGGTTGGAGCCTCGCTTCTCGGCAGCAATGAACTGTAGCAGGTTCTCGTGCTTCATGCCAGGTGTGCTGAAGATCTCCCGTTCACTCTGCCACGACTGCTTGTCCTGAGGCCGGGGGTGAGGGGTTGGGGGGACAACTGGCTGGTTTAGCCCTGCTACAGTCACATTGCCCTACAGCAGAACAACCAATCCCCATTCCCCACTCCCGAGCCTCCCAGCTGATTCCCCACCCCGCAGCCTCGCAGCTTCAGCATTTGTAACAGGACCAGGAGAAGATCTGTATTAAGCTAGGTCGTGGAGCATGAGGCCAACAGTGATCCCTGAGATCACTTAAGGCTAGCACTTTGATTTACAAACGGGGCCACTAAGGTCCACGGACGGGAAGTGAGTGACCCCGTATCACCCAACAAATGAGGCAGAGCCAGACCTGGTGTCCAGGGCCGCTGGAAAGAACTCAATGTCAAAAACAAAACCTTGGAAACCTGGGCAAATCAAGGTTTGGCAAAGCCCTACCCTAGTCCTATGATAAAATTCCACAGTTGCATGAAATCTACAGACCAGCCAAGTGTAACGTGAGTAACTAGGCCCAATAAGGCTCACTTTTCTCTAATACCACAATGTATTTGGGGTTTGGATTGCCTCAGGGCAGGAGAGCCTCCAGTTCAAGCTACAGCGGAGGCAGAGGACCTGGATGGAGCCCCTCAAATACTCACCTGGAGTGGGAAGATCTTGACAGCTACAAAGTCATTCATGAGCTGGGCCTTCCAGACACAGCCAAAGCGCCCCCGAGCCTTGATCTCCAGCAGCTGCAGTGGCTTCAGGCCCACCAGAGGGGATGGGGGTGGAGGCCCAGGGTCCTGGGGGAGAGCAAGGCTTAATAAGGTCTGGCCTGTCCTCCCGACCTCTCCCCTGCCCTGCCCCAAGCCAGCACTGTCTCACCTCATGGATGTCCACATGACCGTACGGGGGCTTGCGATGCCGGTACATCCAAAAGGCCAGTAGGACGATGAGGGAAAGGCCCCCGATGGGCAGCAGTGAGTAGGCCAGCACCGTGAGCAGGGTGGGGGCTGTCGGAGGTGGCTCATACGTGACTGGGGGACACACAGAGCCCTGTGTCAAACAGTCTGCACACCCTCACACCTCCAGAGCCAGACTACAGGGCCCTGTAGCCACACCCCACCCAACTGAGGAGCCAGGAGCTCCAAGCCAAAGAGGCCCAGGTCGGCTGACTCAAGGTCCCACTTCCACACTGCCCCCTCACCTTCCGGGCCCCCAGCCTCTGGCAAATGAGTGAAGCGCTCGTTGCAGAAGTTGCCTTCACAGCAGCAGAAGTACACCTGGGGGTTCTCCTCAGTGGCCACACACTCCTGCCTGGAGGCACAGAATTTTCCATACACCCCTCACCTGGGGGATGCAAGACTGCCCCAGGCCTGCCCCGCCAACCCCTCCTCACAGTCAGAGCACCTCATGGGCAACATCAGGGGGATGGTGTGAACTCACCTCCCCTACAGGAGACCCAAAGCCAAGGAGGAACAGCCAGGGGTTGACACTCACTGAGACCCCTCCTCAGGGTTGAGGTAGGACAAATAGGGTGTGGAAGGGCGTGGGGCCCTGGCTACCATCTCAAGAGCCCATTCTCGGTCCTTTATCTCCCACTCAGACATCCTGAGACCCAAATGGTCCAGTGGGCAGTATAAGTGCAGGTGGGTCCAAGAGGAAAGGAGGGCGAGTCGTGGAGTACCTATCATAGCAGTTGAAGTCATCTAGCCAGCAGCCCTTCTTCACGAGCTCGATGGTGCCAGAGCTGTTGCGCCAGGAGGCGTAGCAGTGCAGACGCTTGTCCTGCTCGCCCTCGCAGCGCTCCAGGCCGCTCTGGTTGGTGCGCTCCAGCTCCCAGTTGGCGTTGTAGTAGATGCACTCCCGTGTCTCAGCCTCCCCACGCCCAGAGCCTGTGCCCCAGAGAAAAGAGAACCACTGAGCATGCCCCTGGGACCACCACCCAAACTCCTACTCCCAGTCCTGGGTGCCAGGCCACCCTGAGGGAGAGAGGCCGGGTGGTGGGTTGGGGTCACCAACCCCCTGCACTCACCCCTGGATGCAGGCCACCCATCCATCCACCACCTCTTAATTTACATGTACCAGTTGGCACCAGCCCCCACCTTATTCTGCAGCCCATCACAGCTGCCCCTAGGCCTAAGCAAGAGAGGAGGCAGGAAACCTAATGCCCCAGAAGGATGGATACACAGCCAGCCCGACAGAGGCCAGATGCACAGAAAGGGCACCAACACCTGAGGCTCCTGGGTGGGGGTGGGGCTACTTCCCTGCTGCAGCAGAAACTGACGAAGGGGCACCCTTCAAACCCCAGGGCACATCAGAATCACCGTATGTTGGAGGTGTGGGAAAGAGGACCAGTGTTCACTCAAATATATATTTCCAGGCCCAATCCAGACCCATCCCAATGGGAATGGGTGCAGAATATGTGCTTTTAACCGCCCCATCTGTCTCAGGTGATTGCGACAAAGATCTCAAGGACCACCTGGCAAAACTGCAAGGGGAGTGGCTTCCTGCTGCTCCTGTCTCTGCCCCCAAACCCCCTTCTCACGACAGTTTCCCAGGGAGACCATGCCAGCGGGTCCTCCACAACTCCCTGCCCATACGTAAAGGGAAGCAAGGACCCTGTAGGCGTCCTTTCTACACCCAGCAACCACACCTGGTACTGAAGATCCTAAGGAATGTTCTCCATGCAGGGCTGGAGAACATAAGGAATGAGGCCTGCGTGTACAGGGTTAGCCTCTCAAAGTCACCAAGGGGAATACGTGCCTCAGGCAGAGGAGGGCTAGATGGTGGCTTAACCTGCGATCACAGATCATTCTCCTGGCTAGGCTTCTGATGTCCCCGGGGCACTCCCCATCACTTCTGAACCCCTTTCCACCTGCTGCAGGAAGTGCCATCCAGGTGGACAACCACTTCAACCCCCACCATTCAAACACTTTCCTTCAAACTTGATTTCAAACATTCCCCAAATCCATCTTCCTCACCATCCCCTACAAAACAACCTCCAGTCCCAGCCCCAGTCTACTCCCACTACCCCCAGGAACCACATAGCCCTGAGATGGGAAAGAATATGGAGATGCCAAAGGAGGTTCGGTTCTGTCTGAAAGCTCTGCCAGCGCCCCATTATAGGCCACCCACAACGGAGGGAGGCGGTGGCATTTACAACCTCATTGCTAGAACCCCACGCAGACACCTGAGAGGATAGTTGCACCAAGCATCCAGCCATCCTGTCCACACTTCTTGGGCCCAAGTAGGCCAGTGACCTGGCACCACTCCTGGCTGGTCTTCTCCTACCACTATTCCCATCCCAGAAAGGAGGGAGGGGTCAGAGTCAATCCCACCAGACAGCCAGCCCATCAGCAGCCAAGAGCCCTACTTCGCCATCAGCCTCAATGGCTGACTGGAGTAGCAAGGAACACAAACCCTGCCCTGACCTTCGGGGAGGGCAAAGAACCCTGAACGCTAGTGTAGCCTAAGGACATCCTCACTCTCCTCTCCACCCCCATTGGTGGCCTTCATGAGGAAAGAGCTTGATTTCCCAGGGTATACCCCAGAGAGAAGGATACTGACTGGCTGTCAGGTGAAAGAAGCCCCCCACCACTGGAGCAGCCATTCCCCTGTCAAACCCAACCCCTTTCTGCATCTCCCTGAAGTGATAGGATGCTTCTTCCAGGGGCAGGAGCAAGCAATGAAACTCAAGGATCCAGGTAGCGCCCAAGGGTCCGAAATGTCACCCAATCAGAATGGCAGTGCCCAGCCACAGCTCTGGTCATTCTACACCAGGTAGCCTAGGCTCTGACACTTGGGAAAAGCAAATGCATGGCCTCCTGACCAGCCAGTCAGCTGGGACTCAGCCTCTTCAAAACGAAGGGCCTTAGGGTCCACAGAGAGGCTTACAAGAGTACACACTGGCTTCCCCAGTCAGGCCCTTCATCAAGCATGTGGCTTTAAGGTTTAGAGGGAGAACCTGAGAGGGTGGGGTGGGAGTAGTTGACCAAAGGCTGAGCAAGCACACCAGGGCCAGGACAGAGGCTTGCACCTACGTTGCCCCAGTCTGCCTGTAGCAGCACCCAATGACTGGGTTATTCGAAGCACCCTGCCCAGAGGCCACAGGGCCTCCTCCCGCCAGGCTGGGCCCCACTGCATCCACGGCAGCAGTTCTAGTGGGGGTCCGTGGAGACCTGAGACTTGTGGGGCCAGCCAGGAAGCTGCACTGCAGACAGGGAAGCTGGGCACTCCCCTACCTTCCTTCCCTCACTGCAGCCACACCATAATGTCACACCCTTGAATGTGATCGGCTTCTAGGCTTCGTAAGTCGGAAGTTACCACCTCTGACCGTAGGGTTCCCCACCTTCCTCTGATTTCAGCTCTTCTCTCTCCCTCAGCTGAGACCACGCAAACTTTCTACTTCCACTGGCCCTTGTGCTTCCCCTGCCACTTAACTTAACCACCCTTGACTAATGGCCTGTTGTTGCTTAAAGGAATATCTCAGACATCTTGAAAAGTGTACCAACAACATAACCAAAAATAATCTCCAAGATGAAATAACACAACGAACACTTGTATGAGAAATAAAACATTACACACGTACTCGACAACTATTTCCTAAATGTCAGGCTTTCCCCACAAGACTGGAAAGCCAATGAAGGCAGGGCCCTTGCTGTCCTGAGTGGTAGAATCATTCCAAACACATCATGGATGGATGGGTGGACAGACAGATGGACAGAAGGGTGTAGGTATCATGGCTAGAGCAAGATTTCGAAAGGAGGGAACAACAAGGAAGGATGGCCTCAGACTGCAGCCCAAGCCCTAGGTCCTCAGAGTTTCCATCTCCATTGAGACAAGCAACAAGCCTCTGTGCTGAGGTAGGAGTCCAAACAAGGGAGGCCAACAGAGTAACCTCCTCCCTCCAGGCCACTGATAAGTCAGGAACCACCCTCTAGCCACTACCATGGGCAGGACCCAAGTGAAGAGGCTGGGAGTTCCAAATCTCAGAGGACCCAAGGGTTCAAGATGTCACCTGGGCCAGGCACAATGGCTCACGCCTGTAATCCCAGCACTTTGGGAGGCCAAGACAGGCAGATCACCTGAGGTCAAGAGTTCGAGACCAGCCTGGCCAATGTGGTGAAACCCCATCTCTACTAAAAATACAAAAATGAGCCAAGCGTGGCGGTGGGCATCTGTAATCCCAGCTACTCAGGAGGCTGAGGCAGAAGAATCACTTGAACCCGGGAGGCAGAGGTTGCAGTGAGCTGAGGTCGTGCCATTGCACTCCAGCCTGGGCAACAAGAGCGAGACTCCATTTCAAAAAGATGTCACCTGACCCCCATCTGACCAGATCCTCCTACTGGCAACCCAGCGAAACATGGCAGCCATGAGTGGGCCAGACTTCAAGTCCTACTCCAATACTTCACAGCTAGGGAAGTTGTAGCAACTAATTGAATTAATGCACTTTAAGAGTGGTTAGAACACTGCCTGGCACATAGGCTGTATTAGAGTCACACCTACCCCCTACTGCCTATGACAATCCCTTACAACACAAGTACCCTGTATGACTCCCAGCCCATCAAGTCACACCATGCCTACCAGAGCTTTATGTTCAGAGCCCTATGTAACATTCCATGCCCCTCCCTCACCACAGGGCTCTGCTGCCAGCTGGAGACCCAGGGGCCTCCCCCATTCCTCTCTCTTCCCCAGACTCTCCTTCACACACTCAGCTATTTATAGCCTCTGGCAATACTCCAACCACAGGCCACCTCTGCCTTTTGATAGATAGAGATTCCCACTCACACCCAGGAAGCCAGGGCATCCATGCACAGGTGGCTCCCCTAGACTCCCAGCCCACTCAGCTAACCTGGCAGGAGGAGAAGCCATGCTCCCAAGATGGGGGTGCTTATGGTACCCCCTTAGGCCTGCTGCCTCATAGCCCTGAGGTAAATGAGCATAGCTCCCAGACACCAGGACAAGGGGCTTGCTGCATCCCTGAGTCACAGCCAAACCAACTGCTGGCCTCCAAAGGAAGCTGAAATACAAGTGGCAATGTTCCCAAGGGGCAGTCCCTATGCTCCAAGAGGCCTAATCCCAGTGGAAAGAAAGTACCCAGGGCTCCCCAAACCTTCCCTCCTGGCAGGACACCACTCCCAGATACACCACTCCCGACCCCCACACAAACACGCAGTACGTGCACACACACACACAGCACATGCAGACTGCACTCTGGACCAACATTTCTGGCAGCAGAACCTAAGCCGGCTAGTTTTGATGCTCGAAGACATGCACCGGGAGGCCAAACACTGGGAGGTTCGCTTCTCCCATGAAGCAGCTCAGCCCACTAGACTTTGGACACACCCACTATGCCCTGAGGAGAAAAGGGAGAAATCTCACCAGGGTCCTGTCTGTGAGGGGCTCAAAGTGCCATGGGGAGAGAAAGAGGAGGAGATGGTTCAGAGGTGGAGTGTCCATGCCCACCTCCCCTGGAGTCCCTGAGCTTTGCACTTGGGTGTCCCCAGTCCAGCCAGTGTCTCCTAGAGGAACTGACCCCAGCAGCCAGCAGAACCACTGCTCGCTTGGCTCCTGGAGGCCCCTTGGCAGCCACCTACCCCAGGGAGCAGGTGCCCAGTCCCACCTTTGTGAGGAGTGCCACTCACCACTACATCTATCTAGGTCTGCTTCTGCCAGCACACTGGGGCACACCCTCCCAGAAGCCTCCATGGCCAAGAGGAGGACAAGAAAGAATGTCTCAGGAGGGCCAGTGTTCTCCCTCTGGTGTCCAGCCTTCACATCTGCCCAGAGAGAAGAGGCAGCTCTCCCCACAGACAGCACCCCTCGAAAGGCAGCCCTGAGTCTGCCCAGCTGCCTTTATTGCCCTAGCAGGTCCCTCCATAAGAGCCAAGGAGGGCCAAGAGCAGTGACTTATCCATGTTATGATTCCACACCCCTAGCTCCACAAAGCAGCATCTACCACCTCCCCAGGACCAGAGTAAGGGCAACCGGGTGTAGAGATGGAGGGAACCTGAAGAGACAGATGGGGCCAGGAAGGAAGGCTAGAGTGTATAACAAAGACACTGACACACGCACACACGTGTATGCACATTGTGGAATGGCATGTATAATAGGGGAGGAAAAAAACCCCAAATATTCCAATATTGTGTCTTTGCATTTCTTTTACCTGAGAGAGTAACTCTTGACTGTTTCTGGCAATCAAATACAATCGCTAATACATATGCTTTTTCTCCTTCATCCATGTATTTATAAGCCATCCAGGTTGACACACATTTATTTAATACTTATACAGCTCACACTACATCCCAGGTCCTATACTAAGCATTCCTCTGCAAAGAGTAACTTATTTAATCCTCATAATAAACCTGTGCAGGTCCTCATTTTATAAAAACTGAGGCACAAAGAGGCTAAGTAACTTACCAAGTTATTTATTAAGTGTCAAAATCAGGCTTCAAACCCAGGCAGCCTGTCTCTAGAGTGCATGTTCTTTATATACTGCTGCCTCTCCTGCAGCTCTGAAGTGCATTTATTTCAGAAGCTTAAAACCTTCACATAACTTTAAGCATCCACTCACCTACTGGACTCAGGTTATTTATGTTTGTTGATCTCAGCAATGCCATCATGAATTCTTTTTCACATTTTTGTTTGTGTGTGTGCTCATGTGTGGGCATTTCTTGGCTAGGTCATAGGGTCTAAACATCATCAACTGACAAAATACCGTTAAACTGTTCTCCAAAGTGGATGTGTCAATCTAAGTTCCCAACAGATGACAGCCCCACCTGGGGTTCACCTGGTGAGTGTGAAATGGTACACAATTTGGATCTGCATTTCCCTGATTACTTGTGAGACTGATCATCTTCTCATGATTATTAACATTTCCTTCTGAGAACTGCTTGTTTGTATCTTTTCTCATTTTTCTACTGGATTGCTTTTCCTTTGAGTTATAGAAATTATTTTATATATTCTTGGTAATAAAACTTTTCTTACTATATAGTAACCCTCTTTATTTGCAATGAATGCTCTTTGCCAAAAGTCCATTTTATCTGATGTTAACATAGCTATATGACATTTCGTGTGTGTTAGTATTAAAGAAAATTATCTTTTCTAACTTAAAGAAATCTTTCTCTCTTCCCTCCCCCCAAATCAATCTAACACCATCTTTTAATTAGAATTCAGTCTCATTACATTTATGATTACTGGGTATGTTTACATATATGATTACTGGGTATGTTTAAATTTGTTTCTTCTCTACTGTTACCTCTGTTTGGATTATCTTTTAAAATTTCCTATTTTAGCTACTTTTGAAGTTTTACATCTCATTCCTATTCCGTTGTAAGCTAGGCCTATAAACTTTAATGGGTACACTTACACTAAAAGGGTAAATCAACATCTCTACCATCCCTCATTGGAACTTAAATATTTGAAACTCTAATGACTCTTCCAATGTACATCTAATTTAACATATCGCTTGTGTTCAGTATTTAGTGTCATTGTTCTTACTACCCAGCTCCCAAATCAGACATTATTTGTGTCTGTATTTTGTAAGTGTCCATACAGTCATCTTCCTCTGCATCTCTGCGTTTCTGAGACCACTGTCCTTACTGAAAAAAAATCTTTCAATGGAGATCTCTTGGCAGAGGAGCCTTTGTTGCTTTTCTCAAAATATTTTGTCTTTCTTCCTGAATTGCAATTTAGATGAACATAAAATTTTAGATTGTTATTTTATCTCAGCTCTCTGAAAATATTATTCCACTATTTTCTAGTTTCCACTACTGTTGCTGAAAAGTCTGCTATTAATTTAACTTTGTAGATATTCTGTTTTTTTCTCTCTGGCTGCTTTCTCTCTTTGCAGTTTCACTACAAGGTACGTGTCTAAGTATATATTTAAATTTATACTACTTGGGGTTCACTATGCCTTTAGATTCCAATGACTTGTGTTTTTTGTCAATTCTGACAAATTCTTGGCTATTATCAACTTGAATATTGCATCTCCATATTCTATGATTCTGAAATTCCTATTACAAGCGTATTAGACCTTCTCATTCTGTCCAGTCTCTTAACTCTCCTTTCCTATTTTCCAATTCTGTGTCTAAACACCATTACAGGTAATTCCTGAAGATCAACTTCCAATTCATGAATTCTCTCTTAAGCTATGTCTAATCTGTTGTTTAGTCCTTCTACTCAATTTATAAATTCAATTATTCTACTTTTTCATTTCTATAAGCTCTACTAAAAAGAAACTTCCTGGTCAATTTTGATACTTCTGTACTTTGGCCTACTTCCAAATCTCTCTTAGAATTCTGTAATTTAACTTCTTGAAAGTTTGCTTCTGACATTTGTTATTTCTGACTTTACTCATGGCACTGTTTCCTCATAGGGCTTTAGAATTTTGAATACTGAGCTTATGTTCATTGGGGCCTTTTCTGTTGGACTACTTTGAGGCCAAGTTTGAAGGGGCAACCTTTCAAAGGTAACTTATATTTTTGGCTTCTGCCAGTCTCCCTAGGACATTAACTATTTGGAACCACTTTAATTTCTCAACTTAGTTTATCAGAGAACAGGATGGTATAAACGCCAAGCTCACATGAGCATAGGCCTATGGTCACAAATTCTCAGGGAAACTACCCCAACCCCAACCCCAACCCAGTCTCAGACAATTTCATTATTTAGTCTCTTTGTCAACAAAGACATATTTCCTCTAGCCCACATTTTTACTGAAGGTATAACACAACAGAAGTCTGAGGCCATGCAAAGGCCTCAGTCTCAATTCTACATCTTGTCTCCTCTTGTCCACACTGCTACTAAACCCACATCTCTAAATTACAAAGACAGGCAAAGTCCCCAAGGAATCAGCAGTTTCAGCCAGTGAAGGCATACAGCTCTAGTTTCCAGCCCTTTCTTGCTTTTCCCTTACTTCTTATACATGCAGCAATGTATATGCATTTTTAAAAGGGTGTTTATTATACTTTTTCCAGCATTTCTATGTATTTTGCATGAGGATTTTCCACTGTTTTGTTCACTACAAATGCCAGAAATGTAAATACAAGAGCACCTTCCAAGGTGACAGGAGGAATTCCATCTGCCTTCAGAAGTCCCGCCTAGGAACAAGGAACCAAGCCAGGTGACCTCAAGTCACTTCCAACTTGGACTTTGTAAACAAGGACCTGGCACCATCCTCCCACAGCTCTGAAATACATGCCTTTTCCCAGGCCCCATCACTCCTGGACAACACTGGAAGGAGAACTTCCAGGTAAACGCCAAGGATTATACACAAACATTTCCTTTTGCTCCCTCCAGTAGTCCCACTAAAACCACAGTAAAGTATTTTAAGGCATAAACCTGTAAGAACAAAGAGAACAGGAGAGAACCACAGAAATGACATTTCAAGGCTGGAAAGCATTTACACACATGGTAACTGATCACACAGATTCCTAAGTTGGCTCTAGATAAAGTAGAAAAGCAATGTGACTTCCCCCACAGAACCCTTCAAAACTCAGGAATTTGTGGCACCAGATGTCTCTGAAAGAATAGGGTAAAGATGAGTCTAAAGACAGAAGAGTTGGTTAGTAAGGTAGTCAGATCCTCAGATCCTACCACCACTCATCATGGTTGACCCTCTCCAACCCAGCGGAGATTATGTTTATTTTCCAAAGAAAATGAACTGAGAGCCTCTTCGACAAAGAGAAGCAGGCAAATCTGAGGGCACAGGTATCACACTGAAACAGGAGGAATACAGAACAATATACCAAATACAGGAACCCCTAGTTCTCATCCCCCGTGACTTCCAGGATGTTAATATCCAGGCTTGCCCCCTCCAGACAGAAAACAGAAGATATTTCTCAGGGAAATCCGATTAATTCCCAAAACAGCCCAATCAGATCACCCTAGATTAAGCCAACTCCACCCACGGAGTCAGAGCTTTTAATAAGTATTCAGGTCCATCCTTAAATATTTATTAAGAATTTTTACATCAGGCCCGGCATGGTGGCTCATACCCACAATCCCAGCACTTTGGGAGACTGAGGCGGGCAGACTGCTTGAGCTCAGGAGTTCGAGACAAGCCTGGGCAACAGGATGAGACCTCATCTCTTCCAAAAATACAAAAAATTAGCCAGGCATGGTGGTTTGCACCTGTGGTCCCAGCTACTTCAAAGGCTGAGGTGGAAAGATCGCTTAAGCCTGGAGGAGCAGTGGTTGCAGTGAGCCAAGATTGCGCTGCTGCACTCCAGTCTGGGTGACAGAGTGAGGCCCTGTCTTAAAAATAATAATAACTTTTACATCATATATTTATTAGAAATATTAGCTGTATTTATCTCATCTGGTCTATGTTCCCTTGTCTCTTATTGCTTTCTTCTCAACTGAAGAATTCTCTATTATTCCATGCCTCCTTTTTTTTGGACACAGGGTCTTGCTCTGTGACCTAGGCTGGAGTACAGTGACTCAATCACAGCTCACTGCAGCCTCAAACTCCTGAGCTCAAACGATCCTCCCAAGTAGCTCAGACTTACAGGTGCATGCCACCACACTCAGCTGATTTTTATTTTTTGTAGAGATGGGGTCCCACTACATTGCCTAGGATGGTCTCCAACTCTGGGCTCCAGTGATCCTCCCCACTTGAACTCCCAAAGTGCTAGGATTACAGGCATGAGCCACTCACTCGGCCCATTTGTCTGCCTTTTTTTTTCTTTTTTTCTATTTTGAGACGGAGTTTCGCTCTTGTTGCCCAGGCCAGAGAAAAATGGCACAATCTCAGCTCACTGAAACCTCCTTCTCCCATGTTCAAGCGATTCTCCTGCCTCAGCCTCCTGAGTAGCTGGAATTACAGGCATGCGCCACCATGCCTGGCTAATTTTGTATTTTTAGTAGAGATGGGATTTCTCCGTGTTGGTCAGGTTGGTCTTCAACAACGCACCTCAGGTGATCCGCCCACCTCAGCCTCCCAAAGCACTTGGATTACAGGCGTGAGCCACCACACCCAGGCCATTTGTCTCTTTTTTCGCTTGAAAGTTATAATCTATTCTTTAAGTTACCCTAGAGATGACAGCATGCCTTATCAAAATTTAGTATTACTTGGTAGTTCCACTCTCTTCCTGGCCATTGTAAGAATCTTTAGAACAATTTAAATTCATTTTCACTCCACTCTCACATACAGCATTGTTGCCAAGCATTTTCTTTTGTGGTATTTCAAACTCAGTAACACATTCTCACAATAAATGCCTGAATATTTATTATTTTCATTGCTCTTCATTCTTCTCTTCATCTCTGACATTCCATCTGGATTTATTTTCCTTCTGCCTGAAGAACACATTCCTTGCCATGTTCCTTCTTTTTTAAGAAGTTCTGTAGGCCAGGCGTGGTGGCTCATGCCTATAATCCCAGCACTTTGGGAGGCTGATGGGGGGGATCACGAGGTCAGGAGTTCAAGACCAGTCTGACCAACATGGTGAAACCCTCTCTCTACTAAAAAATACAAAAATTAGCCAGGCGTGGTGGCGTGTGCCTGGAGTCCTAGCTACTCGGGAGGCTGAGGCAGGAGAATTGCTTGAACCTGGGAGGCGGAGGTTGCAGTGAGTCGACATTGCCCCACTGCACTCCAGCCTGGGTGACAGAGCAAGACTCCATCTCAAAAAAAAAAGGGGGGGGGGGGTTTGTTTAAAAATTGACAAGTAATAACTGTACATATTTATGGGGTAGAATATGTTTTCATACATGTATACACTGCGTAATGATCAAATTAGGGTAATTAGCAAATCCATTACCATTTATCATTTCTTTGTGGTAGGAACATTCAAAATCCTCTCTTCTAGCTATTTTGAAATATACCATACATTCTTGCTAACTACAATCACCCTACGGTGCAACAGACCAGAACTTATTCCTTTAAATGTAATTTTGTACCCTTTGACCACCCTCTCCCCATCTGACCTCCTACCTACGTCCTTAGCCTCTGGTAACCACTATTCTATGCACTATTTCTATGAGATCAACCTTTTTAGATTCCAAATATAAGTGAGATAACATGGTATTTGTCTTTCCATGTCTGGCTTATTTCACTTAACATCATGATGCCCTTCTTTCCGGAACGACAGTTTCACTTGACACAGAATTTTAGGCTGACAACTACTTCTTTCAGCACTTAAAGCTGTCATTCTATTGTCTTCTGGCTTCCACTGTTTCTATTGAGAAGTTAGCTGTCAGTATAACTACTGCTCTTTTGATAATAACACCTTTTTTCTCTAGCTGTTTTCAACATTCTCTGCCTTTGGTTTCCAGAATTTTTACTGTGATGGAAATAGACGTGGATTTTTAAAATTTATTGTCTTACCTGGGATTCACAGGACTTCCTGAATCTGTGGCTTGATATCTTTAATTTTAGAAAGTTCTCAGCTATTATCTTTTCTGCCTCATTCTCTCTCCTTTACTTCTGTGGCTGTGATTTCATGAATCTTAGACCTTCTCATTTCATCCTCTATGGGTTTCTCTTTATTCTGTCGTTATCCATTTTTCTGCCTGTCCGTGGTTCAGTTTATACTTTCTTCTGATCTATCATCCAGTTCACTAATTCTCTATCCAGTTTCACCTAATCCCCTGATAAAAGCATTCACTGATTTATTAATTTCTGTTACTATGCAGTAACAAGTCTTTAAGAGATTTTTCCTTTTCATAGTTTTCAGCTATCTGCTGAAATTCCCACTATCATTTCCTTGACCACAGTGAACCCTCTTCTCCTTGTCCTTCTTCTTTTTTTTTAGATGGAATCTCGTTCTGTCACCCAGGCTGGAGGGCAGTGGTGCAATTTCGGGTCACTGCCACCTCCGCCTCCCAGGTTCAAGCAATTCCCTGCCTCAGCCTCCCTAGTAGCTGGGATTACAGGGCGCCTGCCACCACACTCAGCTAATTTTTTTGTATTTTTAGTAGAGACAGGGTTTCACCATGTTGGCCAGGTTGGTCTTGAACTAGTGTCCTCATGATCCACCCACCTCGGCCTCCCAAAGTGCTAGGATTACAGGTGTGAGCCACTGCGCCTGGCTGAACACTTCTATTTTTAAATATGTACACGGCAACTCCAACCTGGAGGTCATCCAGGTTGGCTTCAACTGTGATGTTTGGCTGGTTGTTTACTTAAAATTACCAGTCATTGTATTTGAAAAATTATAGAGATAATTCGAGGCCTAGGATGACATAAATCCTCTAGAAAGAATTAACATGTCTAAAGGTACCATTACCCAGAACATATTTTCTGTTTTTGGGATGGGTCTTACTATATTGTTCAGGCTGGTCTTGAACTCCTGGGCTCAAATGATCCTCCCCACCTCAGTCTCCCAAGTAGCTGGGATTATAGGTGTGCACCACCACACCCAGCACCCCAGAATATTTCAATCTAACTTTAGTGTTTGTCTACATGTGGGTCCCCCTAACTTCTATATCTTTGGGATCTCAATCCCAAGTAAGTGATTGACTCTGCCCACCCTTTGCTTAGAACTCCAATTCCCGTCTTCCCAGCCCCACAAAGCTATCAAATGCAGCCTCTCAGTTGACCCTATGACTAAAAACAGACCCAAATACCAAAATCATCACCCTAGGCCTTTTTTCTCATGCAGATACTGGCCTGGTAGGTCTTCAGTATCTTCTTAGATATACAATGCCTTCAACCAGAGAAGTTTTATTTTTTCCAGTTTCTCCAGTTACCTTTAGAAAGAGATTTGGTCCTGATTATCAGAAAAGGACATCTCCATATCTACTTTTTACCCAGCTTTTAGACATATTTTCAGGATCATAACATGCCCAAAGGTAAGGGAATCTGCACACATACACAGAAATTAAGCCCACCAGTGTAGATAAGATTGTCCATGGACAGTATTAAGCAAGAACAAAAGAGATACCAGAGCAAAGCCCTGAAAAAAGTAACTTCCATTCCAAAATGTCACTCAAGAGGAAAACAGAATTCACTTTCAACCAAACTTTATTGTTTCAGACAGCCATAGACTGAAGTGAGTCCCACCAAAATTCATAGGTTGAGGCCCTAACCTCCAATGTGACTACTGAGTTGGTGCAAAAGTAATTGCGGGTTTTGCCATTAACATATTTACAGATAGGGCCTTTAAGACGGTAATTAAGGCTAAATGAGGTGATAAAGGTGGGCCTCCAGTCCAACAGGACTGGCATCCTTATAAGAAGAGACACCTGGAGTGGATACACACAGCAAAAAGGACATAGCAAGAAGGCTACCATATGCCAACCCAGGAGAGTGGAATCACTGGAAACCAATCCTGACAGCACCTTCATCTTTAACTTCCAGCCCCTAGAATTGTAAGAAAAGAAATTTCTGTTGTTTAAGCCACCCAGTCTATGGTATTCCATTATGGCAACCTGAGAAGACTAAGACACAAACAGTGCACATCATACGTATAATGCGGGAAAGATGATTGGAGTATCATTTGTACTAGAAACAGTTCCACAAACTTGAGTGTCATCTAAATTCATTAGCAGGGCCTGACAAGTGGACTTACATAAAGAATCCCAACATAACAGTAAAGAGTAGGCAGCAAGCTGAAGAACAAGACTGGGAAGCAAGAGCTTTGGAGAACAAGTCATCCCAAACTATCTTCCCTAAGTCTTCTGCCAACTGTGGCAGAGAGTTATACCAGGAACAAGGCATACACTCAGCCAGGAACAGAAACTCACCAGAGCTCCTTCTGTCATGAAAAGCTTCTCACCATACTCTAAAATAGTTTTTCTACAGGTTTCTCCAATACCCCCACCATCATTATCACCATCTATGAAATTAGAATTTGTCACACTCAGATTTTGTCAAATGCAGTAGGTTCGCCAGTAGTGCCGTTACCCAGAGTTCTTCAGCAACCTTCAGCAAGTGCCTTAGTCTCTTCAGAGTCTGCAGGCAGCATGGAGCCTGGTAAGTGAACACACACATGCACTTCCATCCCAAACCCAGACCAGCACATCCTGGCTTGTCCACTGCTACTTCCCTCATCAGCACAGTACCCAGGAGACTCAGGCACAAGGTAGGAGATGCAGGCACGAGAAGTTATCTCCAGGTCTCCTCATACATTAAGCCAGTGGAAATGAGCCCTTCCCATGTCCCAGCACCCTTCTTGAAGCCAGGCTATTTCTAACCTCTGTAATCTAGCATGTCAGCAGAGGTTGGGGTGTGGGGGTGGGAAGGATGCTCACAGATTACCGCAGAGAGCCAACTGCCAAATCACCCAGCTTCTACCCCCACTGCCATCACTTGGGTAGCCTCAAAAAATAAATTAATTAATAAAATAGTGTAACCATTTTTCAGTATCTATTAAAACCAGTAATACACGCCTTAAAATCCAGAAGTTATTTTCTCATCTATCCTTGAGAAACAGTCTGCATACATTCTGTACAATCATAAAGTCCATCAATAAAAAACTAGGTAAAATATAGTCTATACTTAAACTTTAGAATGTTACATAGTTATTAAAAAGATCAAAGTAGATCCACATGTATCAGAAAGTTTGCCAAAGCAAATCTCCGAGTTTAAAAAGCCATGATATTCAACATAGGTTAAAGTCACAAACATGGTGAGGAAAAGATGGACGCAAAGCAGTTTATTCTGTAAGGTTCTATTCATATGAAACACAGAAACAGACGAAACTATTTTATGCTGTTAGAAGTCAGAATAGTAGTTAACCTTAGTGGGTGTTGGTAGAGACTGAAATGGAACAAAACAGGGCTTGCTGGGGATAGGGGGCTGGAAAATTTCTGATTCTTGACTTGGATGCTGACTACACCAGTGTATTCAGTTTGTGAAAATGCTTCTCAGCTGTCACTTATGTTTAATTACTTGTACATTCTTCTGTATATGTTTATACTTCAATTAAATGCTTGAATACCATTTTAGGTAGGAAAAAAACCTATTTCTTTTTTTTTTTTTTTTGAGATGGAGACTCACTCTGTTGCCCAGGCTGGACTGCAGTGGCGCTATCTTGGCTCACTGCAAGCTCTGCCTCCCGGGTTCACGCCATTCTCCTGCCTCAGCCTCCCGAGTAGCTGGGACTACAGGCATCCACCACCACGTCCGGCTAATTTTTTGTATTTTTAGTAGAGACGGGGTTTCACTGTGTTAGCCAGGATGGTCTCAATCTCCTGACCTCATGATTTGCCCGCCTCGGCCTCCCAAAGTGCTGAGATTACAGGTGTGAGCCACGGCGTCTGGCCAAAGCCTGTCTGTTTCTGTAAGTATTTCTATAGATGCACAGGTAAAAATGTCTGGGAGAATATACCTCAGCCTTCAAAGGATTATGTTTGGAGGAAGCCCCAGATGGGGAACAGAGATGAGAAAAGGAGACCCTAGTTTTATCTGTAACATCTAAATTTCTGTGACACAATGTAGGTAGATTACTTGTTTAAAAAGTAGTAATTTTTTTTTAGAAATGGAAAAATTAGTTAGGGCTGAAGTGACTTCTACTCCCCCAACTACACCCCAGGGTGGCTAAGCTTTCAGTGATGGGAGGTTTGGATGGGAGGTTTCAGGGCAGGGGAGATAGGACTGCATGACCCTGGCCCTCCTGCTCCCACACAGCCTTGCAGGCCTCACCCTCAGCCAGAAGGTTCACAGGAGCCAGCCAGGTGGGAAGAGAAACCAGAATTCATCTCTCTAACCCTTCTGCTCCTCTAGTTTCTAAGCCCCAGAGCAGATGAGCCTTTACTCACTATGCCCTCACTACACAGAGAAGCTGGACCTCCTGTGTGAGCCCTGGGCCACAGGACTCCCCTCTAACCCAATATCAAACTTCAGTGAGAAGGAAATTCCCAAAAAGTGCATAAAATAAGAGTTCTTAAACCATGGTTGCCAGCCCAGGCTGGGAAAACTCATGTGTGCTTTCTAAATCAACGGACACATAATAATCCAGTTGGAGGGGAAGGGAAGGAGGGTTATCAATGACACTGGACATTCATTAAAAGGCATTGTCCTCATACCTGAAAACACTGTGCACCACTGCACAAGCCAGAAGGAAAAAACATCCTGGCATCAACACTTGAGAGAGTCAGCTTCCAAGTCAGTCTCCTGTTTTAATTGGTTCAGGTCTGGGAGGCCACAGGGACCCCTCCCTCTCCTCAGATGGACAGATAACAGCTGGTCTGGTCCCATCCTCCGAAATGCTCAGGCACAAACCTGGGAAGCAGCCTCCTCCATTCTCCAGCCAAGGGCTTGGGTTTCCAACTAGCCTTCCTTTTCCTTCTCCAAAACTAATTTTAGCCTCCTTGGTTGTCAGAGTGGAACTGAAATAGTCGGCAGAGGAACACATGCAAAGAGCATGAGCTCGCCTCACAAAACACCTCAGCTCCAGCCCAGAAACTGGCCAGGGAGAAGCCCCATTGTCCAGCAGGTCAGACCTGTCCAGACAACATTCCCCTGGGAAGAGGGCCTCACATTTGCCCAGTGGGACAGGCTTCCTTTCCACACCCGCTTCCAGAGGTCATGTGTCCATGAATGAAAACACCCAGTTGGAGCTGCCAGTCCCAGAAAGAATCTGAAAAAGGCACATGCATGTGTACAGCAAGCCTAGAATAACCAGAGGAAAGCATGGGGCTATCCGAAGGCAGAAAGCCATTATTGGTCCTGGGCCCTGCAGGAAGAGGCATGGCTGACCCCTGAACAATCCCAGTCTGCTTTATCCATTCATTTCCAGCACCTACCATTGTCTTAGTCAGAGACATCACTGACCAATGTAATAAACAAAAAGTCAGAAGAAGGCAGCAGCATTTCCACCCCCGGAAAACCTGGGCATTCAGTAGTGGTACCCCCAGGACCACAAGGAACAGGCACCTCTAGGGCTAGGATGGACCCCTAAGTCTGGTGCAGAATGAGAGACCAAAAAAGGAAGCCCAGAACAAGGGGGTGGGTCTCTGTTTTGGAATACAGAATTAGTGACAGAATGGGAGGGAAGGAAGAGAAAGAATTCTGAGAAGGAAATAAAGTCCCCTTTGTAAAGACCCCAAAAACAGATGGAACTAAAGTCTGAACCTCAGCAAGCACTTCACATACCAGTGATGTGGAGCACTTGGAAACTAGGGCTTTGAAAAATGCTTCCACCATCCTAAGAGTCCAGTTTGTAATCACTTCCCAGTGCAGCAAACTGTGTCTCACTGAGTTCAAGATGAGAGAGAGTCCCACAGAAGCATTCCCTAGCCAAGCTCGAAGCAGGCCAGGGTAGAAGTAGAAAATAAACATGGGGGCAGCCACAGGGGGCTGCCAGCCTGCCAAGCCCAACAGACAAGCTTTCACAGATACCAACCGCTCCACCGGGGCCTCCAGTGCTGGCTGCCGCATGTCTAAGGCAGTGCTGCCCACACCTCCCCAGGTCCACAGCAGGAAGCCTGGCCCTGCCCTCAGATTCCCATCTGGCCACCACACCCTGAAGAGAGGGGAGAGACTTGCACCCATACCTTTGGGGAGAGGCTGCCCACCTGCCCTGGTGTCCCCGGCCTGGGGGCTCCAGGCCCACAGCCTCTGCGGCTCCCCGGAGCGCCACACGGCAGGTCTGCTCAGGGGAAGGGGCATGCCCACGGCCTGCTACAACCCCAGTGCTCCGCTTGGCAGACAGGGCTAGCCTCAGCTCCTGAGGCCCCTAGGTGAGCAGAGAGGGGGTGCTGGGCAGGCAGAGAGTCCCCAGCAACAGGCACTTCCTGACATTCTGCGTGTACGGGAGGAAGAGGCTGAGTGCCAGCCTTAAGGCAACGGTCAGAGGCGAGTGGGCGGGTGCGGGCAGGCAGGCTGCCCAGCCACCCACAGTCTCCGCCTCCCTGAAACCTGAACCACTTCTGGGAAAACTCAAGGACGCCAGGATTCTCCTCGGTGGCAAGCTGTACACCAGAACCACTAATTTTGAACCAAACTCTCACGTGCTGAGCAGATTTCACTAAGCAGGAATCTCCTAGGCCTTGAGGAGAACCTCACCTTCAACCCTGCATCTAGAGTGGGGGGATGGATATGCACTCACAAGCCATTACCCCTACCTACTTCTTACAACTGTGTGCCTCTTTGAAAGCATGAGAACGTTCTGGATCAGCGGTTCCCAACAGGAGATGATTTTGCTGTCACCTCTGCCAGGGACATTTTTTTTTTTTTTTTTTTTTTGAGACGGAGTCTCGCTCTGTCGCCCAGGCTGGAGTGCAGTGGCGCAATCTCGGCTCACTGCAAGCTCCGCCTCCCGGGTTCACGCCATTCTCCTACCTCAGCCTCCCGAGTAGCTGGGACTACAGGCGCCCGCCACTGCGCCCGGCTAATTTTTTTCTATTTTTTAGTAGAGACGGGGTTTCACCATGGTCTCGATCTCCTGACCTTGTGATCCGCCCGCCTCGGCGTCAAGATCTGGAAACATTTTTGGTTGACATCATCAACTGGAATTTGTGGGTAGAGGTAGGGATACTGCTGAATATCCTACAATGCACAGACCAGCTCAACCCACCACTACCCACACACAACAGAGTATATCATCAGGCCTAAAATGTAAATAGTGTCAAGGCTGAGAAACCCCGTTCTAGAGTGAGGCCCATGCAACCAGGACCCTACCTCAGGACTATCTAGAGTCTATCTGGAGTTACCCACAAAAAGATTATCCAGACCCAGTCCTCAACCCTCCAGATCCCAATCCATGGTGACAGGTTAGTGTATGTGAGTGGATCTAAACTCCTGAACTGATACTCCTTGGTTCTCATTTGCACTACCCTGAGCTCCCAAGCAGAGGGGCTGAATGCATGGGCAGGCACTCCAGAGGGCAGCTTTCTGGAAAGAGAGACCAGGGCTAGAACCTAAACATCCAGCGGGATCACAAAAGGCAAAGTGAGGTACCAAGGTGGAACAAGCACCCCTCCCACCCCAGAACAAGCTGCCCCTTAGGACTGCTACAGTGGATATGTGCAGGGCAGCCAGGACTTCAAGGAGTTTAATCAGGGGGCAGCAGGTTCCCAGTATGTACAAAACAGAGTGGGTGCATACAATGTACAGCCACATGCACACATATACCGATTTACATTTTCCTGGGGGAAGGGTCCACAGCTTTCATCAGATTCTCAGAGGGGTCTACGACATCAAGGACCACTGTATAGAATGTGGGCTCTTCACTGGCTCCCTATAACGTGAGCTCCTTAGGTGAAGTGCCAGCAGAGGTCCAGGTGCTTTTGGAGATTCTTGATGCCCAGAAAGACCCACAGAGTAGTATACCACAGAGGCCCACCCAAGCGATGGGAGGTCATGGGGTTCAGATCTTACGTTTTTACCCAGCTGTAGGGCCTAGAAAGATGGCCAGGTTTCTCACATCATCTGTCTTGAAAGGGCCCCCAAGAGCTAGGGATTCCTCCCAAAGGGCAGCTCACCCAGATGGGGCAGAGCCTCAAGTGCCCAGCAGATACAAGGACAGATAGCAGAAAACACTCTTCCCTGGGAGGGGCACCCATGGCCCATGGCTCTGCAGCCCATGTCCTTGGCAGCTACCACTACACTAGGCCTGAGGGATGAAAGTCACTTCACTTCACTTCACAAGCTCGTTCCCTCCACCGAGGAAGTGGCCAAGAAACATCTTTGGGTCAAAGAATGGTCAGCCTATCAGAGCAATCAGGGCCTGCACTTCCTGATGGGACAGACAGAAGGCAGGTCCCTCTCCAAGAGCTCTGGACACTTCACCTAGAATACTGTTCACTCCACCCCCATAGGCCCTTTGATCTGAACCCCAAGTACAGAGTACAGAGACAGGTGTTAGGAGTTCTTGTAAGATACAGCGTTGAGTGTCCAGGATGTCCACTGAAATGCAAGAGCCAAATGGCTTGTTTCCCAAGGACACTGGGCCAGGCACAGACCACAAAAGACTTAAAGAACTATTAAAGAACTAACTGACCACTGACTGATCTTGTGACAAGCACCATGTGCCACTTATTACACCATAAATTCTGCCTTCCCTTCTGGGACTCCATTGTCCAATATGGTAGCCACTAGTCAAATGTTCCGCAGAGCACTGGAAATGTGGAAAGTTGGAGTTGAGGATGTGCTGTAAGGCACACACAGGATTTTGAGGACAGTACAAAAATGGAACACAAAATGTCTCATTTTAATACTGATTTCAGACTGAGATGATTACTTTGTATATATCAAATTAAGTGAAATACACTTTTTTTTGAGATGGAGCCCCACTCTGTCACCAGGCTGGAGTGCAGTGACACGATCTCGGCTCACTGCAACCTCCACCTCCCAGGTTCATGCGATTCTCCTGCCTCAGCCTCCGGAGTAGCTGGGACTACAGGTGTGTGTCACCACGCCCAGCTAATTTTTGTATTTTTAGTAGAGATGGGGTTTCACCAGGTTGGCCAGGATGGTCTCGATCTCTTGACCTCGTGATCCTCCCACCTCGGTCTCCTGAAGTGCTGGGATTACAGGCATCAGCCACTGCGCCAGGCCAGTAAAATATACTATTAAAGTTCATTCCATCTCATGGAAAGAATGTGTTCCCCCAAAATTCATATGATGAAGCTCTGACCCCCAGTGTAATGGTATTTGGAGATGGGACCTTTGGGAAGTAGTGAGGGTTAGATTAAGTCAGAAGGGTGGGGCCCTCAGGTAATGGGGACAGGATTCACAGTCTTATAAACAGAGGAAAACACCCCCTAGCCCCATCCCACCCATCATGTGAGAATGCAGTAAAAAGGCAGATGTCTGCAAGCCAGGAAGAGGGTCTTCACCAGAACCCAACCATGCCAGCACCCTGCACCCTGGGCTCAGACTTACAGCTTTCAGAACTTTGACGATATAAATTTCTGCTGTTTAAGCCACCAGTCTACAGTATTTTGTTATGGAAGTCCCAACTAAGACACAGCTGTTTCTTCTTCCTTTTATTAACATGACTACTAGAAAACGTTGTTTTATATGTATACATAGTTCATATACTATTTCTGTCGCCAGGACAGCATTCTTCTAGATGTTCCTACTAGCAGGCCATTGTGTGCTGCACAGGGTGGGGGTTATTCCAAACAGCAAGCCAGGAGCTTGAAATAAAAGGGCATCCCTGAAGCCAAAACAACGGAGGGTCAGGTCTGCTCCAAACTGGGCCTGGGGCAGCTCTTTTCACAGTTCCTCACAGGTCAGGGACTGGCTGGTGTGACTACACAAAATATCCAGTGACCCCCGACCTTCTTCCCAGGGCAGGATACACTGCTCAGCACTGCCTAAGCTAGGTGGCTGAAACGGAGGAAAAAGAAAATACACTCCTTCCAGGGGTCTGATGCCACCCTGCCCTGCCTAATGAGGGAGGTGTGAGACTGGTGTGGTCCCCAGATCCCAGGTTTGAAGCTGTCCTGTCTCGGGAGGAAGCTCTCCTAAAGGCCTGGGCTTGCAAGAGCCCCAGCACTTCCAGGGATCAGGCAAGCAGCGGGTCTGGAGGCAGCCCGGTGGGCTGCTGTGTGCCTATCAAGTCAGCTTGCTGCCACCCTCCCTCTGGCAGACCAATGCCTCCCCTGTCACTTTCAAGCCCTCCTTGGGGAAAATGCATCCCAAGGAAGCGGGGCAAAAAAGAGGAGCACAAAGTCCAACACGACCACCACTTTGCCTCCAGCACACAGGAAGCGGCTCCAGGAGAGCTGCAACACCTTCTTCCATATGGTTCTCAGGTGCCAATTGGTCTTTGCCTTCCCGTCTCCGCACTCAGGCTGTGCGCGCGCTACTAGCCTACAGAACTCACTCGCTTTCGGCGTAAACTAAGCCCCACGACGACGCAGAGGAGGAGGTAGAACTAGGGTGGG